>NW_006921760.1:1707269-1713307 GCF_000298275.1 Orycteropus afer afer
ACAAGGGCCTACTGACTTTTCATCAAGTGAACATGAGTTAATTACTGAAATCAAGAAATACGGCATCATCAGCATCCCAGAAGCTCCCTGTACCCCCTCCTGGTCACTACTCTGTCCATGACCAGAGTAATCAGTATTCTGACTTCTAAAACCATAGACAGTGTTTGCCTATATCTGAACTCTCTATATATGGATTCAATAGACTTTTTTATGCCTGGCTTCTTTCAGTCAAATTTCTGTTTGTGAGATTCATCTCCATTGCTGGTTGTACAATTGTTTGTTCATTTTCATTGCTGTATATTATTCCATTGTGTAGATGCACTACAATTTATTTTCATTCCAGTGTTTGTTACAAATAATCGTCATTTAATAATAAGAATAATAATACAGACAACTGTTTTTATATGTAGTTTATATAGACAGATATGTGCATAGGTAATACTAATTTTAGATGATACATCCTAATGAGAAGGGAAGACTTTATAATTGTTGGAAACATAATAACTTCTTTAAATCGAAGGATTTCCCTTTCCCTTTCCTTGGTTTCCGGGGTTGACTTCATTTAAAAACGATAGGAAATGGAAACTTTGTAATGACACATAGAGAATCCAAACATTCTTTCATAAACACCTAGGTGCAGTTGTGAGAACTGGGAGCACTACAGATACTTAGTCCTTTGTGCCAGACGTGGTGGAGGACCAGATGATGCAAATGGTCAATATGATTGGCTGCTAACTAAAAGGTTCTAGTTTCAAGTCTACCCAGAGACACCTCAGAAGAAAGGCCTGGTGATCTACTTCTGAAAAATCAGCCATTAGAAACCCTGTGAAGCACGGTCTGCTCTAACATGCATGGGGGCTCCGTGAGTCGGAATGAACTCAATGGCAGCTGGTTTCTTTGTTTTCTAACCAGTCATGGTACTAGAGACAGGGTGGCAAAAATGAATGATGCCATTTCTTTATTTCTTTTTTTGTCCCTATGGACCATACATTTTCTTTCTCCCCATGGACCATGGGAAGGTAGACATAGGACAAATAATTTATGTGTAAGGAGAGATACAATAGGCGATGCACTGGGTGGCTTGGGGGTATGAAAGATCCTGCCCTCCAGATCTTCTAAGGTAAGTTGCAGCATAATTGAACCAAAATTCAAATAGCAGTACTACCACTTACCTGATAAATGTCTGTGGACAAGTGGCTTCTCTCTCGAGTTGAATTTTCTCTTTTGTAAAATGGAGCTAATGCTATGCCCCTATGCCAGAGAAGCACATAAAAATCCTTGCTCTACCCTAACATGAGCTTCTATTATTATGCTCAGAGATAAGTGCAGCACAATCTCTAGCCAAGGGAATTAGAGAAGCAAAGTACCGAGGATGCTCAGAGAAGGGAGAGATGGCCACCTTGAAGGATGAAGAAAAATGTTCATTCCTGGAGATAGAGGCAGGGCATCTTGCATGCAATAGGTGAGAGGAGGCAGAATTGTATGGAGAGGTAGAGCTCTAAGATCCATTTGTGACAGTGGAGACAGCAGTGAGGGGTATCATTAGGACCAATTCCATAGTCCTAAAGGGCATTCCTCTGGTAGCATAGTGGCTAAGACACTTGCTGGCTAACCAGATGGCTGGCAGTTCAAACCCACCAGCCACTCCTCGGAAGGAAGGTTGGGCAATCCTACTTCCATAGTGATACTGCTTCAGAAACCCAAGGAGGGGTCGCTATGAGTCGGGGACGACTCGACGGCACATAACAACAACAAAGGGCATTCCTGGACTCCTTCCAAATGTAGGTAAGCAGAGACCTGTTCTGCAAAGTTGGATAGTGACACCCAAAGACATTTCCTTCATGATTGGCCAGGAATCCCCTAGTACACTGTGAATATCCTGGGCTAGGTCTGGATTAGAACTGATGCCTGAATCTTCCCATCATGCACCATCAGAACCATGCACCCCAATTCTCAAACCTAAGCTCTTAATTAATATTAGGATACTAGGAGTTGGGTTCTAGGGTGGATGGTTTTACATGGGACAACTGATCTGTCTGTCCTCCTTTAGGGTAATAACCTTTGGGTTTTTTTTTTTTTTTTGTGTGTGTGTGTGTGTGCGTGCATGGGCCAGGTTGGGGGGCACATTTAGTTGTTTATTTTGGTTTCTAGCCTCCCTCCAACGCAGTGCTTGCTTGTATATTTTCTCAGCCTTTTACTTTGTTTTGTTTTGTTTAAAGAGATTGAGTGTTCCGAAGTGTCTAAGAGAATTGGACATATTCTCAGTCCCAAACAGACCTGATCCCTGTCCCTAGCAACCTGGTGTCTGTCACCTAGCAACCTTCAGTAGAGTTCCTAATTTCAATCTGGTCTTTAATTTTACTTCTTTGGCTGAAACCACAGTTGTCAAATTCCACTGCTTGAGGAAGAAAGTATTCTGTGCCAGATGTTTGATCCTGTTAGTTCTTGGAGAGCTGTGGCAGTATCTATCAAAGGAGCACTAAATACACACTCAAATATTCTCTCTCTCCTATCTGCTAACTTGCCGCTGAGTTTTGCTCTGAGCGACCCTCATTCCCCTCCCTCTGTATTTTCCCCTTGTGTGAAAGCAGTCTGTGAAAGGATTATTATTTTTTTAGCATCTCATTAGCCAACAGCAGTTCTTTTAATCTCAGTTTCTCCTTTGTAGCCAAAAAGAGGACTGGGAGGTGTAAGAGAGAGGCATGTCATAAAAATTTATGTTTGTGTTATCCACTTTGACTAATGATGCCTGCTGCCCCTTAGGTTGCTACTACAGAGCAGAGATGCCAACATTATCAGTGCATTTATATGGCTTACCCTATGGGGCAGCAGTTCACAGTCATCTCAGACTTCTTCTGTGGACTTTTATAATAAATAATTTCTAACAACCCCTTTGCTCTCCTGAAATGAAATTCATTGAACATATATTTTATCTACACACATAATTATTTCCAAAAATCAATTCGCTGGCATAACTATACCATAAAGGAGAAATGAAAGCTAGGTAATTTATCATAAAAGAAGCTTCACCGGAAAAGATAATGAAGTAGTCATATTCTGATATCTTTATGAAGAAACCGGTAGGAATGATGGCTAGAGTGAATGAGCTGCATTGTTGAATTAAAAACCATAAGTAATGTTGCCTTTGGTGCTGTGATTTTCAGAAATGGTAAATGAATCTTGCTAAAGTATTAAACAAACCAAGTACAATCTCTGTCAAAGGATATGTTGGTAAAGCCCTGAGAAATTCAGGATGTATAAAAATCATGCAAAAAACACTTGGCAGGAACAAAACTCAACATCATAATACAGTCCAGGCTTATTGGTCTGATAGAGACTGAGGAAACTCCTGAGAGTGTGGTCCCTAGTCACCCTTCAGGCCTGGATTTGAACTCACTCCCCTGGCTTCCAGCCAAACAATAAATAGGTATACACGGTGAACATTTACACCGGGTAGGTACACTGCTTAGAACAATCAACCCTGGGCGATTAGAAGGACAGTATATTTGCACAGGGAGATAGCTCAGTGGGCAGGAATGCATAGGAAAGGACATAAGGAAAAGGTAACCACAGGGAGGAAGTGGGAAGAGAGCTGTTACATTGTAGGAATTGCAATCAATGTCATGAAACAAAATGTATAAGACCTGCTGTATGGAAAATGAATTTGCTCTGTAAACTTTCACCCAAATCACAATTAAAAGCAAACAAACAAACAAAAAAAACACTTCATATACATATAAAATGGAATTTTAATTTAGTGTCAGATAATACAAAATAGGTTTTTCACTTATGTTATATGTATCCATTGCCAGTAGGAAAGTGTATGAACATGGGATTCTTCTTCATTGACTAGGACATCTGGTGCTACACAATTGTTCTAACACCACAGAAACAACCCCCCACCCCCCCTCGCCCACCCCCCGCTTTCCAGAGTATCTCTTAAGGGGTAGCACCACCCCTGTGGCAAACAAAGGCATTTTCATTAGAAAACAGCTTTTCATTTAGTCACACTGGAGCCCCAATGTCCATAGAGTGCCTCACACGCATTGAGCGTTTGCTGAGTGAAAGAAGCTGTGGCAAGATTTTCTAAGGTGTTGGATAATCTACCAGCAATTTCTGTGGATGTTCCATCAGAATTTAGTGTACTGATAGAGACTGAAAATTCTAATATTGGCTTTAACTTTTTAAAATATACAACACCCTATCCACCTGATGATTGTGTTAAGTATTATTTTGTACTTTTCCACTGTGATGGTTCATATCATTACCTTTATGAAGGTCCGTACTTAATAAAATAATCATAATAATAAAAACCAAACTCACTGCCATAAAGTCGATTCTGACTCATAGCGACCCTCCTTGGGTTTCTGAGGCGGTATCTCTACAGAAGTAGATTGCCCAGTCTTCCTTCCAAGGAGTGGCTGGTGGGTTTGAACCACCAGCCTTCTGGTTAGCAGTCAAATGCCTTAGGCAGTATGCCACCAGCGCTCCCTATTCTTAACAGTGCAACAAAAATGAGCCAGATTTGCATGTTGATCCTTGATGGTGTGATCTAAGTTCAGCAGAACCAGCTTTCTGATCTTTTGCATTTGGGTGGATTGTGGTGCTAGCTACTGAATGGAGAACGCAAGAGTTCATGGCATTAAGTTTGGGGATCAAGTGTACATTACTGGTTTGATCAATTTTATGTCTTTGTAAAATATCACAATGGATATGCCATTTAAGTATTCAGATTTTAAAAAAAAAATGGAGCATAAGAGAAATGGGAGATAAGATCTGAGTCGTCAGCTTAGAGATGGCCTTTTAAGCCATAAGAAGGAATAATTCTACATGGGAAGAGATGAGAGGGTGAAACAGCCCCAAGTCCCATTTTTGGGATTGATAGTCTGGTAGACAAAATGCAGATATGAACAACTGTGTGTTGAAAGGAAAACAAAAATCAAAATAAAACTTAGCCACCCACAATAGCAGGAACTCATGAATCGGAAATCCTAAGAACATCTGTAAACTATCTATGCCCAGAGAAAGAGTGAGGTATGGCCAACTTGAAATAGATACAAGAACAGTATTTTTATGTGACATGTAATTAGCTTTTGGAACTCACTGCCACAGAATATTTTGGGGTAACTAGCCTAGAAAAGAATTCTATAAAAAGAATTGTTTTAGACAGTTGTAAGAGGTAAGAATAGTGTGACTACACATTAGGTAAGGAGCTGGATGGTACCCATTCCTTCTCTCATTTACCTGGTCTCTCTAAATTAATGTCCCAAGACCAAAACAGTCTACAGACACATGAAAATGGTTTCTTCCAACTACAAGGTGACATAATTTCCCAGGTGCTTGGGCAGTTTTTTTTTTTTTTTTTTCACCCCAGTTTCTCAGAAGCACCTGAATCAGCCAGACAATAAGTAGATGGAGGGTGCAGGAGGAAATGAAGTATCATTCCTGAAAAACTTCTAAAAAAAGGAATGTGCTGTTAATGGCTTTGATTTTCTTTAAAAATTTCCCTCTCTAAAATTACAGCTTTAATACTTGCAAAATACTACTTTATTTCCTTGAAGATTCTTCTCTAAAAATCAAAAGAATTGTTGTTAGGTGCTGTTGTGTTGCTTCCAGCTTATGCCGACCCTGTGTACAATAAAACGAAACACTGCCCTGTCCTTTGCCATCCTCACAATCTTTGCTGTGCTTGAGTCCTTTGTTGCAGCCCCTGTGGAATCCTTCTTGTTGAGAGTCTTCCTCTTGTTTGCTGACCCTTTACTCTACTGAGCATGAGGATCTTTTCCTGGGACTAGTACCTCCTGATAACATGTCCAAAGCACAAGCGATGAAGTCTTGCCATCCTGGATTGTAAGGAGCCTTCCAGCTGTCCTTGTTACAGGACAGCTTTGTTCGTTCTTCTGGCAGTCCATGCGATATTCAATATTCTTCATCAACTCTGTAATTCAAGCACAAAACTCTTTGTCCATCTTCCTTACTGATTGTCCACCTGTCTCATGCATATGAGGTGATTGAAAATACCATGGCTTGGGTCAGGC
>NW_006921760.1:1714292-1715309 GCF_000298275.1 Orycteropus afer afer
TATCCTAAAGAAAAGTTTAAGAAAAAGTCTATTTTGTTGGCTTTTGTCAAGGTGTCTTACTCACTTAACATATAAGAAATTCTTTGAATCAGTGGAACTCAGAAGAGGAAGCAGCTTATTGAATTGTTCTGTATTTTTAAGTACCAAAAAAGGAAAAAAAAAAAAAAAAACCCAAACTCACTCCCCTTGAGTCAATTTGACTCATAGCGACCCCTCCTTGGGTTTCCAAGGAGATATCTCTACGGAAGTAGATTGCCCAATCTTCCTTCTGAGGAGTGGTATGGACTTATTTGTTTTAGGATCATAAATTATTCTTTTAAACCTAAAAATAATTCTTATTCTGAAACAAGTCCCTCTTGTGTTTAGTTGATGTGCATGGAAGTTGTTAATGTGTGTATTTTTCATATTCCATTTAGTTAGAAGCCCAGTCCAAGACATTCCCTCAGGACTTACTGAAGAGGTATAATTATGGTCACTAGCAATCTCCTTAGACTCATTGGGCAGCATTTTCTTTGAATTTGTATTCACAAGGAAGTACTTGACAACTGCATGCTGCTCTTTGGAATAAATGTCAAACCTTCAGGCAGAATGAACATGATAATGGGTAGGTTGGCAAGACCATTAAATAATACACTTGAATAATACGTCTGGCTGATAGACAGAAGACCTCTGCTCCCCCACTTTATGTCTCCTGTTTCTTCTTTTAATGTCCAATGAAAAGAAAAAAACAAAAAAGAAGGAAAACTGCATTGTGCTGAAATGAAGGTCAAGTAAAATGTAGGAGTGCTGTTCATTGTGCAATGTAATAGTGGTTAGTGCTGTCTGCCGATTGTTCTCCATTGTCCTTCCTTCCAAATGTGTGATTAGATTGTACTTCTCAGCCTCCTTCTGGAAAGAGGGGGTAGGGAGAAATGTGAATAGCTCTGGCCAGTAACTTGGTAGTTAAAATAGTTTAACTAACCCACTCCCAAATTAGAGCACTGACTTGCCCATGTGCATCCTTCCCCAAGTTTTTTT
>NW_006921760.1:1717684-1756158 GCF_000298275.1 Orycteropus afer afer
TTCGCTCAGCATAATGTCCTCCAAGTTCATTGTGGATGCTCTTTAACCCAGACTTTTCTCTCCAGGATGGGACTCATGAGAGTTAAGCCTTTGGGTGGGATAATGCCAATGCATTTTTTTCATCCCTTTTTTCAGGTTATCCTTCAGCTCCAGGGGGTTGCCTTGTTTTTGTCTTTTGACATTGAATTCCCCGACCTTACTGGACATAGGTCTAAGCCCAGATTCCCTAGGAAACAGAGTCTGAGGCAAAGACTTATGTATTAATGCCTTACTGAAAAGGGCAATTCTGGGAAGCAAGGGTGAGTGGAAGAAAAGCAAGGCTGAAAAGGAAGGAGAGCGAATACAAAGGGGCACATTCCCAGAAACTACTGCTTAAGATGAAGTGCAGTTGCCTGCTCAGCTCATAGGACCACCTTCCAGAGAGGCTGGAGGAACATCTCCATTTGAGGACAGGAGAGGAAGAGTGAAGAATTTATTCACCAGTCTAAAGTAGGCAGGCAGGCAGGTAGGTAAATAGGCAGATGGATGGAATGGTTGGATGATGGATGGGTGGATGGATGGATGGATGGATGATGAATGGGTGGATGGATGATGGATGGGTGGGTGGATGGATGGGTGGATGGATAGATAGATAGATAGTGGGTCGATGGATAGATAGATAAATAGAATTAAATTTTACCTTGTGTTATAGTTGATCATTTCTAAGTCTGTTTCCTTCATAAAACTATAGATCCCTAGAGGGAAGAGTTAGTTGGTAAAGACTTGGGATAAGAGAAGATTTGATTTTAATCCCAGCTTTACTATGTATTTTCTCTGTGACCTTTGACAAGATGCTCAACTTCTCTGTATCTCGGTTTCTTCCTCTATAAAATGGGAATCTTTGTATGTCCTCAGAGGTTGTTGGAGGGGATGGATGATAATAGCAGGTGAATGGTAATAGCAGGGGCTCAGTATTCTTTTCACTGCCATTGAGTCAGCTCTGACTCAGAGTGATCCTACGCACAACAGAATTCGTAACCCAAAGGCTTTTCATTGGCTAATTTTCAGAAGTAGATCTCAAGCCATTTCTTCCTTGTCTGTCTTAGTCTGGAAGGTCTGCTGAAACCTGTCCACCATCACAGCTATACACCAGCCTCCACTGACAGACAGGGGGTACATCAGTCAGAAATAGAGTAGTGAAGGCATTTGGTTGCTAACCAAAAGGTCAGTATTTCGCACCCACCAGCTGCTCCATGGAAGAAAGATGAGGCAGTCTGCTTCTGTAAAGATTTACAGCCTTGGAAACCCAGTGGAAATCCCTATGAGTCAGAATCAACTCAATAGCAGTGAGTTTAGTTTTGTTCGGTTTATGTAATGTTATAATATACAAAGCACCCTGGTGGTGCAATGGTTAAAGCTCTTGGCTACTAACTGAAAGGTTAGTGGTTTGAACCAACCAGCTGCTGCACAGGAAGAAGATGTGGCAGTCTACTTTCATAAAGATTACAACCTTGGAAACTCTGTGGGGCACTTCTACTCTTTCCTGTAACTTACTGCCCTTGAGTCAGATCAGACTCATAGTGACCCCTCTTTGGGTTTCCAAGGCAGTATCTCTAAGGAAATAGATTGCCCAGTTTTCCTTCTGAGGTGTGGCTGGTAGATTTGAACTGCCAACCTTCTGGTTAGCAGTTAAAAAAAAAAAAAAAAACACTGCCATCGAGTTGCATAACAACCCCTTCTTGAGTTTCCGAGGTGGTATCACTATGGAAGTAGATTGCCCAACCTGCCTTTCAAGGAGTGGCTGGTGGGTTTGAACCGCCAGCGTTCTGGTTAACAGTCATGTGCCTTAGGCACTACAGAATTGATCCAACAGCAATGGATTTTTAACAAGTAAGCTATTATTGTTCACCGTATCACCCATGACTTCTGGTGTGATGTTTCACACATCATAGGCACACAGTTAATGTCCTTGTGTTCAGTTCAGGTGGTGCTTTAGAAATCTTCAGCTTCTATTCCGTTTATGGTCATCACAACTTTTCTTTCTCTAATCAGCTGCACTTGCTCATATATTTATTGGGCTTCAGTATGGGTCATTATAAACCAAAAAGGATCCATAAGATTATATGAACAATCATTATCATCAGAGAAATGCACTGTAGAAATAAAATAGAGTTTTAAAAATAGCATTAAAAAGTGTCAATGGTTTTGTCAATTCTGAACCCAAAAGTGCAGAGACAAGCTGAACTACTCTCAAGTCATGAGGCTGTCCTTGTGCTTGTCAAATTGGCCTGAACATAGATGATGAGAGGGGAAAATGCCACCAGCCTTGATGTCAAGTTGAAGAGTTTTCAGCACTGATGTTATATTTCAAGTCAGCAGAAGCTGAAGGGAAGAATCATTAAAATCTGGGCGTCAAAATCTGTGAGATTCCTATGTATCTTCATTGAAAGTTACAAGGGCTCACCTACATTAGGAAAACTTCTTTCTCAGAAATTGTTTTCCCTTTAATTTGTTAATCTATCAAATATTAATTATCTGTAAAATTCCTCTCAAGCAGCAAAAACATCCTATGTCAATCCATCGTGACAATTCTGGTTGATTCCAAACACAAGACAAGGTACTGCTAGTTAATTTTAAAGTTTTCAAGCAACTTAAAGAAACTTCTGAAAGCAACAAAAGTCACATTTAAAGTTAAATTTTGGAAGAAAAGAAAAAATAATGATCTCTTGAACTGAAAATCAAAATCAGATATTTTGTAGTATAAAGCATTAGACCGAGACACTAGTATCAAAGTTTTCTACTTTTTAATGAGTTATGTTGATATTTTATTGTGTTTTGCCATTTGAAGAAATGCCATGAATTGTGGTGCTATTTTGGTATTGTGCAGACAAAATCCCCAAATAAACAGGTTGCTGGGTGAAAAACAAGAAGTTATATTTTACCTGGAAACAGTCCTTCAGCCCGAGGGAGTTTCATGTGAGCACAAGTGTAGAATTTGGTCCGATGGTTCTTGCAATAAATCTCAATTGTTTGTATCTCCTTTTCCCTGTTTGCCTAACAAAAGCTGTCCACAGCGAGTCAGTTCTGAACAGATGAACAGATTTAATTCATTTGCTCTTAGTTCTTACCTAGAAACATAATTCTCTGCCAAACAACTGGCTACTGTGAAAATTATTAAGCAGTGGTAGAGCCTCAGGTGGGGAACTGGCAGAGGTAGATAAACCTCTCAAGTGAACTGCTTGCGTTTTTATACTTTTATCTATAAAATGGATGCTAAATACAAATGATACAGTACAGGCAAGGTGCCATGCAAGATGAAAAATGCTTTAGCAAATACCTTCCTTTAGGCAAATCCTGTCATCACTATCATTTTACAGATGACAAAATGCAGACCATTTGTGCTTGTTCTTGCAAATTTATCTTTTACATGGTGATACTTATCTGTGTTTGTATAATCTTCTTTAATCCTAATTGCTCACAGTAGGTATTCAATATATCTTTTGAATTGAGCAATATTACCTTGTTTCATTTTGTCCAGTGCTATATAGTTGATTCAGACACTTAACAACCCTCTGTGTTAGAGTAGAACTATTCCCTAGGGTTTTCTTGGCTGTAATCTTTATGGAAGGAGATCAGCAGGTCTTTCTCCTGCAGAGTAGCTACAGTGGATTCGAACCACTGACCTTTGGTTTAGCAACCTACTGCTTAACTGTTGTGCCACCAAGGACTCCTTAGAATTAAATTAGATGTGTTGAATACTCACTATGTGTAAGACATCATGCTAGATATTTAAAGACTACATAGGCAAACACTTTTCTGTCTGGGCCTTCTAAGCAAAGTCATGGTACTGCCTCAAAAATTTTCCCTAACCCAAGAAAATGTCACCAATTGGGACAACACTGAAACTGGTTTTAAAAATAAATTAGAGATGCTTTCCCTGGAGACAATGAAGAAAGAACAGTGTAGATAATGAACTTATGGCAGATTTCAAGTATGTTACTTCCTACTGATCAAGAAACTTCTAAAGTTTCCAGAAATGAGTCTGATTCAAAATATCTGCTCTTCTCCAGTTCCAGTGTAATTAGCAAACATAATAATGCCTTATACTTGTCTGGAACCCTATTCTTTACCAAACTTATTTGTGTCCCTTTAATCATTTGAAGCGCAATAATTGCATGCAGGTAGGTAAACGAAGGATTACTGCCATTCTGGAGATGAGATCGTGGCCCGGAGTTACTGAGCTGGAGGTGCAGTTGAGTGTGGACCCCAAGTATGAATATTCTGACTGCAGGTTTCCTGACTGAAAGTGCTCTTGTGAATTCACAAAACTGATCTAACCCGACCTGTGCGCTTTTCAGAACTTATTATGTGTTGGCCATTTAGCATCCTTCTTGAAACTCTCTGTGACATCCTCACCTTTTTTACCATGTCTTCTTCTCACAGAAGTTTATGGTCCCATGGGTTAGCATTTTCATTCTTTTTTGATTGTATAAAATATTCTTGGGTAACGTCATGTACTCTCTCCATTTCTAGTTCCATTTATGTGCTGTTAACACAGAAAATTGTGTCATTAGTTACATACGTCCTGAGCTCCTAATTCATAGATATCTATGACTCTAATAGACATTACCATTTGAATCTCACAGTTAGAAGATGTTCCAAACTAAATTCATTGTCTTTCTCGACACTGCCGCCGCCTCCTGTCAGTAATCACATACCTAATGGTTAGAATTCTGGGCATACTCCTTAACATTCTTCTATTACTTCTGCTTTCCTTCCCCAATCCAACCAGCCAACATTTATCTACCTCTTCCTCCCTTCTCCATTTCCAGCGCCTGAGTTCACCCCTTCTAATTCCGACCTGTTTATTAGTGTTTTCTTGATTGTCTTTCTCCTCTCTTCTGCTCCCAATGTTTTGCAGTGATCCATGAGTGTTTTACATCGGACTGCGTTTGCAGATGAATGTTTGTATAAAGAGGCACATTAACGTATTCAACTCCAGTCCTTAGCAGTATTCCCAGAGCACAGCACTTGTTTCAGAAAATGTTTGCTGAATGAATGAATGAAAGATTTAAAAAAATGAATGAAAAAGGGGAAGAACTATACTATAAGACATAGAAAATCAAATAAACTCTCATAGCAAAATTCTTTTTTTTTCCCCCCAAGAAAAATAAATAACCTTCATAGTTTATACTACAAGAGATCTTTAGGAAACTTGCCATAATTTATGTTCTGGACATTTCCTTTCTTGGCTAAAACAAACTGTAAGATAGCATGGTTTCTAAACTGACCAGAAGTTTAGCCAACTCTGGATGGTCCTCAAATGTCCCCTGTGGCAGATCATGACGAGGGCTCACAAAAGGAATTCCCAAACCAAGTGTTTATTTTAGACTTTGCGTGGGTTCCTTTTAATGAATTTTCCATAAATGGAAACCCACTGGGTCACTCATGGCTCCTCATGGCGAAGAGAGCAAACGCTGTAGTATGTGACTGGACGCATTGCATAATGCAGAGGGAAAGTGGCTGGAGGAAGTGTGTTCTTTTAATCTTTAGGAAGAAGCAGAGACCAGTTGAGTGCTCTAGTCAGATCACTTATTATCTGAGAAATTTCCATCTTGGTAGTTTTGGACAAGACTTGGTTTTGGCACAAGGAAGGAAGAGTCCACACCAGCTCATCTGGGTCTGGGGAAGGCTTTGGTTGATCTCCTAACTCTATGCCCTGAGTCTGAATGAAAAATCAGCACTGGAAGGTTTGCAGTAAGTGCTTTTGAACTATTACATGAAGGCCACGGTGAAAGCAATTGGTAATGATGAAAGCTTCAAGCAGAAGATAATATTATATAGCACATGCTCTAAGTTTGAATTTTGCCTCCTTTTATTACTGTCCTGGGACACAGACTCATTTTTGTAGCTGGTTGAGGCTTAATGATAGCAATGCTAAAGCATCCTAAAGTAGATACCAGCCAATACATTATCAAGTTTATTTATCAGTCCACTGCTTGGTACAGAGTAGAATTTAATACAAAATATTAGATTGAAATAGAAAGAACAGAGTTCCATTTTCATATTGCCCTCTTTTTTATTTTTCTGTCTGTACATGCTACCATACCACTCTACAATCCTAAACGTGGGGAAATCCCATTTAAAATTTTATAGGTATTTAGGACCAAGAGTTAGATGACTAATCAAATAATTAGTTAAATGATTTAATCATAAAAATTATACACATTTATCTTAAATATTTTATTTTCACTTAAAACATTGGAATGAACATTTATTCACCTGTATTATGAGGCAGAATCAAAGCCTTTTCTGGGGGTCTGTGTTTGTTTACTGGAGCTCTATACTGTCTTTCTTACAAAACTCACATCTATAATGTATTGTCCATCCATTTCAGTTATGGAACTTACAGACACTTATGAAATAAATTAATTATAGAGTCTTTCTAGATTCATCTAGATGTTTTTTCCATTATTATTATCATTATTTTTGACAATTGCCTCACTTACTCCAATTTCTAGAGTAGAGTTTTTCTTTATCAAATCATTCCAAAATGTTCAATTTACTTTTCTTAGAAAAATAGATTCTAATTCTAATCAAACCATGGCCATTGAGTCAAATTCTGACTCACAGCAACCCTATAGGACAGAGTAGAACTGCTGCATAGGGTTTCTAAGGCTATTATAACTGTTACAGAAGCAGACTGACACATCTTTCTCCCACAGTGGCTGGTGGGTTCGAACTGCTGACCTTTCGGTTAGCAGCCTAGCATTTAACCACTGCACCACCAGGGCTCCCCTCTCTAAATCTAATAGTGTTAGAAAAAAATAAAAATAATTTTTTATACCTATCTTTATTGATATACATAATATTTAATTGATTTACCTAATTATAATAACAGGAGCTCTGGTAGCATAGTGCCTAAGGCACTTGACTGCTAACCAGAAGGCTGGCGGTTCAAATCCACCAGCCACTCCTCGGAAGGAAGGTTGGGCAATCCTACTTCTGTAGTGATACTGCCTCGGAGACCCAAGGAGGGGTTGCTATGAGTCGGGGTCGACTCGACGGCAAATAACAACAACAACAATTATAATAACAAGTACAATTATCATAAACAGATTTAGCAACAAACCTAAGCTACCTTTTTTTTTTTTTACTTATTGTGATTTGGGTGAAAGTTTACAGAGCAAATTCATTTTCTTCCATACAGCATTTCGTACACATTTTGTTTCATGACATTGACTGCAATTCCTCACAGTGTAACAGCTCTCTTCCCACTTCCTCCCTGTAGTTACCTCTTCCCTGTGTCCTTCCCTTCCATGCACTTCTGCCCCCCAGCTGTCTCGCTGTGCAAACACTGCCCTTCTGTTCTCCCATGACTGACCGCTCCACCAAATGTATCTGCTTGATGTAAATAAATGTTCACCCTATATGCCTGTCTGTTGTTTGGATGGGAGCAATGGGAGGGAGTTCATTTCCAGACCTGAAGGGTGACTAGGGGCCATAGTCTCAGGGGTCTCACCAGGCTCTCCCAGACCAGTAAGCCTGGTCTTTTTTTTTTTTTTTTTTATGATTTTGAGTTTTGTTCCCCATTGTTCTCCCACTCTACCCAGGAACTCCTGCACTGATTCTGCAGCTGCCTTTAAGCATGCAGCTCACTGGGAAGAGCAGATGTGAGACGGCATGTTAGAAAGATGACACAGCTGAGAGAGAGTTACAGGACTGGGGCAGCAGTTGATTTCACAGAGAGAGTGGGAGACATGGGCGAATCTGCAAAGCCGCCTTAGTGGAGATTGGGAAAGCGAGTTCTGCTGTAAAAGGAGTTTCACAAATGAAGTAAGGTGGAACAAGAAGTAGGTAGGAGTTTAGATTAAGACAATTGTTTCTAATCAGCTAATTAACCGATAACTGGACCTCAGAATAGTACAATGAGACCTAGAGGGGCTTCACCTACTACCATCACCAACATCTAGTAACATTTGATAAATGAGGAAAGAGAACATTAGAACAAACCAAGGTTTTGCTGGGTTTGAAATAGAAAATGCTTTAAAACTGTCCAATGTTAAAAATGGAAGGAAAAGAGAGGGTCAGGGTATTTCTAGTGGGGAGCATTAGACTGGGGGAATTGGGTTTTTCCTTCAAGCACAAAGATTCTATACCAATGAATGAATAGGCAAGGAATAAGAGGGGCACGAAAGGAAAAATTGGGAAGAAAATTCCATTTAATCTTTCTTCAAAAGTCAAGGATATAAAACACAAAACAGAGAGTGGCCTTTTCTATACCAAGCGCTCTCTGCTTCTGAAAACATACCTATACATGTGTCCTAACTTTTGTAGCTCTTTCGCAGTGGTTATTCGGAGACTGCATTTTCTGCAGAAATCCCTTTTATGTTCTAATTAGATTTTAAATATTATCACATGGGCAAGAAGATACAGCAATAATCTGATGATCTGTCAAACAGCATCTTTTTTTTAGTTGCTTTTCCAGGATATGCAGAAGAAGGTGAGAAAGAGAAGTGAGATGAAGAGCTAGCTCTATTAATTTTGCCCATCCTCTGTCCAGTAACTGGTTTCATTCACCAGAAATTCAGTGTGGGAATTGGGGCTAACCAGAGATTGAGAACTAACCATCCAATTTTGGCCACACATAGTTCTGTCTTTTTAACCAAAGTGGAAAGTTTCAAATAAAACACAAAGACCCAATTGAACTTGTTGAAAACAAGTCTATGGTTCTTCAAGGCATTCTGACTTTTAAAAATATGCATGTTAATTCCATATATCAGCCTTGAAGGAATTTCCTTCACTAATGTAATTGCTCTCTAATCTTTAAGTCAACTGTATTCATTGTTTTCCTCTATGGACTCCTTTCATCCCAACTTTCCTGTACTTTGAAGAAATGGCAACAAATTTAAAGCATGGTTTCAGGAAACCAACCATGTCAAGTCCAATTACCTAGAAAAATATAAGTACTATCATCATTCTTGGTCCCATCTTGTATTTATGCAACTCTGGTGGCATAGCGAATAAGGCATTTGGCTGCTAAGCAGAAGGTCAGTGGTTGAAGCCCACCAGCGGCTCTATGGAAGGAAGATGGGACAGTTTACTTCCATAAAGATTTATAGCCTCAGAAGCCCATTGACGATCGCTGTGAGTGGGAATTGACTCAATGGCAGTGAGTTTTGTTCTGTTTTTTTTTTTTTTTTGGTCTAGGGGGAACACAAGCCGAATCTGTTGGGTTTTCCCGTAGATCCTCAGCATTTCTTAGTAAGACAGAAAACAGCCTGCAAGGATGAACAAGTGAGAATATCCACTGTGTTGAAATGGGAAAGGGAGAAGATGGGGAGCCAGGCTGGGAGGAATCTCAGGGCTGCCAGCCCTACCAGCATGTGACTTACTCAACAGCAGCCCTCAAGACAAAGGGATTCCCCTGGATCTCTGAGCCAGGCCTCTTGAAAATAAACAAAACCCTCAAAAGTGGCTTTCCAGGAAAGCAGAAGCTAACAACAGGGGGAAAGGAGTATTTCCTCATTGCTTGCATGAGTCTTTGCAAATTGCTTTGGGAAAATCTCATGCCTTAACACTGAGCATTTTGGAAAGATTCGAGCCAAATTCACACAATGGGTCTTGAAAGCCGTTCCATAACACATTCAAATGACTAGCTGGCAACAAAGTCAGTCATTTCACGTCGCTTGTTTCCTTCATAATATTTACCATTATTCGTAATTATTTATTTCTTCCCTTATTGCTGTCTGCCTTCTCACTAGACTCTGAGCTGCATGAGTGCAAAACCCATCCTCCTTGAGTTCATCTGCATTCTGCAATGCCTGGCACATAGTGGGTGCTCAATAAATATGTGTTGAATGAATAAATAGATTCATCTGTTTCTGAAAACTCGAGATCAGATTAGAATGTTCACCCACTACTGATCCATTCATTCCTTTCTCCTAATTTGGACCCAATCCATCAGAGCCAATAAAAAGTCACAGTGAAGTTCAAGAACATGTTTTCCCCAGGAACCCCAGGTCAAGAGTATTTCCTGAGAAGACCACTGAACCAGCCCCATGTTTACACTTTATTTTCTGTGTTGGGTAAGAGTCCCCTACAACAAACCAGTGCTTCATTTTGACAGTTGCCCTTCATTAGAAGAGCCCTGGAACCGGGTGAGATGTCTTGCGTTTCGTGTTTTCATGTTAGCGGTTCATATTAGGTGCAAGCAGACCTGGAGCTTGCCATGTTTCATTAAAACATGGATGAAGTGACTTAGATTAAAATGTTTAATGCTTATGAAACAACCATTCTTCGCCTTTCCACCCCAAACTCAAAGAGAGTGCTGTTTCTCTAGGTTGGCATGCACTCTCTAGGTCAGGGGCTCCTGTGAGATTTACTGAGTTCTGCAAAGAAGAGTTTAGAAAAAATAATGATTGAGTTTGGACTGCTCGCTCCCCAAAGCCTGAAACTAGTCAGTGTTGAGCCCTCTACCAAACACAAACAATAAAAGTCAAACAAACCACCCCCTACACACAAACAACACTGTGTGTGTGTGTGTATTCCTGAAATTTTAGGTGAAGAACTACCTCAGTACTCCCTTGAAGACCTTTTGAGATCTGGAATACAAGGTAGAATGCCCAGATGGAGCTGCCCTCCTCAGCAGCCCCTTCACCCGTGGCATCCTTTCTCCTTCTGTTTAAACCTCTTCTGGCCATTTTTAAATGAAACTTTTGAAACCCTCCCTCCTCCCTGAAATTTTTGCCAACTAACCTGAAGAGAAGTGGTCATTCATTCTTCTAGAATTCACTTGTCTGTGTGAGTCAAAAAGGAGCTCTAGTGGCATAGTCCCTAAGGCATTTCGACTGCTAACCAGAAGTTTGGCAGTTCAAACCCACCAGCCACTCTGCAGAAGGAAGACTGGGCAATCTACTTCTATAAAGATTTATCACCTTGGAAACCCCCAATGGGGTCGCTATGAGTCAAAGTCAACTCGATGGCAGTGAGTTTGGTTTTGATTTGGTGTGATGATATTCTGGAGGGAGTGATAGTCTTCAAGTTCTAGAATCTTTTCACTGGATTACAAGCTTCCTGCAGACAGGGATCATGTCTCTCATTCACCACCTTCTTCCTGGTGCTTGGCACGTGGTAGGCATTCAAGGAATAGCTGTTGCATAAGTGAATAGATGAATGGTCAGAGGGATGGTGATGTAATCAGATAACTGTCACATGTCAGTAGCTGTTTATTTCACTAATCATCTGGAATCATTAAGTCTTAGAATGTGAAAACCAAAAGAGATATCTTTTAGTGCTAAGCATGGCTACTGTAACAACTCCATTTAAATTGAAATCTTTCCAACCTCCTCTCTATGTTTCCAGTCTCTTTTACTGCTTTATTCTTTCTTTCTTTTTTTTTTTACAGCACTTATCACCTTCTAACCTTCTGTTGTTGTTGTTGTTATGTGCTGTCGAGTTGGTCCTGACTCATAGCGACCCCTCCTTGGGTTTCTGAGGCAGTGTCACTATGGAAGTAGATTGCCCTATCTTCCTTCTGAGGAGTGGCTGGTGGGTTTGAACTGCCAGCCTTCTGGTTAGCAGTCAAATGCCTTAGGCACTATGCTACCAGAGCTCCCTGTAACCTTCTAATGTATAATTTATTATTATGTTTCTGTACCCCTGGTTAGATTGTGAACTTCACAAGGGCAGGCTTTTGTTTTGTTTTTTAATTCACTCCTGTATCCCAAAAGCCAGGAACAGAACCTGGCACACTTAATGGACTCAATAACCATTTGTCAAGTAAATGAGTGTAAGGGTACTTATGGAACACATACCTCACATGTAAGAGCCACGCCAGGAGATTCTGACATTCCAGAGCCCAACCCCAGACCTGTGGGATCAGAATGTCTAGGGGTGAATCCCCTAAAATGTGTATTTTAACAAGGATGCCAGGTGGTTCTGGTGTAGCTGTTCTGAGAAGCACCAGTTCACCCAACTCACTAATTTAGAGATCAGTCCGATGCCTGGGGAGAGGCGTGTCACCCATTCCCCTGGCTACTTAGTGGGACAGCTCAGTGCAAAGATTTCTATTCTGACGATCATTCCATGCCAGTCGTCTGTGAGCCTGGATTTACTAATATGTTTGCTGCCACTCACATTTGCCACCTTTGAGATTAAGCTAAACCAAAAAGAAAACAAACCCACTGCCATCGAGTTGATTCCAACTCATAGCGACCCTCTTTGGTTTTTGAGGCAGTAAATCTTTACAGAAGTAGATTGCCCAGTCTTCCAAGGAGTTTGATGGGTTTGAACCGCCAACCTCCTGGTTAGCAGTTAAATGCCTTAGGCACTGAATTACTAGAGCTCCTTTTGAGATTAAGCTACTAGAGGCAACAATCGTGGTTTTTGAGCCTTCTTTGTGATGCATTTCAACAGCCACAAAGGACATTAAGCTTAAGGGAGTAGAGGACTATTTTGAGTCTACTGATGCCTTTGTATGGAAGAACCATCCTATTTCCATGCTAGGTTACCACTCTTTCCCTTTTTCCTTGTAGTTCCTGGACCTCTCCATTAAATGGACCACACAGGAAACCTTTCCTCCCAAGTACCTTCATTATGACCCTGAAACCTCTCGTCAGCTGATTTGTGACAAATGTCCTCCCGGCACCTACCTAAAGCAGCACTGTACAGCAAGGTGGAAGACTGTGTGTGCCCCATGCCCTGACCACTACTACACAGACAGCTGGCACACCAGTGACGAGTGTCTGTACTGCAGCCCCGTGTGCAAGGAGCTGCAGTACGTCAAGCAGGAGTGCAGTCGCACCCACAACCGTGTGTGTGAATGCCAGGAAGGGCGCTACCTCGAGGTGGAGTTCTGCTTGAAGCACAGGAGCTGTCCACCTGGATCTGGAGTGGTACAGGCTGGTACGTATCAGCTTTCAACAGGTAGCAAAATTAATAGGATTGTACAAAGTCAAGTGGTAGTGAAAGATGAGGGGAACACTTTTGTCCTGATGACATTGCAGGGTAGCAAATTGCAACAGTAATAGAACTTGCTAGGTATGTACTATACAGCTGGGTGACTGCCAAAGGAACATTTCTCAGAGGAATGCTTTGCCACTACAGGGCAATTTAGTGACAAATCCCAAATGCAGCAAATTGCTCTCTAATGAGATGTGTGATGGATTGTTCTTTTTTAAAAGAACGTACTCCGAGTTGCACTGTCTGTCACTGATATAGACAGCTATGATTCACTTCAGCCCGGCAGCTTCAAACTGCAGTGCTTTTTTTGACAAACATCAGAAATATTAATTGATATCAAGAGAGTAATTATACTGATATTAATGAGACTCCAGAGTGCTAACAATGAACCGTTATAATTAATTATGTAAAAAATGAGAATGGTTAGGGGAAATGCATTTCCTTATTAAAAATGAAGCTAGTTCTTCCTTTGGCATGGGAGCTGAGTGTCTGCAAGGATAGACTGGAGCAGTGTCTATTTAATGAGCATATTTTTTATCTTAGACAAAACAGATTGTCAAGCCAAGAGTAAGTTCTTGTCTATAAACAAAGAGCTTTCTCGTTCTTGCATTCTGAACGGCATAGGTTAGGGCCGGTGCGCCTTGACCCTTTGGAAGCTGCAGCCTACATTTTTCCATCATATTCACAAAGCCCCAATGTCATCTATATCCTCTCATGATGGGAAAATTAGGAGTGTTTTGTTCCTTTTCTTGGAGTAAGTAGTAATCTGTACAAATTCTGCTCACTCAAGTTGCAGCAGGGTTTCTTGGACTCAGTGCTAATGGCACTTGGGATGGATATTTCTTAGTTGTGGGCAGCTGTCCTCTGCGCTGTACGGTGGTCTCTACCCACTAGATGCCAACAACACCCATTCCCCGATTATGACAACCAAAAAAGTTTCTAGCTATTGCCAAAATCACTCCTTGTTGAAAACTACTGGTTTAGAGGACATTAATTATGTGTAAAAGGAGTATTGCTGGTACAGTATTTAAGTGCTTGGCTGCAAACGAAAAGGTTGGTGGTTCGAATCTACAAGCAGCCTCTTGCAGGAGAAAAATGTGGCAATCCACTTCCATAAAGATTACAGCCTGTGGGGCAGTTCTGTTCTGTCCTATAGAGTCACAATGAGTCAGAATTGACTCAACAGCACACAAAAATTATTTCTTAACTATTTTAATTTTCAGAAGTTGTGGTATACGAGAACCTAAATTATTAGATGCCAAATACTTTGGGTTTAAAGACACGAAAAGCAAACATAAACCAAAATTGAAATGTATTCTGTTTCCTAAGTTGTGGTCTTACAGAATTAATCACAGAATGGCAAATGCATGAAACTCACTTAAAATACCTCTACTGTGAGAACTTGAGGGAGCAATTGGTGGCATTTCCTGGTTTTATTGGATGATACTTTGGGACTTCAAAGCTAAGCCAAGTTGGAGGGGGCAGGGGAAGCCTATCCAACAAAAACAAATCCATTTAATTGAATTCAATACATTGTGTATTCAGAAACACAAGTTAAGCATGAACTGTAGAGCTTGAAACTAGAAAACTTGGAAAAAAAATGGAAATAGAAGAATCTTCCTTACATAAGCATACAAATATCTTTATGGAATGAAGGAAGCCAACAGAAGACTAAGAACAGATTTCATTTTGTGGCACAAGAGTGGGGCTTCTTTACCTCTCCCTAAAACTCAGAGTGCAGTTCCCATGGAAAGTGAGAGGATTCCAGCCCAAAAAGCTGGAAGGAATATGAGATTTTACTCATATTCATTATTAAATAATATTTATTCGATTTCCTTATTAAGTAGTATTTACTCACATTTATTTACTAACCATTCCTGTATATTTATTATTATTTTAAGTCAGATTGTCTCTTCCCCAGATTTTATTTATTTCCATTCCATCTGCTAACCACCTAATTCCTCTAGGATTACTTACAGCTAAACCAAAAAAACCAAACCAACTGCCATCTAGTCGATTCCAACTCATAGCAACCCTACAAGGGCAGAGTAGAACTGCCCTGTAGGGTTTCCAAGACTGTAAATCTTTATGGAAGCAGACTGCCTCACCTTTCTGCTGCAGAGCAGCTAGTGGGTTCAAACCACTGACCTTTTGGTTAGCAGCCAAATGCCTTAACTACTACTCCACCTTTACTTATATGGTGACATTCTCAACTGCAAGGCAGAGCTCCTCTTACTCCTAGGATATTTCACGTTTTCCTGCCAGGTTATAAGTTCTTTCTTTCTTTTAATCAGAATCTTTTTAATTTTTATTGTTATTTGGATGAAAGTTTATAGGGTAAATTCATTTTCCATACAGCAATTCATACACATTTTGTTTCATGACATTGACTGCAATTCCCCACAATGTAACAGCTCTCTTCCCACTTCATGTTATAATTTCTATATTTCCATTGTTATTAACAAGGCAAAATCATTTACTTATATATAGGTTTGTGAGTTTTTTTTTTTTTTTTAAGGTTTAACAATTATAAAAAGAGGTAAGTTTTATTCACAAAGCTGTTTAAATAAAGCCTCTGACTTTACTAAGAAACCTTACTCCTATCATTCTTGGATTCCTTTTGCTGATGAACTTTTGCCGAGGCTAAATTAGCTAGGAGAGTATTTTGTGCTTATGACCTCATTGGGATGCATGAGAGACCACAAATACGTACCTCAAGAATGACAAGATATTATATGTGCTGTAAGAATATCCATATATATAATAGAGCTAACAAGGGGCAAAGTTGTGATAACTTTGTCACCACCAGCCACCTTAAGGGAGGACTTGTGGCTCAGGACCATGATTGCAGGGGACATCAAGCTCAATTGGGATAACATATTACACAAAACATTGTTCTACATCCTACTTTGTTAAGTAGTGACTGGGGTCTTAAAAGCTTGCAAGTTTAATCTAGATGCAACAGTAGGTCTCTTGTTCAGAGCAAAGAAGAATGAAGAAAACCAAAGACACATGGAAACAATTAGTCCAAGGGACTAGTGGACCATGTGAACCTCTCAGCCTATATGACCATGAGACCAGAAGAACTAGATGGTGACTAGATGGTGCCTGGCTACCACTGTCAACAACCCAGACAGGGATTAGTGCATGAGATCCTGGATAGAGTGGGAGAACAATGTGGAATAAAACTTAAAATCATTAAAAAAAAAAATTCAGGTTTACTGGTCTGATAGTGTCTGGGGAAACCCCCAAGATTGTGGCCCCTAGTTATCCTTCAGGTCTGGAATTGAACTCGCTCGCATGGGTTCCAGCCAAACAACAGACAGGCATGGAGGGTGAACATTTACATCAGATAAATACACTCCTTGGAGTGATGAATAGTGGCAGAACAGAAGGGCAGTATTTGCACAGGGAGACAGCTCAGGGGGCAGGAATATATAGATCAGAAAAACACAGGGAAGAGGTAACTGCAGAGAGAAAGTCGGAAGAGAGCTGTTACATTGTGGGGAACTGCAGTCAATGCCGTGAAACAAAATGTATATGAACTGCTGTGTGAAAAACGAAATTCCTCTGTAAACTTTCACCCAACTCACGTTAAAAAAAGGAAAAAAAAAATAAAGAATGACAATTTTTTCTTCCAGAACATGTGGCAGAGGGCAAAAGGAGATTTGGATCTAGATTTCAGATTCCAAGTCACTTATTCTTAGGATTTTAGCACTGGGAAAATATCATGGAAGCTCTCTCCGAACACCTCTCCTTGTGATACTGTATGATTTGGTGTGGAGTTGGATGCTGCCTAAGAGGGATGTGATAGTCTAAGTGCTGCAAAGACACCCCCAAAGGCCTCTTTGTAAGGTGGTTCCTAAGATACCTCACAGCAGAGCTTGGGCATGGCATTTAACAAGTGAAAGTTTCAGGCCTTTGCGTTTTGCCATTTACTGGTCAGTTTGTCATCATCAGTCCCTTTAGAAAGGAAAGGGGAGGAGATGAAACTAGAAGCAATTCTTTTATCCCCCTTAGTTTTGAGTTGTTTCTAGTAAAAAATACAATGAAGTAGGAGGTTGGAATTTTTAATTAATGAAATTTGATAACTTTCTGTAGCTTTCATTTGTTTCCTTTGTACATGTTTTCATGGCTAAGTCAAGACCGGCCTGTTAAAGCTACATCTGAACATTGAAGTCTAATCTGTTCAACTAGCTTACACTAGATGGAGGTATTCTCATATGCAAATACACTGTAATGTGTGATCTGTCCATGCATTAGAGAGTCAAGTGTTTAAAGATACTTATTTTTAATAGCATCTTTAGTTGTTGACTGACTTAAGTTTTCCCTACCAATGATTTCCCTAAATTTATCAAATATCTTTCCATCTTGAAATAAAATGCCCTTGCAATCACCCTTCTCTGAAGCTTTTAATGACTGTGCTCTTTTACACAACAGTTTAAGCTAATGGTATATCATCTTCCATTTACTATGTAGTTTAACTGCAGGCTTACGCTTTTGAATCCACGCCAACTTTATTGCCACCTTCCAAAGTTTATTGTAATGTTGTAAATTTTTACTTTTAAGGTTAGCATAGTTATGAGTCGCTTCACAATTAGGATTCAGGAAAGAAAGAACTTCACTAACAGCCGTTTGGAATTTAACGATGTGTCGTTCAGTGGGTACTGATTTCTAACTATGCTGTTATAGCAGACACACGTGATTATCTTCATGATTTTTCTAGGAATAAGCATGTGAAGAACAGAGCTGACAACCAGGCTTATGACAGTTTTGCACAGGCAGGACTAATGAATACCCTACCATTTCCTTTTCTCTCAGATTTAATGAGTGTTTTGTAGGTAACAACAAAACAAACTTGCATTTGTATTACAAGGAAAGGAGACTGCCTAAAGGGCTAACTACAAGTTTTGTTCTCTCTCTCTCTGCCTAATGAAGTGAAGAATGAAATGTCTAAAGTTTTGTGCAACTTAACGGTAGCAGTAAAAACCAGCCAGAAAGTCTTTCTAAATCTGTGTTATGAAGGTATCTGCTGTGAAACTATTTGAGAAGAAGGTGCTAACTCGCTTGGTATTTTCTGTAGGAACCCCGGAGCGGAATACAGTTTGTAAAAGATGTCCAGATGGGTTCTTCTCGGATGAGACATCATCTAAAGCACCCTGTAGAAAACACACAAATTGCAGTGCATTTGGTCTCCTGCTAATTCAGAAAGGAAACGTGACGCATGACAGTATATGTTCTGGAAACAGTGAATCCACTCAAAAATGCGGAATAGGTAATTATGTCCCAAAATCTAAGCCTTTGTAGCATTTTTATAGTATCCCTTTGAGTTGAACACAGGGCCCTCTGGCCAATTGCTTTGTCAAACTCACATTTTCCTGTTTTTGAATTGTGACCACCTATGACTGTTCTCTGTGCATCATTGCTAAAGCCACTACTTGAAGTCCTTTAAAAATTTCTCATTGTCTCACAGCTCACACTCCAGAGCCAGCCATTCTCACCTTCTTTACACACTGAAATCTTTCCCTTGGGGAAAAAAAGATGGCGTAAACAGTGGCTGAGGCCACATTAGCAGAGTCCACATTGTAGAATGACTTACTTCATGTATTTTTCTTGCTTTTAAGAGTGTCTCTATTATTAGCCAAAATAAGAAGTGAAGTGGCATATACTGGTGACATATTAAAAATATATAATTGTCTTTGCTACTAATGAAATTATTGCATCTATGGCATGGAAGTTCTATATTTCCTCTGTTTGTCTTAAATTCTTTACCCAGAAAGGGTCACCATCACCAAGGTCAAGTTATGTGTGTATATTTGACATTGGTAATAACACTTGAGAGGTTGGAATCATCTCCATGTTAGTCCCACCATTAGTCTAGTCTCAGACCTTCTACTTAGAGACTCAAGACACTGAAGATGTTTGGGGAAAGTCAGCTGCTCATGGCATTGTGTTCATTTAATCAAAAAACATCATGGTGTGGCTTGACGCTCCCCAAACAGCTTTTTGTACAGTATATAAATTTATGAAATATAGAAATATGGGTGAGAGGATTTAGATTCTATCCCAGTGTCAACATAATTTCACTATGCAATTCAAATACCAGAAAAATAATTTCCTGTATTTTATGCAAATAATACATGCTTTATACATTTTTTTGCTATCTGCACCAGGCCAGAACTATTTCACTTAATTTCATCATGTCTCCATGTTATGTGTGGGCATATTATAAAATAGAGTATCCTTTATACTTTCTTATATGAACAGTTAAATGAAGGAAAGGGCAGTAAGAGGAATGAAGTTCTAGATATCTTCTAAGTTTAATGTCTTCTATAATTATTTAATTCCTTTCTTATTTTATTTTTGTCATTCACGGAGTGCATATGATGTGTCAGGCCCCACATCACCAAGGGCCTTATTCTTTACAATAACTCTGTGAAGGTTGCTGAGGGTCCCATAAGTGATGAATGACAGAGCGAGGATTCAAACTTAAGTGTGACACATCCAAAGACAACCCTGGCATAGACTTACCTTACCCAGACACCCAAGACATTGTACCTCTTTTCTAAATGACATGTATTAGTGTTTGAATATGTTTGCATGTATGTATCCATGTCCTGCCTTTTCCCGAAGGTAAACTGTGTGTTTATGTGCATGTATAAAATATTATTCTAGATTACTTTTCAAGCTCTTTAAAGGCAGAGATGTTTGTTTTGACAATGATTTTGAAGTACCCTGTGGGCACTAGGTAAATCTTTAACAGAATGTAGTATTTACATTAAATTATATAATTCATTTTTGGCTGCAATTTATTTATGTCAGTATTATCTTAGACATTTATTAAACTCTCCCTCCCTCAAAACCCTTATGTCCCCAAAGGAAACCTTAGAGAGAATATGAATGAGCCCCATTGAGTAGGCAACTCAGCCACTAGGACCAGCCAATAGAAGGTTGATTTTGTTCAAACCCTGCATTTCAGCATATTATATCTTGAAAAACTCATCTGCATTGCTTTGTTATTTTGGTTAATGTCCAGTTGACTTCCAAGAATTTAACAGTTGAGTAAATCTTTTTGGTTTTTCCCCTTCATAGATATCACCCTATGCGAGGAAGCGTTCTTCAGATTTGCTGTTCCTACAAAATTTACCCCTAATTGGCTCAGTGTCCTGGTGGACAATTTGCCTGGCACCAAAGTCAATGCAGAGAGTGTAGAGAGGATAAAACGGCGACACAGCTCACAAGAACAGACTTTCCAGCTGCTGAAGTTATGGAAACATCAGAACAAAGACCAAGATATAGTCAAGAAGATCATCCAAGGTATAGTAACTTGGAATAAACAAGTCAATCAGAAATCAGAGAACATTTAAAATAGGAACAATACTATGTGCCTACTGAGTTTTGTAGATGCTGCTTCCCTTTGGAATCATTGTTGGGCTGAGAAAAGTTTCCATTTGTGGCAGTGTAGATGTTATTCCTACTAGTTATGCAAAGTTTTATGACTGCCCCTTCTCACTTCTTTGGGGAGGTGGTGGTGGTAAGTGTAAACTGTAAAAGAAGAAATAATGCATTTCAAATGCAGGGGTAGAGCTTCCAGACTCCTTAGATGTTGTGTTAGCATTCCCTCTGTCCTACCTAGATGTCCTTTAACCACTTTGGATCTTAGCTTGTATTTCTATGTTGTATTTATTTGGTAATTTTCTTCAGAGAGGCTCCAAGTATCTTACAGATATCCTCTCATTAATCCTCACAACATAGCCTATTTTAAAATTACCATTTTAATAACATATGTTGTAAGGATTAATGAGATAAGGTCTGAAAACTGTTTGAGCTTCATGGAGGAAAAAGCTAGTTTAAAACCAAGTACTCTCATATTTTAGGAGGCTTATAAAGAATCTCCTTTAGAAATGGTGAGAGAGGAGAGAGAGAGAGAAAGAAAGAGAGAGAGAGAGAAAGGAAAGAATCCAGAGGGAAACAGAGGGCTTCATCAGTATGGTGGGGACTGTAAGCTTTACTGTATACGGAGGAAGGAGTTCTGACCTCGATTAGCATTGGGACACACACCAGTGAAAAATAAAAGGCTTTCCTAACGCAGGTAGTGTCAACGAGAAATGCAATCTGTTCTTCACTAACAGTTAAGTCAATACACAGTCCTACACTACCTTAAAGGCCTGAAACATACGAAACCAGGGTAACAGATATCAAGAGCAAAATGTTTGACAGCTGAATGCGTTGCTTGTGCAAAAGGGTAAACTTATTTTGTTTTCTGCAAGCTAAAAGGATTCTTTGAATGTATAATCAGCCCTAAAGCAAAAACAAAAGCAAGTAGAGAATCAGAGACTGTTAAACTCTGAAGGGACCAAATTCCCCACTTTATGAATGAGGACAGTTCAGCACAGAATGATGAACTGACTTGCTTTAGGGCTCAAAGATCGTAAATGACTTATGTCATTAATAGAAACATTAGTGACTCACTCATGTTTATGCCCTAGCTCATCACGACAGTATTCTCTAGGCTGTGTGTATTCTCCAGTTCCTTGGCCTCAGATTATTGGGTTTTCAGATATTTCCCTCCACAGTAGTAATGCTCTGATGCTATGTATATTTATTAAAGGATAGTGGAAGTGTTGTTGTTGTTGTGTGCTGTCGAGTCGAACCCGACTCACAGCGACCCCTCCTTGGGTTTCCGTGGTGGTACCACTATGGAAGTAAATTGCCCAGCCTTCCTTCCGAGGAGTGGCTGGTGGGTTTGAACTGCCAGTCTTCTGGTTAGCAGTCAAGTGCCTTAGGCACCACGCTACCAGAGCTCCTATAGTGGAAGTAGCCACCTCTTTTCAAATAGGGCCTATATCAGATATCAAATGATGAAAGTTAATATTGCAAAATAATTTCTGTTGTTTTGAAATGTTAAGGAGTTTCTGAAATTATACCAACTTTTCTTAGAGACCTAAGAGTATGTCTACAATTTTCTGCTGCTAATTTTTCAAAAATTAGGCACTTCTAACAAGGATTTGGATCTCTGGGTGATTCAAATGATTAATACACTTAGCTGCTACTCAAAAGGTTGTAGGTTCATAGCCACCCAGAGGCAGCTTGGAAGAAAGGCCTAGTGATCTCCTTTCAAGAAATCAGCCATTATACATTCCCTGGAGCACAGTTCTGTGGACACACTTGGGGTCACCGTGAGTTGGAATAAACTCAATGGCAACTGGTTTAACAAAGCTTTGTTGGGTACCTAGAATATATAGCATGTTTTCTCATTAAGATACAAAAATAATTATCTCAGTTCTCCAAAATAGTGTCACTGAAGCCCCACTCCCTCCCAAAAGAACAAAGAAAAGGTTATCCTTTAAATACAATGATGAAATCCTGGGAGAACCTTTTGCCACAGGCTGGTTTTGTGGTGGCATTAAAAGTAAATGACGGTAACCTCTCTTTGGGCCTTTGCCTTATGCAGATATTGACCTCTGTGAAAACAATGTGCAGCGGCACATCGGGCACAGCAACCTCACCTTCGAGCAGCTGAGCAGCTTGATGGACAGCTTGCCCGGGAAGAAAGTTGGAACGGAAGACATCGAGAGAACAACAAAGGCATGCAAATCAAGTGAACAGATACTGAAGCTGCTCAGCCTGTGGAGAATGAAAAATGGCGACCAAGACACCCTGAAGGGCCTGATGCATGGCCTGAAGCACATGAAAGCGTACCACTTGCCCAAAACTGTCACTCAGAGTCTGAAGAAGACCATCAGGTTCCTTCATAGCTTCACAATGTACAGATTATATCAGAAGCTGTTTTTAGAAATGATAGGGAACCAGGTCCAATCAGTGAAAATAAGCTGCTTGTAACTGGAAATGGTGGTTGGGCTGTTTCCTCACAATAAGCCAGATCCAATGGGTGTATAAATTGTTTCTCAGGCATCTGAGGGGGTACAGTGATGCTTTTCTCATCACCAATGACTAGATTTTGCCCAGGGCACTAAAAGAAACCATGGTGTGGAGAAAGAACTAGCACTCCCCCAAAGTTTAATAAACCCCAAATAGTTTATCTACCTGTCAGATCTGGTCCTATTATCTACTGACTATAGTTCCCTTTATTACTGCTTGCAGTAATTCAACTGGAAATAATGTAATCTAGACTCCATCGTGCCTTACTAAATATGGGAATGTCTAACTTAAGTAGCTTTGGGATTTCAGTAGTTGCTAGAGGCTTTTATTAAAAAGCCATATTTTTTCTGTAAAAGTTACTAATATATCTGTAACACTATTTCAGTATTTGCTATTTATATTCACTCAGATACAAGGTTTGTATATATTGTCATCCTAAAGGGAAATTGTGTAAGACTGAATTTTAGCAAGAAAAAAATTATATTCTGTTTATTATTATGACAGATGAAAGAAAATATATTTTTAAATGGAAAGTGTGTAGCATTTTTGAATAGGTACTGCAATTCTTCCTATGTGGAATGTTTTTGTAATATAATTTTACCTGGATAAGCTGTTATCATTGTATAGAAAATGTATGATTTAGTCAATTGTTTAATGTTGGAAGGTGTATGAAATATAAGTTATCTGAATATTAGATGCTCTGAGAAATTGAATGTACCTTATTTAAAAGATTTTATGATTTTAATGTATAAACAACATCATTAAAGTTTTCAAATTATTTTTCATTGCTTCTCCTTTGTTTTCATTTCAATGGGACATGAAGGGGTCTGAGCTTTCACAATTATCCTTGTTCTTTTATTATCTGGACCATCTGGGAGATGTTAAAAATGTAGATTCCTTGACCAAATTATTCAGCAACTCTGGGGAGGCAGCAATCTCAATTTTTAACAAGCTCCACAGTATTTCTTATTATACTAAAATTGGAGAAACTTACGAAGTCGGGCTTAGCATTACAGATGGTACAACCCACTTACAATGGCTGCCACTAATATAGAGACCAAACTGTTTAAGTTCTTTTGGTTGCAAGTAATAGAATCTGACACTAAAGAAAAAGAGAAAGGTCATGGAAAGGGTGGTGTAGTTAGCTAAATGGTAGCCCACGAAGAGATACGTCCACTTTTTGTTATCCAGAACCTGTGAATATTGACTTACTTAGAAAAAGGGCCTTTGCCAATGTAATTAAGGATGTGAGGATGAGGTGATTTTCCAGGTTAGCCCTAGATCCAATGGCAAATGTCTTTATAAGAGACACACAGAAGAGACAGACTGAAGAGGAGACAGCATGTTCATGAAGATGGAGGCAGAGATTTATAATTACCTGTAATGTGATCACAGATATATTGTTGTTAGGTGCCAACTCATAGCGACCCTGTGTACAACGAAACCAAATATTGCCCAGGCCTGCACCATCGTCATTGCAGCCACTGTGTCATTCCATCTTGTTGAGGGGCTTCTCCTTTTTCATTGACTCTCAGCTTTTCCAAGCATGATATCCTTTTCCAAGGAATAGTCCCTTCTGACAACATGGCCAAAGTAGGTGAGATGAATGAAGTCTGGCCATTCTCATTTCTAAGAAGCATGCTGGCTGCACTTCAGGACAGATTTGTTCATTCTTGTGGTGGTCCATGGTATTTTCAGTATTCTTCACCAGCACCACAATTCAAAGGCATCAACTCTTCTTTGGTCTTCCTTATTCATTATCCAGCTTTCACATGTGTATGAGGCAATTGGAAGTACCATGGCTTGGGTTAGGCGCACTTTAGTCTTCAAAGTGACATCTTTGCTCCTTAACACTTTAAAGATGTCTTTTGTAGAAGATTTGACTTATGCAATACAACATCTGATTTCTTGACTGCTGCTTCCATGCATGTTGATTGTGGATCCAAGTAAATGAAATTCCTGACAACTTCAATCTTTTCTCCTTTTACCATGATGTGGCTGACTGGTCCAGTTGTGAGGATTTTTGTTTCCTTTATGTTATGTTATTGCAGACTATAGTTTTTGATCTTCACCAATAAGTGCTTCGAGTCTTCTTCACTTTCAGCAAGCAAGGTTGTGCCATCTGCATGTTGCACTTTGTTAATGAGTCTTACTCCAATCCTGATGCCATATTCAAGTAGTCCAGCTTCCCGGATTATTTCCTCAGCATACAGATTGAATAAGTATGGTGAAAAGGCACAACCCTGACACTCACCCTTCCTGATTTTAAACCATGCAATATCCCCTTGTTCTGTTCCAATGATAACTTCTTGATCTATGTACAAGTTCTTCATAAGCACAATTAAGTGCTCTGGAATTCCCATTCTTCATAATGTTTCCCACAATTTTTTATGATCCATACAGTTGAATGCCTTTGCATAGTCAATAAAACACAAGTAAACATCTTTCTGGTATTCTTTGCTTTCAGCCGAGATCCATCTGATATCAGCAATGGTATGCCTAGTTCCATGTCCTCTTCTGAATCCAGCTTGAATTTCTGGAAGTTACCTGTCAATATACTGCCGCAACCATTTTTTAATTATCTTCACCAAAATTTTATTTGCACGCGATATTAATGATATTATTCAACAATTTCCATCTTCTGTTAGATCACCTTTCTTTGGAATGTGCACAAATATAGTTGATACAGTCATATTAAAATCTGTCTTCTTGTTTGTTATTTTCCATTTGTCATATCTGTTCTCTGGTTTCTTTCCCCTCTTTTTCCACTATCTATTGTGGTTTATTCAGCATTTTAAAATGATTGCTCTTTATCATATTTATTGATTTATTATTTATAACTTTTTTTATTTGTTGCTCGTGTTTAAATGCATATCGAATTCATCACAGTCAAATAATATACTGATTTACATGTATTGTAAAGACCTTACAACAGTATATTTCCAATTACCCTCCATAATCTATTGTGCTATTTTTGTCATATGTACTATATTAATTTATTCTATAAACATAATACATTGCTTTTATTACATCTCTAGGTAGTCAGTCACCTCTTAGAACAATTAAAGGAAAACAAATTTCATTTTTTTCCACTTACAACACTCTTCATTTCTTTGTGTGAATCCAATATTCAGTTTGATACCACATTCATTCTGTCTGAAAAAATTCCTTTAATGTTTCTTGTAGAAGAGGTGTGCAGGAAAATGGGTTTCCTAAATTTTTGATTGCTGAGAAAGTACTCCTTTGTCTTCAAAACACTTTCACTATGTATTGAATTCTGGGTTGCACTTTTCTTTCTTTCTTTCTTTCTTTCAGTACTTTAAATATGTCATTACATTTTCTGTCATGGTTAGTTGCGTCAGCATGGCTGGGCACGCTGTGGTTTGGCAGTTATGTAATGATATAGTTTGGCAGTTATGTAATAATGTAATTCAACAGTTATATAATGACATAATCACCACCCATGACATGATCTCATGTGATCAGCCAATGAGTTGTAAGGGGATTAGGGGGGATGCAACACCCTATCCAGGTCACAGTCCTGATTCAATGTAAGGGGAATTTCTCTGGGGTGTGACCTGTATCACCCTTCATCTTACAAGAGATAAAAGGAGAGAGAAGAAAGCAGAGACGGAGGGACCTCAGAACCACTGAGAAAGAAGAACTAGGATTGGAGTGCATCCTTTGGACCCAGGGTTCCTGTGCTAAGAACCCCCTAGACTCAGGAAGATTTATTCTAGAACACATGTAATCTTCAAGGAATTCCAGGCCTCACAGGTGTTGAAAGAAGACAAGGACCTTTCCCCACTGCCAACAGAGAAAAAAGACTTAGAGTGGTACCATGACTTTGGACTTCTAGCTTCCTAAACTCTCTAGGGGTGTAGTGCCTAAGGCATTTGACTGCTAACCAGAAGGCTGGTGGTTCAAACCCACCAGCCACTCCCTGGAAGGAAGGTTGGGCAATCTACTTCTAAAGAGATACCTCTTTGGAAACCCAAGGAGGGGTAGCTATGAGTCGGAATTGACTTGACAGCAGTGAGTTTTGTTTTTTATTTTATTCTATTTTATTTTTAAAACGGTGAGATAGAAATACACATCTGTTAAAGCCATCCACTTGTGGTATTTCTGTTATAGCAGCAATAGATAACTAAGACAGAATTTGGTACTGGAAGAGTAGGGTGCTACTCTAACTGATACCTAAAATATGGAAGCAGTTTTGGAATTGAGTAATGGGTAAAGACTGGAAGAGTTTTAATACTAAAAGCCTAGATTGTCTTGAAGAGATTGTTGGTGGGATTATGAATGTTAAAGACAATTCTGGTGAGGGCTCAGAAGGAAGTGAAGAGAGCTCCAACACTATAGGTTTCACAGATGGCAAGAAGCAGTGGCAGAGAAATGAAGGCAGCAGAACCAGGAGACTGGTGCTAAACAGTCTCGGAGCCAACTCTCAGAGCAAGAGATCTGAGTGCCTTCAGGCACAAGGTTTCCTGGAAGAGTGGGGTTCTCCAGGTACTTATTAGTAGAGCTAAAGGGCTTTATAACTCTTGTCTAAGCAGGACAGAGGCTGGGCCAGCTCAAAAAGCCCGAGGGGCTGAGGGGCTGAGAGGCCAAGGAGTCAGGAAGCAGAAGCCCAAGAGACAAGGAATACAGGAAGCTGAGTTGGCTCAGTCTCCAAGGATAAGGCTACAATCTCTGGGGTCTCAAAGGGAGGAACCATAGCTTGCTGGGTCTCAAAGGATGAGGTCATATCTCCTAAGTTTCAAAGAATCAGATCTTCACCAACTAGGTTTCAGAGTGTGCAGCTGCTCATGAGTGCCAGGAGAATGGAGCTGGATCCACTGCTCAAAGCTGAGGGCTAGAAGAAGGTGTCTGTAGTAGCTAGTGGGGCGGGATTGCCACTCAGTTGGAATAAGAGAACAGGGCTGCCCGAAGCAAAGGGAACAAGCAGACTTGCTGTTTCAGTGGACTTGCAAGGCAGAGATGAAGTCCAGAGCTGAGAGGCCTCCACCCAGAATCAAGAGAGCATTGCCAACAACCAGAATCTGAAAGGCAGGGCTATTGCTTAGATAATCTTAGAGAATAGAGAATTGTTTTCAAGACCTGAGAGCTAATGTAAATTGTTCGGATAGGTTTTCACTTTCTTGATGCCCATTTCCCTTCTTTCCCTCCAAATTCTCCCATTTGCAATGGAAATGTCCTTGTGCCTGCTCTACCATTGTGCTTGTGGAAACAGAAAACTTCTATTTTAGATTTCACGGGCTCAGGGATGAAGAGGAATTTTGCCCCAGGAGATTTTGGACTTGGAGTTGATTTAAGACTTTTGGGATGATCTGATGAGGTCAATGTGTTTTACATGTGTCAAGAACATGAATTTTTGAGGGCCAAAGGGTGGAATGTTATGGATTGAACTGTGTCCCTCAAAAGTAAGTGTCAACTTGACTAGGCCATGAATCTCAGTATTATGTACCTATCCTTCATTTTGCAATCTGATGTAGTTATAATTTGTGTTGTAAATCCTAACCTCTATAATGTTAATGAGGCAGGATATCATCTACAGGATTAGGTTGTATCTTGAGTCAATCTCTTTTGAAATATAAAAGAAATTTTGAAAATGAGCAGAGATTGGAAGGATCTCAGTACCATTAAAAAAGAAAAGCTGGGAGCAGAGTTTGTCCTTTGGACCCAGGGCTGCTGAACTGAGAACCTCCTAGACCTAGGAAAGATTGATGCTAGGACACATGGAGACCTCCAAGGAACACCGGGCCTATGGAATGTTGAAAGGAGACAAGGACCTTCCTCTAGAGCTGACAGAACAATAAAGCCTTCCCCTGGACCTTGTGCCCTGAATTTGGACTTCTAGCCTCCTAACTGTGAGATAACAAATTTATGTTTGTTGAAGTCATTCACTTATGGCATTTCTGTTGCAACAGCTCTCGATAACTAAGACATTGTCTTCCGGCAAACATGGCTTCTAATGAGAAGTCTGCTACAATTCTTACCTCTGTATATTTCTTTGTTTCTGGCTGTCTTCGAGATTTTCTCTTTGTCTTTTATTCCCAGTAGTTTGAATGTGAATTCCAAAGTTAGTTTATTTAGTATTTATTCAGTTCAGTGTTCTCTTAAGGTGCCCTGATGGTGCAATGGTTAAGCACACCAAAGCTAAGTGAAAGGTCATTGGTTCAAACCATTAGCTACTCTGTGGAAGAAAAAGACCTGGCAATTTTCTCCCATAAAGATTTCCATCTAGGAAACCATATAGAGAAGTTCTACTCTATTCAACAGGTCACTGTGTGTCAGAATCAACTTGATGACACATAATAACACAAAAACAGTGTTTTCTTAGTTTCTTGGATAAGTGGTTTGGTGTTAGTCATTAATTTTGGGAACTCTTGGTCATAATTTCTTCATATATTTTTTTCTGCCTCATGCTTTCTCATCTTTTTCAGGGATTCCATCTATATATATGTTAGAATGTTTGACATTGTCCCATAGCTCTTAAATATGCTGTTTTGCTGTTCTCCTTTTTCCCTGTCTCAGTTTGGGTGATTTCTAGTGACCTATCTTCCAGTTTACTTATTCATCCTTGGATACTAGTTAGAAATTGGATTCATTTTGTTTTTGTTGTTGTTGTTGTTCTGCTATAGCTACTTTCAATTTACTTCAGTCCTCAAATTCCTACAGGGACAGTTTGTTTCTAGGATTGAGTTATTTTATCAGAAGAGTGTTTGATTCTGAGTTCTAGGCCTTCCCTTTGAACTATGCCTTCAAGACTCGTCTTTGCAGAGTTTTATTTCCCTTCTATCCCTTTCACAGCAGTATTTTGCTGTTACCCTTTATCATAGCTTCTTAGTTTGACAGTGGGGTGGAGATGTGAGATGCAGTCTCTACTGTCTTTATTTAGGCTCTGATTTAGCCATGCATTGTGTTCCTGGGGTCTGTGGCCTTCTCAGTTCTCTCCCCCTCCTCTGGTTGCTGTTATGGACTCAGAGTTTAATCATCTTGCTTATTCCCACAGGACTACGATTCCCCTGCCCTTTCTATTTCTTTTCCTCCGCTGTAATGGATGTTCACCAATGTCATATAGCCGGCTGCCTTTTCTAAGAACAGAACTCGAAAACACTTGTTCCTCTAGGTAGTTTCTTGCCCTTCCCTCAGGACAACTGCCCTTCCTTCCAAGGCTTTATGGCTCTTTTCTGTGAGCACTCAATGGAGCTCATGGAGAAAGAGCCTGCAAAAAGGTGCCTACCATCCATTTCTGCAGCACCTAGGGTTTTCATACTCTCCACCAGCTCACACTTAGCCTTCATCACTTTTTCAGCTATCCTAGCTAAAGTCTTCTTCTTTTTCTTCTTACGTGCCGTCAAGTCGGACCCGACTCACAGAGACCTCTCCTTGGATTTCCGAGGCACTATCTCTACGGAAGTAGATTGCCCAACCTTCCTTCTGAGGAGTGGCTGGTGGGTTTGAACCGCCAGCCTTCTGGTTAGCAGTCAAGTGCCTTAGGCACTATGCTACCAGAGCTCCCAAAGTCTTCTTAGCAGGGTCTAATTGTGTCTACCACAGGAAAGCATACATTTGCATGACCTCTGTCCCTGAAGTCATCACTTTGCCTTATATTTTGGGCCTACTATTTGTTCTGTGACCTCAGATCTTCAAAGAGTTTGGAAAAAGTCATAAATTTGAACTTAATTTTTTTTTTAACTCTAAGTTTGGAAGCAGAACTAACATCTAACTCCTCCATTCTATAGATCCAAGACAGAAGCCAGAATTAGTCAATTTTATTCTTTAAAGACTTCATGTGAAAGATTTAATGAGTTAAAACTATACTCATGAATCCAGATCCACTCTCTCCTTTTGCAAATCCAGAGCGAAGGTTATCAAATCCTGAAACCCACACAAGTTGTGATATATTTTGAATGAATTAATATTGTGAGACCAAAGGGTTCATACAATGAAACAATTTTGAATTTCATTATTCTAGACCTGTCAGCTAAAAATTCTAGGAAGTCTTTATGAAACTACAATTTTCTATTCTACCTATTTTGTTGTCTTATTAGATTATTTGCTTACATTTTTGCACTCATTTCTTGAAAATCTCATTCATTAATTCATTTAAAAAGTGCTTTTGAATGCTAAAATTAGTGTTCTCAACACAATGTATTTATTCCCAGTTCTAAGCAAGAGATGCAGTCAAACCACCACCACTCTCAGGAGCAAAGAATACTAGGTTGTTCTAATTTTTTGTGAATCCGTATCTGTAAAATAAACAAAGTTTTATATGAGTACAGACAGGAGTATGGGAGACAGAGCCTTAAGGACAGAGCTCTAAGTCCTTTTTTTACTAATGCAGAGACTTCCATGGCCCTGGAGGTAGCTCCTTTCCACAACACTTAGCACATTTTGTAATGACGCCTAAACTCAATCTGAAGGAGAAACTTCTACTATTCTCTTCTTTGATCAGAGTTCCCAGTGGCTATTATTCAGTTAACGTAATTATGGTTGTTGTATAATAATTTTGAATACAAGAACTGTGCTGTAATTACTCATGACTTTCTCACTGCTGTTTGTCTCACCCCAAATCTAGGAAATTATTAAACAGAGATTTAACCAACAGTTTTTTTAATAGCCTGCAGCAAGTGTCTCTGAGTTTAAATACATTTGTTCTGAAGACACTAGTTGGAGAGACAGGATAGTCATGTGAAAGAGCAAATGCTAATACCATAATATTTGTGCTTAACACCGATTAAGTTGTATAAGCATGGCACGGTATTCAAATACCATGTCTGAACTCCTGGGCAGACCAAGAGGTAATGATTTCAGATGGGTTTTATAGGAGTCTTTAGCTAGGCAGAGAGTCATTGATGGGATATTTTAAACATAGGGAATTGTTTTGGAAAAAGCTTCAAGGCTAAAATGTCCTAACACATTGAGGGAAGATTGACTAGAACCATGTGGTCTGTAAAAAACTTCAAAAAATAGTATAAGCTTGCAGGAATTTGTTACTAACACACTAGGAGTTGTAATAGATAAAACTGATTGCTTTAGCTACTCAGGACCTCTTTTCTGGTAAGGCCACCCTGCTTTTAGGGAACTGCTCCCCACAGCCCCGTATCTTCAATTCAGTCATGCAGTTTCAATAGGAACTGATGACGTTGCTTCTCTTTCTGCCCACTCCAACCCTTCCCCACGTTTAACTCAGTTCTTTCAGAGACTTTCCTAGGATCTTTGCATTTGGAATTATTGAAGGAGGATTGATTCTCTTCTGTTCAGTGAAACTCCTGAGATAGGACAATATCGAGGGTTAAGAGAGAAACAATATCATAACACTGGGCCTAAATCTGTCAGAGGTTCATAGAGAAAAGAAGCAAGCAGAGAGAAGTAGGGATAAGAGACAGGCAAAGAACCCTGTTCTAGCCTCTCACGATCCTGCTTCTAGCCACATCTTTTCTTTTTGGTACTTAGCTTTTTGAACCACTGAACTTCCTTTTTCACCCAAGCCAGCTTGTGTTTCTCTCACTTGTAAACAAGAGTCCTGACTAATACGTGGAGTGAAATAAGAGGGCCTTCAATGCCTAACAAGGGTGTCTTTTATTTGAGGGACTGAATCTGATGATTTGAGGTACCACCCATCTGAGAATCTTTAGTTTTATAGTGTTTACCTATAAGCACACTAGGAACCATTAGGGTTTTCAGAAAAGCACTGATGTTTGCAAAGCAGTGTTTCAAGAAGCTTATTCTGACAGAGGTGTGTAACATGGATTGGAACAGAAATAGGCTAGAACAATTAAACTGGCTGGTTACTATTAGAACAGTCTAGCCATGAGCTGACAGACTGACTGGAGGTCAGAACCCTGAGTGGAAAAGTAGGGTCAAATTAAAGAACCATTATTCTTCCCTGAGGAGTCATCAGAGGAGTAGCACCATCACTGAGCATTTGGTTATGACTAATGGATTGAGACTTCTGTCTTTTTCCAAGATTTAGTTCAAATAAATCTCCCACTTCCTTGGGTTTTTTTGAGTTTTTTCCCAGGGAAATCCACCTCATCTTTGGATACAAAAAGGATTAAGTCATAGTTTCACAAAAGTCCTTCTAAGTGAAACAAAGACATCTTCCTAGCTGACATTTCTATAGCAATTTTGGTTTGTCATGACTCACTGACTTCGGACAAGAGGAAGAAAATAGGCCAGATCATGCATGAAATCTGTATCATTGTCCTGAACCATAGGTTTCTAAGAGATACCATGAGGTCCTCCTCTATTCAACCCTCTTGCCTTTGATCTGCCCATACCTGAGCCATTCTAGAGAGTGATGATTTGGAATTTAATCAGTTTTAATCTTATTACTGTAGTGACCCTCTACAGCCTCTCTACCCTACTCCACACACAGACACACACACAGACACACATACTTGATGGAATCCAATTCCAAGACTTAAGAGCTATCACTCTGAAACTGAACTAGGTAGAAATAGTTTCCTAATTGGTAGAAGCTCCTATTCTCTTGGAATTTCAGAACAGGAGAGGCCTTTAGAGACTATTGTAGCCCAATGTTTACTGAACTTACCTGATCATAAGAATCACTTGATGTTTGCTAAAACTGTAAATTCTTCCAACCTGGTTTTGACACCATGCATCAGGGATGGAGTGAGAGAATACTCATTAGGCAAATTTGGGAATACTATTCTAACCCAATCCTATGAGTCCACATGAAGTCAGGATATATTACATTGTACATCTGGTGGCAGAATTGAGAGCTTCCGATTCTTACCAAGGTTTTGATGATTAGTTTTGTGATGTTTTTAATGAACAAGAGCAAAAATTAATCTCCCTGTTTGGATACATTTATTACACGGTGCATGCATCTATTATTGTACTCACCACCTAAAATTATAATTGTCTGTTTATCTGTCTATTCTGATGCTTCTGTTAAAGGTAATAAAAATAGTAAAATAATCACTATTATTTATTAAATGCTTTATTGTGAGCCCAAGACTCTGGGACCATTTAGGTCCTAGAAAGCAAAGCTGCATAAGCCAGAAGCCAGGGGATCACTGATTTATCATCTACCAATTTGCTAATGTTTCTGTGTTGACTCTTGTACTCATGGTAAAAGCTACTTATTGAGCGCTCGTGGGGAGTACAACACTATACTTAGGTCCATTACAGACATCATCTCATTACATCCCAACAACCCAATTAGCTGACTCTTCCTGACCTCCTCTACACACTTACTAAATCATCATCATTTTATTAAGCCTAGCAACCTTACCAGCTGATTTCCTCTGACAGCATTTAATGGGAATATCTCATTTATCAGGACCTCCATTATTGGCTACTGCTTGGACTAGACGAAATATTTGTTTGATCTCCTAATCTCAGGGAGCTCTGGTGGCATAGTGCCTAAGGCATTTGACTACTAACCAGAAGGCTGGCAGTTCAAACCCAACAGCTACTCTTTGGAAGGAAGATTGGGCAATCTACTTCTATAGAGAGACCACCTCAGAAACCCAAGGAGGGGTCACTTTGAGTCGGAAATGACTCGATGGTAGTGAGTTTGGTTTTGGTTTTCTCCTAATCTCAACTCTCCCAAGTCCTACACATCCACTCCACCAATGATCTATCCTATGTCTTTGGATTTAAATTTAAGAAGCTAAAACATCACTCCTGACATAGAATGCTATCAAGAGTCAAGAGAGAAAAAAAGTCACAATCCTGAAAAACAGAAATCCACTAGCCAGGAATCCAAGAGCAATAATTTTCTATGGAAAACTCCATCTGTTATTTGTGGGTTCTAATTCAGACTTTCCTCTCTAGCTAGAAAAATATGTCATTCAAAAGGACCTGCCTTGGACAGCGACAAGATGTACTCTGCCATTAAGCACTCGTGGCAAAGAAAGCATCCAGGTTTTGCTGGCTAAGAGGAGATGGCAAAAGAAATAAATTTTGCTAAAGCTTCCAGAATGAATTTGTTTAAACCAAAACCCTGAATCTGAGACTGGGTATTAAAAAAAAAAAAAACCTTAAAGCCAACAGACTGTCACTTGGGTGTAACTGGCCTTATATTATTTCCCAATAACTTGAAAATAGACTCTGTTGACTAAACCACATTTGAAGAGTAGGGAATGTCATAATAAAGCCTCTGGAGAAACTAGCAACTGATGGGGTCTGGGAATAAAGAGTAAATAAGAACAGATGCCACATAGAAATAAACAGTAGTCTTTATCAAGAAGCAGCAGGCCCATGTGGATGAACAAACAGTCAAAGAAAGAGGGCTTTGGAGTGGCACATATCTGGGGTAAAATCCTGGCTCCTTTCATAGTGGGACCTTGGGTTAGTCATTTGATTGCTTTGGGGCTCAGGCTTCCCATCTGCACAATAGATAGAATAAAGCCTCTAGAGTTTCTTTTGATATTCCATGCAGGTTTCTATCATGTTATTTGTCATAGTGTTTTTCAAACTTGTTGCTCCATGAGATCAATCACATAAGGGAAGGTACACAGCCATTTCAGGAGGTTATCTGGAGGTTGAAGATAAAGGGGACTTTCTCCTGATAATTATGCTGATTACTTGGTTCAGAGCTGTAATGACTTCACCACAAGATGAGGGAGAGGCAAGTCAGGAAAAGCAGTTGAGGATTCAAGGAACTATCCACAAGCAGGGCTGTCATTCTGAGCCCAGAATGAAAAGGCTTGCTTTCCCTGCATAATTTATTTACACCACATGTGCCTGCAGCGAACACACCATTCACAGTGTGGACCTAACACACCTGGAACTCAGATACTTTATGACAAGAGTAGCACCAAGCAGTGACAGGCACTAGAGAGACATCTTCCCTTCCAGGATGTATCACAAAGACAGTGAACTCACTTATTTCCTTTTGATAACTCTGGGTAAAGAGACTCTCTGAGAAATAGTCATTCTGATATTGAGAATAATCTTAAAAAACAGTAGAAAATACCATTCATCAACTCTCTCTCTCTCTCTCAAGGCACAATATCTTTATCTTTTCATGTTCATCTTCTTAAAAGCTTATAGATTAGCTATGAAATTTCCATTTTAAAAATAAAAGACTATGACTCAAAGAAGGCAGATTACATGCTCACCATTTCATAGCAATAAGAGACACAGAATTTGAATTCAGTTATGTCTCTAAAACCCATGGTGTTTCCATTCCATTACACTGGCCCAAAGCCTTTCGGGAAGTCAAAGAATTAAGAATAAAAACATGAAAAACTTTTAGTTGTTTTTAGTTTTCTGCATTTTCTCTTTCCCCTGGATTTGAGGAAAATCTGCTTTTTCATAATTAGAAACTTGTCCATAGACAGGTATTTATATAATGTTATTCCACCATACCTCCCCAGCTCACAAACTAGTTCCTTTTTTAATTTCTCTAATTCTTTCAGGGCACCACCACTCACCAATCAATCTGTCAGACTTGAAAACTTGGAGCTATCTTTTCTTTTCCCTCCTCAGGAGGACAATTTCCTTTAGGTTGAGTTTCTTTGCCAGGTCTCCTAGATTCAGCCTTTCCTCTCTACTCCCATTGCCATTTAGAGTCCAAGCCCTCAGGAGCTGAAATTATTGCCAAACTTCCTGAGTGATGGGTCTGCCTCCAGCATCATTGACTTCAATAATTGGTAGGATACTCAACTATCAGATCAATCTTCTTTAAATTATTCCAGTATTTAGCAGTAATATTCTCCTTTACTTTTATATACTGTCTTCCTACAGAAAAATCTAATTGGTAACTAAATAGATATTTTTTCCTCTCACTGCACATTTCTCTAAACCCTACCTTTTTTATTAAAGCCTTGCATTGGTTGTCTATTGGTGCTGTAACAAATCACCACAGATTTAGGGGCTTCAAACAACACACATTTAATGACTTGTTGTTCTGGAGGCCATAAATCCCAAATGAGTCTCACTGGGCTAAAGTTAAGGTGTCAACAGGGCTACTTTCCTTCCAGAGGCTCTAGGAAAGACTCCATTCCCTTGCCTTTTCTACCTTCTAGGAGATACTCGCCTTCCTTGGCTCATAACCCCCTTCCTCCCTCTCCAAAACCAACAAATCAGGCTGAATCTTTCTCACACTTCCATTTCTCTGATTCTCCCTTCTACTCACATCCTCTAATTTTAAGGACCCTTGTGATTTACATTCAGCCCACTTCAACAATCTAGGATATGCTCTATTTTAAGGTTACTTGATAAAATCACTGCAGTTAAGTTGATTCCAACTCATAGTGACCCTGTGGGACAGAGTGTAACTGCCCCATAGGGTTTCTAAAACTGTAATTCTGCTTCTGCAGACTGCTACATCTTTCTCCTGCAGAGGGGCTGGTTAGTTTGAATCACTGACTTTTCAGCTAGCACCCAAGTGCTTTAACCACTGCACCAACAGCGGTCCTGGTCAGCTGATAAGCAACCTGAATTACTTCTCACACTTGAATTCTTCTTAATCGTGTAATATAACATGTTCACAGGTTCTGGGAATTAGGACATGTGCATACTGTGGGAGAGGCATTATTCTGTCCACTACAGGCCCAGGACAGGTAACATCTTACTGTCAAGCTTTTCTCAATGTGTCTCACCTGTATTGCTTTCTTCCCTCTAGTCAGTAGCTTTCAGTCCCAGCTGTACATTGCAGTCACCTAGGGCCCTCAAAACAACACTGATGTCTGGATTTCATTCTTTAGAGATAAATGTAGATTAAACACATTAGAGTGTTTCCCAGGCAAAGGATTTTTTTTAATTCTCCCTCATTGAGTTTTAAAAGCTTGCAAGTACCATCCAAGTTACAACAATTGGTCACTATTCACCTGGAACAAGAGAGGAAAAAGGAGAGTCGGGAATAGGAGGAGGAAATGCAATGTGTAGCTACTTGCCTCCGTGAACAACTGCCTCTTCTGCCATGAGACTAGAACTAAATGATACCTGGCTACCACTACTGAGCATTTTGATCAAAAATTTTATAAAAGAAACCTGATTAAAAGGGGAAAAACACAGAGCAGAATACTGAATTCCTATTGAATCCACATTTTCTGGAGTCATGGAGGCTGGATAACCCCTGAAACTATTGTCCTGAGATAATCTTTAAAGCTTAAACTAAAAATATCACCTGAAGTCTTCTTAAAACTAAAAATAGTTTAGTTCAATTAGTTAAGAATGTCTGCCTTGAGTATTGTGCCCTTTTAAAAACAATCTTTATGGGATCAAATTGACCTTGAAAGATTAGATAGGAAACTTAGGGCACATGAGTTTATGTCAATGGAGAAGAACAATTCAGTAAAGGAAGTAAGAGTGGTTGTACAACTTGAAGAATGTAGTTGATATCTTTGAATTGTACATGTAGAAACTATTGAATTGGTGCATGTTCTGCTGTTTATATTATCAAAAACAACAAAAATAAATTGTTTTAAAAATATCTCCCTGCAAGTAGCTGAACCTGTGGGCTCAGGACCATAGGTGCAGGGGACAACAAGCTCAACTGGCATAACATACTACACAAAACATTGCTCTACCTCCTACTTTGGTGAGAAGTGACTGGGATCTTAAAAGTTTGCAAGCAGCTAGCTAGATGTAATGATGGGTCTCTCCTCATCCAGAGCAAAGAAGAATGAAGAAAACAAAAGATTCACAGAAACAATTAGTCC
>NW_006921760.1:1757213-1804968 GCF_000298275.1 Orycteropus afer afer
TATAAACTTTACTGGTTCTGCTTCTATAGAGAACCCAGCCTAACACAAGGGGCAACCAATAAGACTAAGCTCAGATTTCTCGGCAGAAACCATGCAGGTGAGAAGACAATGGGATGGTATATATAAAACCCTGAAAGAGAAAAATTTCCAACCAAGAATTATATACCCAGCAAAACTGTACCTCAAATATGAAGGTGAAATTATGACATTTCCCAATAAGCAGAAATTAATGGAATTTGTTAAGACCAGCCTTATAAGAGATGCTAAACGGGGTCCTTTGGATAGAGAGCCAACAACAGCAAACAACAACTGACCATTAACACATATGATGGCATAACCCAGAAACCAACCCAGTTATAGAAATATCCAAAGTAAATAAGCTTACAAGACTGTAAACAGGGAACCAGATACACCAACGGACAAATGAGGACAACTACAAACCAAAAAGAGGGAGAAAAATTGTGTAGTTACAGAACTTCTAAATGGTAGGGAAGTCAAGGCAACTACAAGATAGAATAGAGTGTTCTAAACTTGGGAAGAAAACTATAAATCACAGCATAACCTCAAAAAAATGATAAACCTTCACATCAAAATAAAAAAAGAGGACCAGCACAAATATTTAGCAGGTATTAAAATAATAGCAATGAAGGAAGTGACAACACAATTCCTAAACAAAACGAGCTCAGCATAGAAAATTATATGGAACAAAGAAATCAACACCACAAAAAAGCACATAAAAAATGACAGCAACAGATTCATACCTGTTGATAATTACATGTCTGGCAAGGGACTTATCTCTAATATTTATACAAAACTCCAATGCCTCAACAGCAAAGGGTTTAACAATCCAATTGAAAAATGGACAGAAGACATGAACAGACACACGTTCAGGTGGCCAGCAAATACATGAAGAGATGCTCACGATCACTGGCCATCAGAGAGATGCAAATCAAAACAATAATGAGGTACCATTTCAACCCAGCACTGACGGCAAAGTTCAACAAGACAGAAAATAACAAATGCTGGTGGGGATGTGGAGAGATTGGGACTCTCATACAGCACTGGTAGGACTGCGAAGTGATAAAACCACTGTGGAAAGCAGTATGGTGATTCCTTAGAAAGCTGGAATTGGAGATACTATTTGACCCAGCAATTCCATTACTAGGTATGTATCTTAGAGAGTTGAGAGCTAGGATAGGAACAGATATATGCACACCCATGTTCATTGCAGCACTATTTACAACAGCAAAAAGATGGAAACTACCTACATGCCCATCAACAGAAGAGTGGATGACCAAACTATGATATATGCACATACTGGAATGCTATGCAGCATTAAAGAATAATGTAGAGCCTGCAAAACACCACACAACATGAATGAAATTGGAGAACATTATGCTGAGTGAAATAAGTCAATCACAGAAGGACACATATAGTATTAGTTCATTGTTGTGGAGGGTCAAGGAAAGGTTTATATATGGAGGGAAACTTTCTTTGTTGGTTGCCAAAGGTGGGAGGGAGGGGAAGGAACACTGAAAAAAAAAAAAAAAAAAAACAACATTGATCCATGTCACTTTAATTTTGTGTATTTCACTGTACATAATAAAATTCATTTCAAACAAGCAAACAAACAACAACAAAATCTCCCTTAGTGATCCTCATATACAGCCATGATTGACAACTCCTTCTATATAGTAAGTTTTTGTAATTTCATCTTATGTGTAACTTTGGAAAGGAGGTATAGTATGATGCTTAAAAGGTAGACTCTGCAGTAAAATGATCTGTATTTAGATCTCCCACCTCCACTTCTAACTGGTGATGGGATCTTGAATAAGTTATGAAACCACTCAGGGCATCTGTTTCTTCATTTGCAAACCTGGAAGAATAATAACGCTTCAGAAAATTGTTAGGAGCACTAACTGAGATAATGCATATAAAAGTACTTAGTGCAGAACATGGCAGAGTACATGTGTAATGTTAGCTATAAAAGTGCTTCATGGCATTGGCCTTATCTTTGAAACTGGCCTAGAAACTCTACCTGGGCATGATCAAATCCTTTCTTTTTGTGGTTCTCAAAAAACATTTGCTATTTGATGGAATGGCAGCAGCAAGTATGGCCAAACCACCTGATCGCAGCCCTTTGAGCCTGAAATCTTATTTTATTTTCAGGGTTTTTCTGTCATAGCTTGGCTTCCAAAATTTCTTCAACTAGATCAATGGTTTGTGCCCTTGTATGCTAGAATCATTTTGGAAACTTTTTTTTTTAAATACCAGGTCTGGGGTCCACTTGCCAAAGATGTTGACTTAGTCGGGCATCAGTATCCTGTAAGCTTTCCAAGTAATTGCAATGCACAACAAGTGGTCAGAATCTCAGATCTCAACTAAATGGTTGCAATTGTTTGAGCATTTCCAATAAAGTTAATGATTTATACCTGGGAATGCCATTACAATCCTACTGTTTGGGGAAGAGTGTTGTAAAGGGAAAGGAAAGAGAAGGAATACAAAAGGAAAAATGGAGAAAGAAAGTAAAGAAAGAAAGGTGGTCATGTACAGCTAAAAGATATCTTTTGACCACTTATCGGCACTCATGCCATGCATTAATTACATTTGACCATCAAGTTGGTCTTTAAGGAATGATGGGCATCCTTGAATGGAATCCCATTAAAGAAATGGGATTGTGTGCCCATTACAAACCAGGTACTCAAAATATATTATATTTTAGCAGATCACATTTCAGCAGCTACTGGAATTAGTACTTAGGTAGATAGTATCAGAAGAGATGTAACAATGTACTAAGGTGAAAGTTTAAAACTACTGGTTAAGCAACTCCAGAGAGGAAATCCCTTGCTCATCCTGAGTAGCCCACAGGTCACAATGTGGACTACAAGGAGCATGAGTCAGAGGAGACAATTACTCAGTAAAATTGCCCAATTTCCTTCCATCTAGTGGTGGAGAGAAGCTCTAAGCAACCTCATGGTGATTCCCAGGCATCTAACGCAAGTTAGTCAACAGTACTAGCAGGTGGCCACAGCACTAAGAACTGCCCTAGTTTTGGCCAAAGGATCCAAAATAAAAATCATGTTGTCATAACTTGTATTTGCATATATTTATAATCTACCATATTATTATCTTTTTATTCTGAGCCTGTGGAGAAGGAATCTGAGACTGGCCAGGCCAGAGCCCCAGAATGACTGGATGGCAGCACTGTGATTCAGGCATAGGTCTCTCTAACTCCAGAGCCCAGGCTTTTTCCTCTGTTCCGTGCCATCTTGTTAAAGCCCGTAATTAAGCAAAATAATATGCTATTCACGAATGAAAAGATCTCATGTAAGAAAGTGATGAGATGGCTTTTGGTTGATCAGCTTCCAAATATGTGGCGGATCCTTTTTCTGGAAACCGCATTTGGCATAAGGGGCTGAGAGTCCAGACAGTTTGAAGTCATAACTCAAGCTCTCCGTGGATGTTGAACATCAAGTCTGAAATAGCTCAGAGCCCTCCAGTCCTGGCCTCTCCCCCGCCGCACCCTCAGCCAAGCTCAGACTGCCCACAGGCCTTGCAAACTTGAAACAAGGTACATTGCGATCCTCTTCCTCCATCCACTATTTCCGCTGCCCTCACCCATTCTGAAGCTTATTCTTGGCTCTTTAGGACTTTGTGTTTATTTGTTTGTTTTATAGCTTTAAAAAGGACTCTTAGCAGCAAGTTAAGCCTTTTATAAAATTATCTGTCATGACTTACAGCAATCCAGAGGTCTGCTGAAAAGTAACAACGCTCTGAGAGGTGGCACCTGAGACCAAACTTTAATTATAATCTGGCTTTGCATATGAATCTTTTTCATGGTACTTCTCTTGATTCTTATTCCTGCCCATATTGTTTTACTCAAAGAACATCTTCCCTCTGCAGCCTATACGACTATGAGACCAGAAGAAATAGATGGTGCTCGGCTACTACTGTCAACCACTTGGAAGAGGATCTTTATAGGAGATCCTGGATAGACAGGGGGAACAATGTGGAACAAAACTCAAAATCATTTGGGAAAAAAAAAAAAAAAAGCAGGGAACAGGTTTATGGGTCCATTGAAGCCTGGTGGAACCACTGAGACCATGGCCTCTAGCTGCCCTTCAGGTCTGGAATTGAATGCACACCTGTGGCTTCCAGCCAAACAATAGACAGGCATATCAGTTGAGCATTTACCTGAGGTAGATACACTCCTTGGAGAGAGCAACCATGAGAGAAAGAAGGGCTGCTCAGGCACAGGGAGACAGGTCAGGGGGTAGGAGTGTATGGAGGGATGGACACAGGGAAGAGGTAGCTATCGGGAGGAAGTGGGCAGGGAGATGTTGCATTGTGTTAAATTGTGGTCAACGTCATGAGACCAAGTGTATGTGAACTGCTATATGGAAAGTATTTGCTCTGTAAATTTTCACCCAAATCACACACACACACACACACAAAGAAACTCCTGAGACTATGGCCCATAGCTGCCCTTCAAGTCTGGAACTGAACTCCTGTAGCTTCCAGCCAAATAAAAGACCAGCAATGTGGACTGAACATTTACATCAGGAAGACACATTCCTTGGAGAGATCAATCTTGGGAGAACAGAGGGCTGTGTATGCACAGGGAGATCACTTGAGGGGTGGGAGTACATGGGAGGGAAGGATACAGAGAAGAGGTAACTATAGGGATTAAGTGCGAAGAGAGCTGTTGCACTGTGGGGAATTGCAGTCAATGTCATGAGACAAAATGTGTATGAACTGCTATATGGAAAATGAAATTGCTCTATAAATTTTCACCCAAATCACAATTTAAAAATTCTTTTTAAATGCAAAACAAGAGAAAGAACATCTTCCCTCAAGTCTAAGTTGTTCAACATTACTCACCAGGATTCTCATTGCACCCAAGCAGTTTCACTTGCAAGGTCTAGCAATTTTGTAGTTATGTTTTCTGAGTGTGCTCTCATCTCACCTAACTCTTCCTTGGCCCCATGTCTTCTCTATCTTGAGATATTACACTTTTCCTAAAAGAGTAGGGTTTTGTGTCTATCAAAAAGAATCTGTAAAAATTAGTAAAAATGGACACTGAAAAGTCCAAAGATTTGAGTTTTACTTCTCTCACTTAGATGGATGACAGAGTGACTATGGTGAAATCACCTTACTTTCTCAACCTCCATTTTCTCATTTATAAAGCAGATATCACAGTAATCTTTGCCCTACTTATCTCACAGACCTACAGTAATGATTAGAGAAAAGACTAGATGAAAAAGAACTTCATAAAATGTAAGGCAAATATCAGTTCATTGCTGGCCACCCCTAAGACCAGATACTGTGCTGGGCACTGGAACCAACGTGATTAACAAGATACAGCATCTACTCTCATGGAGCTCCAAATTAATGGAGGTGGCAGACCTGAATGCAAATTATTATGTGTTGGAATGTGAATGGAGTGATATGCAGAGAGTCTTGGGAGACTGGATGATTTGGGGTGCTAGGCTGGCTCCAAATAGACTACACAGAGAAAGTCAGATTTGAGCTGGGTCTTGGAGATTGAATGGATATTTTCTGAGAAAACAAAAGACATCTCAGAAAGAAAGACCACATATGTAAAGAGCCTTTCATGTGAATATAAAGTTTGTTTCGTAAGTGTGAGCAGTTTTAAGCAGAGTAAAATAATCTGCAGTTTAGACAGATTATTTCAGAGGCAGTGGGGCAGGGAAAGCATGACAAAAATTTGTTTTTGTTATTATTAAAATTATAAGAGGTCATCTCTCATGCGAGCCTGAGTAGAAATTGAGTCTAAATAGAGATCGAGTTGAATTATCCTTTGCTCTGAGAAATGAGAGTGAACCCTGGAGCAAGAATGGGAAAAGGAAAGAGGCAATTGGCCTTCATTCCAGGGAAAGGTGACACTCCTTCAATAAAGACTCCTTTTGAAAGGAGTGAGAGTCCTACCAACAATAACCCTAAAAGGAACTGATGTCAGAAAAGGAAATGAATCCCAGGATGGCAACCCTTGTCCCTGAGCCTGGACTTGCAGGAGTCCAGATAGGCTCAAGGATACTTTTCTGTGAAACAGGAAAGATGTCTTCTGACAGTCTTTTCATCAAGCGAAGAGGCCCTGAAAGGACCCCAAAAGAACACACATGGGCCTACTGTGTCTTAGAGTCCTCATGTCATTGAGCATGCTTTCCTTGGTTTGAATGCCCCTCTCTCATCCCTGAGCCATCAGCCTGTCATATTAAGTGTTCCTGAAAGTGACTAATGAGGCCAACCTGTTCCGACACATGGCAACCCATGTACAACAGAGTAGAACGAGTAGAACTATGCTTCTTGGGGGTTTCAATGGCAGATGTTTTAGTAGATCACAAAGACTTTCTTCTGATGTGCCTCTGTGTGCACTCAAACCTCCAGCCTTTCAGTTAACAGCTGAGTGTGCTAACTACCCAGGGACTCTGCCAGAGAAGACAGGGGACCACAAAATGAAGACCATTGAGCTCCTGCTCATACCAATGAGTGGCATCAAGTCATATGATGTGTATCTTCAAGCTGGTGAAGCCCAAGGGGCATCAGAGAACCATTCTATGACAATGAGTAGAGGGAAATATTATAAAATCAATAACGGGCCCCTAATCAAATTTCAAACTTGAAAATTCCTAAGAAAAGACTTTATATTCTACATCAGCCTAAACAAATTACACGCTGCCAGCATGCTACTTTTAGAGCCCTCTGACTTTATCTGCTGTTCCATTATCAGCTTTGCTGTTACTAATAGATTTTCTGTGGAACTCAATACTTGGCAGTATAAGGAAGAAACTGGCAGCAGCATCAGAAATTCCCCTAAAGGCAAATAAGATCAATGTCTACCCAAGGGGCCTCAATGATATGCCATTGCTTTTGGAATCAGTCCCAAAGGAGCTGTACAGGAATTAGAGCCAAGGAGGAGCCCTAAGAACGGAGTGGAAACTCTCCGTTTCTACAATCCCTGTAGAAAGTTTCCACAGCCATCCATGACCTCACTCTCAGAAGTTTTCCAACTTGAGTAACTGAATTTTTTAAGATCCTTGCAACTCAAAATGTGGAAATCCAATCAGTAGTAGCAGCATCGCCTGGGAGCTTGTCAGAACTGACCCCACCCCAGACATCCTACATCAGAACCTGTATTTTAATAAGATCCTTAGGTGATCTGTGCACCCAACACAGGATTCTATATGGATTCCTGGTGGCATAGTGGTTAAAGCATATATGGCTGCTAACCAAATAGTTGATGGTTCAAACCCACTAGGTAATTTGCGGGAGAAAGATGAGGCAGTGTGCTTCCATAAAGATTTATAGCCTTGGAAATCCTATAGGGTTACTAGGAGTTGGAATTGACTCAATGGAAGTAGTGGGTGGTGGGACAGAATACAGTGTCTATAATACATTAGCTCAAGTAGAGTTTGTGCCTCTCAATCAGTTAATGAATCTAATAACTATTGACCTCTCCATATGTGTCTGGTACTCTGCTAGTAACTCTTGGATACAAAAAATAAAAAAAATTCAAGATAGGATCCCTGTTGAGAGGATGCTTACAATTCTGGTTGGGGAAAGAAAATGCACAATGCCCAGAGTGATCTTTTAAAAAAGTAAATCAGACCTCATTACTGTGTTGCATCAAATAATCAGGGCCCTCGACTGAAGACTCGATGAAGTCTACCTCTAGCAGAACATAACAGTCTTTTAAACAACCTGACCTGTTGTTATACCTTCCTCTCCAGATTGTCTGTGGCCAGTGTCTCTCCCCAGTACTTTGTCCCAAGCTCACTGAACTCCAAAGCCTTTGACATGCAGGGCTCTCTCTCAACTCCATGCCTTGTGCTAGCAGAATAACTATGTGTCTTTTTGTCCTTTCCACCTACAGCCCTGGGCACAACCCTTTTATGTTAACTCCATTTAATTCTTGAGACTGACATCAGCATTGTCTTTCTCAGGAAACTTCTCTTAGGCTTCAAAATCAATAGGATAATCACCCTTCTTACATTTTCCCACTGCAAAACTTTATGATCATCTCCTTCATACATCATACCAGTTGCAATCAAGTCAATTCTCACTCATGGAGACCTTATGTGTGTCAAAATAGAACTGTGTTCCACAGGGTTTTCAGTAGCTGATTTTTCAGAAGTAGAACATTATGGCTTTTTCCTGAGGTGTCTCTGTGTGGATTCAAACCTCCAACCTTTTAGTTAGCCATCGAGCCCATTAACCATTTGCATCACCCAAAGAATCCTAAGTACATAACAGGTACCAGTAAATGACTGGCAGATTAAGTAAAAATGAATATGAAACAGCTGTCAATCAAGATGGAATTAATCAGCATTCCAGACTGTATGTGGAGTGGGGACTCAAATATACTTAAGAGCCCCGCTTCCACATACAACCTTCCCACTCAGGCATCTTTCAGGAATTATCTGACTTGCTGGTTAAGGCCAGTGATTATTGAGGGCTCAGCTCTTTGCCACCTTGTTATTTGGAAATTCTTAGGCATCCTTACATCTTGTCTCAAATGTCACATCCTCTAAAAAGCATCCTCTCCTTCCCAAGAGTGACTTGGTCATTCCTATCTGTGTTCCGACATCACTTTTTACCTATATCTATCTAGGATCTTATGAGATGAATTATATGTCAATGTTTACCTGTCCCAATCACCCAACTATCATGTTTCTAGACCAGAGACTTGTCTTCTAAGACAGAGGTAGGCCCACTTGTGTCTTATTCATATCTGTATTCTCAATGTTCTGCAAATTTCTGGCACAAAACATACCAAGGCTTCCTGATCCCTGATAATTAATTATCAGAATCAACTTTGTGGTGCCTAAAAACCCACGTGCTTGAGCTTCTTCCCAAAAGATCCTTCTTCCGTAAGTCTTGGATGGGTCCCAGCCATCTCCCTTCTTTCAAATGTTCCCAGGATAATGTTGATGTGCAACCAAGATTTAGAAATGCTGCAATAAGCTCTCAGTAAATTCTGTTGATGAAAGAATTTTCCATCCTATAGCCCTGGGCATAACTCATTAGATTTTTCTAGATAAAGTACCTGTTGGACATTTCCACTTGATTGAATCATTCTGATCCATTCTGGATGGATATAACTTATTCTTACCCATATCCTGGCATCATTAGAATGATAGCAAGGAATATATATGTATGGGCTCCGTTGGATGAAAGGAGCAGGTTGGCAGTTCAAACCCACCAGCCACTCTGTGGAAGGAAGATGGAGCAGTCTATTTCAGTAAAGAATTACTGCTTTGGAAACCCAATGGGGGTCACTATGAGTCAGAGTTGACTCAATGGCAGTGGGTTTTGTTTTTCAGTTGTATGATGTCATCTCTATATGTAACAGGCAGAGAAGAGAGTGGTGGATGTGTTATCAGGAAGCATAATAGCAGAAACTCCTTCAGGCAGAGCCAGTACTCCCTCACCCTGTGCTCCTATGATATCATGTTTTTACCTCCTCAGCATTGTACCTTACTTTCCCTACAATGAATGTATCTGTGGTCCAACTTGCCTATGCCCCAGCTGGCTTCCCTGAAGGCAAGGGCTGTTCTCTTGCGGCACTATAATCTCAAACTCTGCTTGGCACATAGTAAATGTTCAATTAATGTTTGCGAATGAATGAATGAGAGCATTTGAATATATGAAAAAGAGGAAAAACATTCCCAGAGGAGAAAAAAACAAAATGTCCATCGGTCTAGAAGAATATAAGCATGGTATATGCTGAAGATAACAAGATAAGAGTTTGTGAAAATAGGTGTTTATTTTTGGAGAAAGTTGGAGGCCTTTGAAGTTAATTATCACAGGACTTCTAACAACAGATTGCTGTACTATTCAGGAGAAAGCTCTCTTAGAAGTCAAGGCAGAATAATCTCATTCCTAACTCTGCCACAAGATTGCTCTGTCACTATTAACAAAAGGAGAGAAAGAAAATGCGAGGGAATGTTTGCTTGGTGTCTATTATGAGGCTGGTGTTTTGAAAAAGATATCTTCCTGAATCCCAGCAATAGCTTCTTGTGATACTACTGCCACTTTGCCAGTAATGGAAATGAAGTTTAAGAAGGTTAAATGATTGTTACAACTTGTATTTTTTTTTTTTCTCCATGCATTGCTGCTTCCTTTCATTTAAGCTAACTGGGTCTCAGTCGTTGTATTTGTAAAATGAATGGATTGTGCTAGATAATTTCTTAGGCCCTTTCAGTTCTAAAATCAATAGGTTTATCTTTGCAGTGAGGTTTCTCAACCTTAAGGCAACTTTCTTTGAAGCCTGTCTATTACTTAGCACAGTACTATGCACTGTTCAATACTTGCTTGCTGAATGTAAGAATTGAGTTTAATCGCCTGGACAGCTCTGGGAGATAAAGACAGTATAACATATTGCTCTACTTAAAAAGGTTTGTTCACAGTTTCTGAACAAACCTTGCTTATTCCAGCTTCTCGCTTTTGCACATGCCATGCTCTTTACTAATCAAAATCCTACTGTATCTGCAAAGTCCAGCTTAAGGCCCTTCTCCACATAGCCCTTTCTGGCCACCAATGAACCAGTCACTATGGCAAGGAGGATGGGATTATTTTTATCAATTTAGGGGTGGAGTCAAGCTCATCTAATTGGCTGTTACTAAGGGGAAGAGTAGCATGGATGACGGACAGGTAACCTCAATATCCAATATGCTTCCTAATGGGAATTAAAAGAAAAAAGCCCACTGCCATTGAGTTGAATCCAACTCAAAGCGACCCTATAGGAGAGAGCAGAACTGGCCCCATAGGGTTTCCAAGGCTGTAAATATTTACAGAAACAGGCTGGCTTACCTTTCTCCCACAGAGTGGCTGGTGGGTTGGAATCACCAACCATTGGGTTAGCAGCCACCAACCAAAACTAAACCAAACTCACTGCCGTCAACTCAGATCTGACTCATAGTGACCCCTCCTTGAGTTTCTGAGGCAGTATCACTACAGAAGTAGATTGCCCAACCTTCCTTCTGAGGAGTGGCTGGTGGGTTTGAACCTCCAGCCTTCTGTTTAGCAGTCAAATGCCTTAGGCACTGCACCACCAGAACTCTTTAGCAGTCACCAGAGCTCCTTAATTTAAAGAAATTTAAAGAGAGGACTATCCAAAATTCCTCTTACTCAGAATCTTGGGCTTTAAAGGACCCATTTGGTTTATCACTCCCTTGGAGAAAAAAATTACTGCTTCTACGTTTAAAATCTATATCATCTCTAGCTTATAAAATTCTTCATAGGGTTTCTACCACCAATCTTTCCTATGTTGTCACATACCATTAAATTACCCAGGTGCCTCTGTAGAGAAGATGCCTCTCAGCTCAAAACAGTGGTGGAAGGTCAGTGAAGAGGACCAAGCTCATTTATTACAGCTCTATGGAGAGTTGGGAGAGGTTAGCTGCCTATGCATGCAGAGCCACCTGGCATAGATATATGCTTTCTTCAATTAAATGAATCTCTGTTCACTTCTACTGTTTTTGTTAGGTTCTGTCAAGTCAGTTCCAACTCATAGCATCCCTGTGTACAACAGAACAAAACACGCCAGGCTCTGTGCCAGCCTCACAATTGTTGCCATGTTTGAGCCCACTGTTGCAGCCACTCTGTCAGTCCATCTTGTTGAGGGTCTTCCCCTAATTTACCAAGCACAATGTCCTCCTCCAGGATAACGTGATCAAAGTATGTGAGACAAAGTCTTGTGATCTTTGCTTCTAAGGAGCATTGTGCCTGTACTTCCAAGACAGATTGGTTCATTCTTCCAGCAGTCCTTGACATACTTAACATTCTTCCCCAACAGCATATGCAAAGGCATCACTTCTTCTCCAGGTCTTCCTTACTCATTGTCCATCTTTTGTATGCATATCAGGCAATTGAAAATACCGTGGATTGGGGTGGAAGCACCTTAATTTTGAAAGTGACATTTTTGCTTTTTAACACTTGATAAAATCTTTTGCAGCAGATTTGTCCAATGCAAATACATCCTTTGATTTCTTGACTGCTGCTTCCATGGGTGATGATTGTGGATTCAAGTAAAATGAAATCCTTGACAATGTCAATCTTCTCTTCCTTTATCATGATGTTGCTTATTGGTCCAGTTGTGAGGATTTTTGTTTTCTTTATAATGAGATATAAGCCGTTGTGAAGGCTGTGGTCTTCAATCTTCATTAGTAATTGCTTCAAGTCATCTTTGCTTTCAGCAAACAAAGTTGTTTCATCTGCATATCACAGATTGTTAATGAGTCTTCCTCCAATCTTCATGCTGCATTCTTCTTCATATAGTCCAGGTTCTGGGATTATTTGCTCAGCATACAGATTGAATAAATCTGGTAAAAGCACATAACCCTGACACACAGCCTCCCTAATTTTAAGCCATGAAGCATCCCTTTGTTCTATCTGGACAACTGCCTCTTGGCTTACCTATAGGTTTGTTATTGTTGTTGTTAGGTGCCGTCAAGTTGTCTCTGACTCATAATGACCCTATGCACAGCAGAATGAAACACCGGCCAGTCCCACACCAGCTCCGTGATCCTTGCTATACTTGAGCCAATCACCTCAGCTACTGTGTCAATCCATCTCGTTGAGGGCTTTCCCCTCTTTCATTGACCCTCCACCTTACCAAGCATGACATCCTTCTCCAAGGAATGGTCCCTTCTGATAACCTACTTCTGACCAAAGTAGGTGAGATGAAGTCTAGCCATTCTCACTTCCAAGGAGCATTCTGGCTACACTTCCTCAGGGACAGATTTGTTAGTTCTTTTAGCAGTCCATGGTACTTTCAGCATTCTTCACCAGCACCACAACTCAATCCATTCTTCTTGGGTCTTCCTTACTCATTGTCCACCTCTCACATGCATATGAGGTGATTGGAAATATCATGGCTTGTGTCAGGTGCACCTTAGTCCTCAAGGTGTTCCTCAGCACTTGAAAGGGGTCCTTTGCAGCTGACCTGCCCACTGTTATACGTCATCGTCTGATGTCCTGACTGCTGCTTCCATTGGCATCGATTGTAGAACCAAGCAATGTGAAGTCTTTGACAACTTCAATCTTTTCTCCATTTATCACATAGCTCAATTAAGTGCTCAGGAATTCTCATTCTTTGCAATGTTATTCATAATGTGTTACAATTCACACAGTCAAATGCCTTTGCATAGTCAATAAAACATAGGTAAACACCTTTTTGGTATTCTCTGCTTTTAGCCAAGATCCTTGGACATCAGCAATGATGTCTCTCATTCCATGTTCTTTTCTGAATCTGGCTTGAATTTCCAGCAGTTCCTCATCAATATACTGCCGCAACCATTTTTGAATTATCTTAAGCAAAATTTTGTTTGCATACGATATTGATAGTATTCGATAATTTACTCATTCTATTGGATCACTTTTCTTTGGAATGGGCATAAATATGGATCGTTTCCAGTTGGTTGGCCAGGTAGCTGTCTTCCAAATTTCTTGGCATAGACCAGTGAACACCTCCAGCACTGTATCTGTTTGTTAAAACATTTCAACTGGTATTCCATCAATTCCTGGAGTTTTGTTTTTCACCAATTCCTTCGGTGCAGTTTGAACTGCTTCCTTCAGTGCCATTGGTTCCTGATCCTGGGCTAACTCCTGAAATGGCTAAACATTGACCAACTCTTTTTGCCAAAACTAAATAAACTAGGTGTTTATTTATTGCTGAGCATGTTCTTCTCTTTTGGTTTTCTAACTCCAGGTATTTGCACATTTATTGTAATACTTTGTCTTCTCTAGCTGCCTTTTGAAATCAATGTTTTACTTTAGCATTTCTTCCATTTTCTTTACCTACTCTACTTTCTAAAGCAAGTTTCAGAGTCTTTTCTAACATCCAGTTCAGTCTTTTCTCTCTTTCCTGTCTTTTTAATGACCTTTTACTTTCTTCATGTGTGAAAACCTTGATGTCATCCCACATCTCATCTAGTCTTCAGTAATTAGGGTGCAATGCATCAAATCTATTCTTGAGATGGTCTCTAAATTCAGGTGGGATATATTCAAGGTCTTATATTGGCTCTTATGGACTTGTTTCAATTTTCTTCAGCTACAATTTGAGCTTGCATATGAGCATTTGATGGTCTTTCCCACAGTCAGTGTCCACCCTTGTTCTGAATGATGATATGGAGCTCCTCAATCATCATGATCCACATATGTAGTCAATTTGATTCCTGTATATTCCATTTGGCAAAGTCTATGTGCATAGTCACTGCTTATGATGTTGAAAAGAGGTATATGCAATGAATGAGTCTTTGGTCTTGCAAAATTCTTTCTTGCAATCTCCTATGTTATTTTTATCACCAAAACCATTTTTTTTTCCAATTACTGGTCCTTCTTTGTTTCCCATTTTCACATTCCAACCACCAGTTATTATCTTGGTTGCATTTTTACTCACTGATCTGCACTGAACACTTTCCCTTGTTACCCTCCCGAGAGGGACCGGGTCTCCGGGAGCAAGGTAAGCACGGGCATAGCACAGAGTAGCAGGCCGGAAGAGCAGGAGAAAGGGGTAAAACCCAGTCACTAGTGCTCAGACGGCTCCCTTTCTGCACTGAACACTTTCCCTTGTTACCCTCCCGAGAGGGACCAGGTCTCCGGGAGCAAGGTAGCATGGGCGTAGCACAAAGTAGGAGGCCGGAAGAGCAGGAGAAAGGGGTAAAACCCAGGGAGCCAAAGAGAAGAGCTAAGAAGAGGACTAAGGTGTGCCTGACACAAGCCATGATATTTCCAATCGCCTGGTATGCATGTGAAAGCTGGACAATGAATAAGGAAGACTGAAGAAGAGTTGATGCTTTTGAGTTGCGGTGCTGGCAGAGAATGCTGAAAGTACCATGGACTGCTAAAAGAACTAACAGATCTGTCCTGGAGGAAGTGCAGCCAGAATGCTCCTTGGAAGCAAGAATGGCCAGACTTCGTCTCACCTATTTTGGTCATGTTGTAAGAAGGGACCATTCCCTGGAGAAGGATGTCATGCTTGGTAGGGTGGAGGGTCAACGAAAGAGGGGGAGGCCTTCAACGAGATGGATTGATATGGTGGCTGCGATGATGGGCTCAAGTATAGCAGGGATTGTGGGGCTGGCGCGGGATCGGGCAGTGTTTCGTTCTGCTGTGCATGGAGTCGCTATGAGTCGGAAACGACTCGATGGCACTTAACAACAACAACAACAACATTTTTGATCAATATTGGACTGCAGAAGTTGGTAAAAAATATTCAATTTCTTCATCTTTGCTTTTAGTGGTTGGTGTGTAAATTTGAATAATAGTCATATTAACTGGTCTTCCTTGTATGCATATAGATATGATCCTTCCACTAACAGTGTTGTATTTCACAATAGATCTTGGAATGTTCTTTTTGATGATGAATATATATATACAGATATTATATTCATTTAACATTGATAACTAAGGAAACTCTGATGGTGTAGTGCCTAAGGCACTTGACTCCTAATCAGAAGGTTAGTGGTTCAAACTCACCAGCCACTCTTCAGAAGGAAGTCTGGGCAATCTGCTTCCATAGAAACACATCTGGGAAACCCAAGAAGGGGTTGCTATGAGTTGGAACTGACTCCAGGGCAGTGGGGTGTGTTTTTTTTTTTTTTTTTTTTTCATTTAACTAAGGAATTTGTTTAACATTCTGGAATACTGTGTTATACGGTCATAGTGAGCTTTAAAATCAGGCAACAACTTTTTGTCCTTTGAAGGTTACCATTTAACCTTTGCTCACTTGTGTATCCCTAACATCTGACATTGTGACAAAGTGAGTCACTCAGTAAATATTTGTTAAGGGAATTTAACAATCAAAGGATTAATGTTATTTTTTTCTCTCTTTTTTAATGAGTCTAGAAGTGTGTCATCAATATACTAAGCACATTTATTTGACACTGGAAAATCAGAGTCATAAAGTGGAAGAAACCTCTGTCCCTGTGCTTTGCAAATGTTTTGGTAGTTACACCTGCAATTTATTTGTTTATTACATCCCTCCGTGCTCCACTAGATGAGTGTTTTTAACGGAGGTGACTGTGTCTTACTCATCTCTGTATCACCAAGCTCTATTATAGTACCTGGCACATAGTAAGTTCAGTAAATGTTTATTAAATGAGGGAGTAAGTAAATATATCTCTGAAATGATTAATGTGCTTGCATCAACTTCCTGCTCCCTCCTGCCCACCCTCGTTTATTTAGAACTTTCAGCTACTCCTTCATTGCGTTCCCACAGATGGTTTGACCGTAACATGGGGAAATTAAAAGCTATTCCTTGAAAAATGTCAGGGACTCCTGACCCAAATAATCTTAAGAAATGTTTTTAAATTACACAATTGTAATGCTTGGAGGAACCTTGAGTATCTTTCAATGGAAATAAATACATTTAATGAAATGAGTATTAACAAAATGACATTCCCCATTGCCATTAAATTGATTCCAACTCACAGCAACCATTCAGGACAGAGTACAACTACTACATAGGATTACCAAGGGTGTAATGTTTACAGAGACAGACTGCCACATCTTTCTCCTAGGGAGAGGCTGATGTGTTCAAACTGACAATCTCTAGGTTAGCAGCTGAGTGCTTAATCATTGCACCACCAAGCCTCCTTAATATGATACAGTTTTATACTATTATGAAGAATATATGTATGCCCATTAAAAACTAAAGGATTCAACAGATAGGCAGGAAAAAAAAATAAAAACAATTGATTTCTTGTGAAATCACAAGAGGAATTAAAAATAGAAGAATCCACATGTAGAAAAAGTATGGGTGGGGGTGTGGCAATGTAAGAGTTGTCATGTTCTGCTGATGGGCTTATAGCTTGTCAAACCTGTTCTGAAGAGCCATCTGGCATTCCTGGACATTCATGCGTGTCATATAACTCAAGGTCTCAATGAATAGCCAAAGAAATTCTGCACAATCTTTATAGGAACAAGAGGATTTGATGGGGAATTAGAGCAACCTTAGTGTCCATCAGCTCATGAGTAGACACAATGTGAAGCATAAAAAAAAAAAAAATAAATACTGACTGCCATCGAATCGGTTCTGACTCACTGCAGCCATTCCTTGGGTTTCCGAGGCGTTGTCTCTATACAACTCAGGAAATGTGGTCATGCAGTAGAAGCTGCACATCAGACTTCTACACAGCAATGTGAGTGGGTCTGAGAAAACCAGCAATTGATGAGACAAATGATACAGATGATACAGAACCATTTATGGAAACTAATAATGCACACCAAAAAATACAAATATTTGCAATAACACCTACAACCCAAAACATCAAAACCCACATTAAATACATGATGGTGGTAACCTATGGTGGGAAAAAAGTGAGTAATATGGGACTCTGATAAAAGGAAATGAATAATTTTAAAAATAAGAGGGCGCTAGTATGGCCCAAGGTTCCTGGATGGTGCAAGCGATTTGTGATTGGCTGCTAACTTAAAGATTGTTGTTGTTGTTATGTGCCTTCAAGTCGATCCCGACTCATAGTGACCCCTCCTTGGGTTTCCAAGGCAGTATCACTACGGAAGTAGGATTGCCCAACCTTCCTTCCGAGGAGTGGCTGGTGGGTTTGAACCGCCAGCCGTCTGGTTAGCAGGCAAGTGTCTTAGCCACTATGGTACCAGAGCTCCCAACTTAAAGATTAGCAGTTTGAATTTAGCAGCACTGAGGAAGAAAGGCCCTGCAATCTGTTGTCATAACAAAGAAAATGCTATAGAGCTGTTCTACTCTGTAGCACATGGGGTCACCATGAGTCAGAATCAACTTGATGGCAATGGGTTAGTATGATCCCTAGATGGTAATATTCCACTAACTGAATAATATGATCAACTCAACACCCTATGTAGGAAGTAAAAATGGAAAGGGAAATAATGTTCAAACTTGCTAAAATAAAAATATGTAAATTAAAATAATGAAGTTTCTTCCACAATTTAATAGCTTGGGATATTCAGATTATCTATTTCATCATGGGTGAGTTTTGTAGTTTGTGGCTTCAAGGAACTGGCACATTTCATCTGTGTTGTCAAATTTTGTACACTTATTCCTCACTTATCAACTATCCTTTTGTCCAATATTTCACATTTACCACAATAGTGAAAAATCTACTATCCAACTATTTTGTGCATTACTGATGCACGTCTGGCAGTGATGAATGTGCACCCTATGTACACATTGGTAGGAAACTCACATTTCATAGTATTTCATTGCCTGGGAAGGGAGAGGGGGCAAGGTCTCTCTGAGTCACTGGGGTACTAGGTGGAGTAGATGGCTAGAGTGGGGCTGGTGGAGATGTGACACTACCCAGCAGGTCCCGGGTGCCCACAGGGGTTGATGCTGGGGCAATAGTGGCTGGTTTCCTGGAGGTAGACCACCACTGAGGCCAGACTCTGGTCTCAACTCCTATCCCTGAAGGGCAGTAGGGCTGGGGTAGGCATGGTCAGAAGGAGCCCTGAGATGGGCCACTTAGGGGTCTGGGTCCTGCAGGACCACACATCAGCTGACCAGCACATGTGCAGCCCCTTACGTTCCCTCAGTGCCCCCTCCTAAGAAGCACTTGCTTAAAAAGGCAAGCTACCTGGGTGGGGGTGGGATCAGTAGGTCAGTGGTCAGTGGCAGCTATAGTTTAAGGTCAGGGCCAGGGGCTGTGCTGGCTCTCAGGGCCTTGGAGGAAGCTCTGAATAGTTGATTCTCATGGGGATCTGGAGGTAGAGAGGGGCAGGGGAGTCCATCAAGAGCCAGGGAATGTTTGTGTGAGGGGCTGGCAGGTGGACCCAGTGGGTAGTATGTTCCCTGGCCCCTGCAGCACACAGGCTTTTCTGCCCATGGACAGGGAGCCTCCTGTCCCCAACAAAGCTACAAGGAGCATTTGGGGGTCATTGAGGGGATATACCAGGGCCACTGATCTCAAAAATATGATGAGGGCAAGAGAGGGATGGGACCCCATGGATGGGGATGGGGGCAGCACTTGGACCACCCTGGCTCTAGATGACTGGTGGCTCTCTCCTGTAGGTGACAGGTGGGAGCTGAGCTCTCCTAAGGTGACAGGGGGAAGGGGGAAGTGGTGGTGGCAGGTGCCCTCAGCAGGGGCCTGGCAGGACATTCACAGTACAGGTGAGGGAGTGAGGTAATATGATCATCCTCCAATTTCTCATAACCCTAATTTTAGCATAATGACCTAGTCTTTGGAACCTACTAAGGCCATAAGTGAGGAAGGAGTATGTGTATGTTAAGCTTTTTGTATTATTTCCTTATTATTCATTTTTTTAAAACAAAAATGTATATTGTGGTAAAATATATATAATAAAACATTTGCCATTTTAACCATTTTTAAGTGTGGAGGGGCCCTGGTGGCACAAGGGTTAAGCACTCAGCTGCTATCTGAAAAGTTGATGGTTCGAATCCACCCCACTGCTGTGGAGTTGATTCTGATTCATGGCAAATTACTTCTGTGAAGATTACAGCTGAGAAATCCCTATGGAGCAGTTCTACTCTGTCCGCATGGGGTCACCATGAGTCCAAACCAATTTGCTGGTACCTAATAAGAAGAACCCTCAGAGGTAAATTCACTTGAAAATATACCTTTTGTTGGCTGGCTCTCCGAAACTGTTCATGGAATTGGGTTTATCTTCCTGAAAATGTAAAGACCTCATAACCACCCAAAAGGAATGAGGCCAACTAGTCTCCTAGCCATCAGAACATGATTGCTACCTACATTTTCTATGTTGGCTGCACCTGGAAATAACACAATATGATTAGTATTATACCTGAGTTACCCCAAAGTTGGATCCTAATTAATCTGATTCCCAAATTTCTTGGACTAGAAGACCTTTTATAGATCACTTTATAAAACTTGGATTTATAGAACATGTTTGGCAAATAATTTATTACCTAGAACATAAGGATCCTTAAAAAGGAATTTTAACATTGGTGTTGGTTCAAGGAGAGGAGGCTGAAGTCCAGTTCTGTTTTCTGCAGGTACCTCTTGTGGAAATAACTCATGTGACTAGCGTGATGAAAACATCTCTGAGACCACACAAAGGCAAAGGCCCCTGGACAGTGTGTATATTTACAGAGGGTCCCATAGACCCACTTAATAGTTATGTAGGCTTAGATGCCGCAGATATGTTTCTGGAATGTCACTGTCTTCACTGGATAGATTTAAATGGGGGAAGACAGTTTTGCTCTGATACTAAAAATTCCATTTTCTTTCCTTAAATAAACCAAAACACACTTCTGTTGATTCAGATCCAACTCATAGTGACTCCTCCTGGAGTTTTCGAGGCAGTAGCACTATGGAAGTAGATTGCCCAATTTTTCCTTCCGAGGAGTGGCTGGTGGGTTTGAACTACCAGCCTTCTGGTTAGCAGTCAAGTGCCTTAGGCACTATGCTACCAGAGCTCCTTTTTCCCTCCTCAGGAGCTGGAAACTTTTCTTGAAACAGTTTCGCCCCCTAATCAAGATTGAGCTTCCCAGGTGCTCAATTTGTTAAAGGAAGAAAATACACAGAAGAAAAAAAACCACCTGAACCAGTTTTCTTGATGCTGTTGGTGTTATTGGTATTCTCACAGTCTCTCTGAAAATATACAAACAACCCTGGGAGTTAGTATTTGTGTAGAGAGTTAAGTGCTTGGATGGAACATAGCAAGAGTTGAAAAATGATGCTTCTCCTCCTCCTTCTCATTCCTGCCCCCTCCTCTTCTTTTTCCTCCTTTTGGATAAGAGAAGGGGAGATATGTGTTTACTTTTCAATCGACAAAGATTAAAGAGGTTCCTTCAAAACTTTTGGCCTCGGGCTTTGGCACCCAGGATTTAACCATACCCTCCTACACTAAATCTTTATATTTGTAGCAGTTCGGCTTCTGAACCTCCAAAGTTACCTGAAAAGCAAGCCCATTTTCAGGCTATGAAGTATCAGATTGAACAAAGCAGGTTTTTAAACAATGGAAAAGGAAGGAGGAATTTAGCATTCTTTATGCACCTACCACCTGCCAGGCACTGTCATTTAGTTTATTTAGTCTGGAAGCAACCTAGAGAGGTAGGTGTTTGTATCTGCAGACAAAGAAATGGAAGCTAAGTAAATCAATTTGTCTGAGACTTCACAACAACCAGCTAGTAAGGCCAACATTTGAAATAGTGCTCTCTGGCTCCAAAGTACATTCTCTGGCCACTAAAACTTAATAACCATAATAACAACAACAACAGTTTTTGTTTTTCTTCCCTCATACCATCTCTCTATATCTTTAGTGTCTAGAAATCTTGAGAGAGAGTGCTCCCTTCTCATCCATACTGAGTGGCTTCCAACAGGAAAACGAGAACGTGTTTCAAGACAAGTAAGACGTGACACGACAGCAAATGAACCTCCAAATCAATGCATGCTTTTAGATTAAGCTCTTTTTTAAAGATGGGAGAATAGAAATTTGTAGGTGATAAAAACTTGAATATAACTCGTTTAAGTGGAGGATACTCATGTGTCTGGTAAGTTTATGGAGATGGCAACATCAGATTTCAGGCACAGCTCAAATGTGAGATTTTAAATAACATGCATCACATTTCTATCTCATTTCTCAGCTCTGTATTGGCTTCTTTCTTCTGCCATGTAGTAGCAAATGTGACCTCCAGATCCAGGCTCACATCTACTAGCTTAAGAGCTCCCAAGACCCATCTTTGGTACCAGGGGGACGGAGGCCCTGCTTGCTCTTGGTCTTGTAAACACTTCCTTGTTGAAGTGGCAGGATCACTACTATAAGCCCATCACCAGCTGCCTCTACCAACTTTCCCCCTTTTATCACAGACTGAGACAAATCCCCACTCACTGATTCTTTAAGTCAAATACTGGTATCTGACTTTAATATCTTTGTCACAGTCAGGGTCCTGGCCAGCAACAGATTATCTCTTTGATGAAAGAAAGATAAAAAAGGAAAGAAGGAAGGAAGGAAGGGGAGAAAGAAAGAAAATTAGTCAAAGGACTACTAGAGAATTGTGACCAGGGAGGGGAAAAAAAAAATACCTCATTGCCATGGTATTGATTCCAACTCAGTGACCCAGCATGTTCAGTGTTAAAGGAACCAATAAGGAACAGTGAGGTACTATGATACTAACAATAGGAAGCTGTTACCATCTATGTAAGCATCTCATCTATGTGAGATAGGTCACATCAAATCTCTCCTCCCTATTCCAGGAGGCTGGTGGTCATGAAGGTCATGAATGGGCTTCCTGTTGGATTTCAACAATGGGAAGTTTAGTAAAGTTATTCTTTGTTCCTTTTTGTGAAGTTGTTTTAGCTCCTGTTTCCCCTTGAACACATATCACTGCCTATCTTAAAGTAACTCCTCTATACAACTCTCTCCTGCCAGAGTCCTTCAGGCCTAAGAGTGGTAATCACCCCATTGCAACTAAGCCTCGACCACACCATTTTTTGGGTACACTAAACTCTACCCATCCCTTGGTAAACAGTCCCTTTGCCTATGAATCCTTACATTTTCCTGGTTAATTGACTAATTTAATAAATTCTCCATCTCTTTCTCATTGGGACCAGGAAAAGTTTCAGAGAAGCAACATGACCAAACATTGGTCACAGCTAGAGCCCTGAGGCTGGGGCCATACAGAAACATGGTTTCTTCCAGATCCAGAACAAACCTGAAGAAAGCAAAAGGAATAAGTTACTTCTTACTACTCCCACACTGTGATCTCCTGCCAGAGCCTTCCGTTGGCCAAGCCCAACCAGAAGCTAGAGGACAAGTAAGTCCCCAGGGCACAGTCTGAAGGTCAGCTGCTTGAGGTCTGAAGAAGAGCAGGGAAGGATGCTGAACAAATCTGGGAGGTAAATAAGAAGCACAGTCTTCCCAACTGCCTCAGCCATGGTATCAGTAAGTAACCAAGTTTCTCCAATGGATTAAAACTCAACTCACAGCCATCTAGTCATTTCCGACTCATAGCGACCCCTCCTTGGGTTTCTGAGGCAGTATCTCTATGGAAGTAGATTCCCCAATCTTCCTTCTGAGGAGTGGCTGGTGGGTTTGAACTGCCAGCCTTCTGGTTAGTGGTCAAATGCCTTAGGCACTATGCCACCAGAGCTTCTAATTCAATAGATTAAAATGGGACAAAAGGCATTAGAAACTCTTGGAACAGTTTTTGCTCTCTTAGTCTTGTGATCATTTCACAATTTATTAATGTTCCCATAAACCCAGACCAAAAAACCAAACGCACTGCCATCAAGTTAATTCCAACTCATAGCAACTCCCATTGGGCTTCTGAGGCTGTAAATCTTTGCAGAAGCAGACTGCCCTAACTTTCTTCCATGGAGTGGCTGGTGGGTTTGAACCAATAACCTTTTGGCTAGCAGCCAAATGCTTTAACCACCATAGCTCCTTAGTGTTCCCATAATAGAAAACTAAATAGACCTAAAATAAAAATAATATAATATCAATTAAATTAGGGCTAGGACAGATGACACTTCACCCAAAGTTTTGAGATTTATCCAGTTATATTAGTTCTTGATTGCTGCATAATAGATTCCCCACAATTTAGCAGCTTAAAACAACTTACATGTATTACCTCATAGTTTCTATGGGTCAGGAATCTGGGTGTGGCTTAAATGGGTCCTCTGCTTCATGGTCTCTCACAGGCTGCAACCTAGGCATCAGCGAGGGCTGTGGTCTCATCTGAAGGCTCAAACCAGAAAGCATCCATCTCTGAATTTATAGATATGGGAAAATCCAGTTTTTCAAGGGCTTTTTGACTGAGGACCTCTTCTCCTAGCTGACTATGGGCTAGAAGCCTATCTCAGTTCCTTGCCACATATACCTTTCAAACATGGCAGCTTGCTTCATCAAAGCATGCACAGTGAAAAGGCAATAGAAAATCAGTTGTTGCTGTTGTTATTGTTGTTTGTTGTTAGGTGCCGTCAAGTCATCTCCAACTCATAGCGACCCTATGCACAGCAGAATGAAACACTGCCCAGTCCTGTGCCAGCTCCATGATCCTTGCTATACTTGAACCCATCACTGCTGCCACCGTGTCAATCCATCTCATTGAGGGCCTTCCCCTCTTTAGTTGACCCTCCACCTTACCAAGCATGACATCCTTCTCCAGTGAATGGTCCCTTGTAACAACATAACCAAAGTATATGAGACGAAGTCTGGCCATTCTCACTTCCAAGGGGCATTCCGGCCGCACCTCCTCCAGGACAGATCTGTTAGTTCTTTCAGCAGTCCGCAGTACTTCCAGCATTTTTTTTTTTTGCCAGCACCACAATTCAAAAGCATCAAATCTTCTTCAGTCTTCCTTATTCATTGTCCAGCTCAGTTAGCAAGAGGGGAGTCATAGTTTTATGTAACCTAATCACAGAAGAGGAGGCTGGCTGTGCAGGGGTTGAGCACTCAGCTGCTAACTGGAAGGTTGGTGGTTCGATCTCACCCAGCAGCTCTGCAGGGAAAGACCTGGTGATCTGCTTCCATAATAACTACAGCCAAGAAAATTCTATAGGTCAATTCTACTCTGTCATCTGAGGTTGCTACAAATTGTGATCAACTGAATAGCATACAACAACAATCACAAAAATGACATCCTATCATCTTTTCCCTATTCCATTAATTAGAAGCAAGTAATGTGGCAGACCCACACTCAATAGGAGGAGATGACATGTGACTGTGAATAGGAGTAAGCAGGGACAAGGGGAGACATCCTAGTGTCTGCCTGCCACACTAAGCAATCTTAGGTCATTCCACCTAGGGAGAAAAAAAGGTTGGCTAAATAGAAAACATTTCTTCTTGATTTATTTGAGGTACTGTTTGCATCTTAGCTATAGTTTTCCTTCACAAAATTAACTTTTACTTAAGAAACTATATTCTGAAAATATATAAAATTTAATTATATTCTAAAACTTTATGGATAACAATAAGAAGACAAGACAGGATTCAAAGTTATCCATGCCTAGTTGAATTGTATAACTAGATGAAATTGAGAAGTTACATTAAATGTTCATGGATGAATCTAAATAATGGATATGACACACTTAATTCACCATATATATATTGAGCATAATCTTTTGTATATAGTAGGTGCTGAAAACCTATTTGGAAAAAGTTCAAATAGAATTAGATTTTAATGCATGGGTTTCAATTATTCTTGCTGTACTGTTCATGCTTTGACTTTTATCAAGAGCCATCCTGCCTCTTCTTCCAAAACTGAGGAAAAAATTGTTCCTTAAAGTAGAAATAAAAATGGCTATAAAAAAAATCACAATCCATGCTATTATCACTCACTCCTAACAGAGCAGTGCTTATAAACTGCAAAGGGCTGCCTTCTCTCTAATCTGAGAGGATGTTCTGGTCCATCAAACGAAAAATAAAGTCATATTCAGCAGCAGTCAAGGAGTTAAGAAGCTGGGTGTGAAACTGTGCTTCCCTCATTACCTGCAACGCATGGCTGAGACCTTTCGAAGTAACTCCTGGCAGTCCTCCACTAAAACAATCACAGGGTGGTTGGGAGTTTATGCCTTTTGACCAGGTCCACAACCCACATCTGCCACAGTGAATTTTAATTGGATATTATTCTAGAGAGGAGTTCCTATGCCAGCATTAAACCAGAAAAAACAGTTGCACACTGCATTATTCATCATTTCAGCATAAATGAAAGTTGAATGGATTTAGAGTAGAAAATTACTTTTTAGCAGAGAGAAGGCTTACATATGACCAGACTGTCAACCGCAACCATACATCCAATATGACAAACATATATGCGACAAATGAACAAAAGTTTTATTCCTCACTCACTATTTCCAATTACAAATAAGGGAACTGGCTTTTATGGCGTAGTGCCTAAGGCATTTGATTGCTAACCAGAAGGCTGGAGGTTCAAACCCACCAGCCATTCCTTGGAAGGAAGATTGGACAATCTACTTCCATAGAGATATTGTCTCAGAAACCCAAGGAGGGTTCGCTATGAGTAGAATCGACTCAACAGCAGTGAGTTTGGTTTTTGATGGCTCCAAAGCATTGTTTTGATTTCCACCATATTAGGACATAATTAACCAAGTCATTGAGGATATATGTGTAGATTATCTTAAAGTCTGGGTTAGTTCCATTGGACTTTGTCATCTAAGTTTCTGTTGGGTCTTTTAGGCAAACAAGAGAGATGTAATTGACCCTGAATCCAGAATGTAATTATTCAGATATGTAGGATTTTTTCTTTAAAAAATTTATCAGAGAAATAGTTTTGCTAACGAAGATAAAGGACCTATTTATATGGTAACGAACACAAGTGAAAAGGGAGGGTCATCTTATTTACTGAGCATTTACTTTGTGCCAAGTGCTTTATGATGTATGTTCTCTCACTGAATGATCAATCTTACAAATATATATCAGTATCCTTATTTGATAGTATTTGATAGTATCCTTGTTTGATAAATGAGAAAATAGACACTGAGAAGCCACAGACACTGACTAGAGAATATGTCATGGTTAAGAGAACAAGTTTTATAAAAACTAACATTTGTTGATTATTTGTAAGTGAATACTAATGTGGGACATTCTTCATATGTATGAGCTCATTTAAACTTTACAAATATCCATCCCCTTATTACAGTTACAAAAACTTAGGCTCAGAGATGCTAAATAATTTTCATAATGCCATATACCCCATAAGTGGTTAAGTTGAATTTAAACTTTCATGTCCCTGATTCCACGTATCTTCTTCAATTATATCACACTATCAATATAAAGCCTTTTCAATGTAGCTTCTAGCAGAAGAGCTGCAGAATTCAGATGGCTTCCTACCAGCTCAAGAGGGGCAGGTTGCTACTTATAAAACTCTTGTGTTCCCCAGGAAAAGTCATTCTAGGAACAGCTTCAAAATGAAACATCCATACTTACATAAACAAAATTAATAAACTTAAATCTTTGATGCACCTTCCTTGGCCCAATTATATATGCTTCAACATATGCTCAGTTCCCGTATTTACTCTTTTATAATTTCTTTGTAACTCATCTGTCTTTGTTCTAGACTGTGAGTTCCTTGACATCGGGAACCTTGATATATCCAAACACCTAATGCTTGGCACTTAGCAAGTGCTCAATATAAGTAGAATGAACTAATGAATGAATGAATGAATGAACACATGAAGCAACAGGACACCAGTCTAGACTCACTACTTAGTTTTAGCAAACTTCTGAACACTCCAGAATGTAGCCCTCACACTGTGAGTGATACAGTGCCCCCCAGATTGCCTCGTATTGTAGATTTATCTTGGCAGATGCTTAGCCAGGAGTTTGCTTAATTGAGTGTTAACCACTCCTCCCCATCATCCTGACCCATCATCATTCAACATGCTCAGAGTTAGGACTTCCAATTGCAGGCAGACTAAGGTCCCTGTTACTTTGTGAGTCACCTGTGTGTTCCTCTCCCCATTTCCCCTTCATGTCTCCTTTCGAAACATACATTTTACTTTGAAGTGTGCAAGAATGCTTCTATTCACTAGAATGACTACAGAGAACGTGTCATGGTTAAGAGAATGGATTTCATTCACATCACACTAACTGTGCTAAAGCCAGACTACTTCTTACTTATTGGCCTGTGACCTTCAAATAGCTCCTTAATCTAAGTCTCAGTTTCTCGTGTGCAAAATGAGGGTGGTAGAAGTACCCACCACCAAGAGTTATTGTGCAAGTTATGTTAGATGATGAACTAAATGTCGTGAGAATGCCTCCTGAAGTATCTTTTTTTTTTTTCCCTTAATAATAGAATAAGAGTGAGAGAATATGTGTTTTATTTGGCTGTTCGGCTTATAAACTACTTATGAATTAAAATTAAGAGAGAAGAAAAATCCCTTTTATCTTCCTAAGAAACTGTGAAATGATTAGTCTGGTTGCAAACACAGAAGTATTTATGGTTTGGCCTGGCTTCAGGCCTTGTACCCATCCTTGCAATGAGGGTGAGATGTTTGGTTGGACAGACCTGGGTCATGTGACCCTCGTAAGAGGGATGTGATGTGTGTGTCTATTTGAGGAGTAGTCACCCCCACTCCCCAAAATAGTCTCACTCAAACCACATGGCCTCACTCAAACCACATGGCCTAGGTGTGAAGGAGGAGAAATTTGCTAAAGGAAAACCAGAGTGTTGTCACCAGAAGAGCTTTAAAAGTTGGTATGAATCCCAAAGGAACTAAACCAAGGGTGGATAATCAATACCAACCAGAAACAAACAGCTGCCATTGTGCTGACCATGACTCGTGGTGACCCCTGTATGTCAGAACAGAGCTGAGCTTTGTAGGATTTTCAACGGCTAACTTTTTGGAAGCAGATCACCAAGTCTTTCTCCCACAGTACACATGGGTGGAATTGAACCTCTAACCTTGTGGTCAGCAGCTGAGCACATTCACCAGCTGCACTATCCAGGAACCCCAGCTAATCAACACACGAGGACAGTAGTAATCAAGACAAACGCAAGGACCTTCAAATGCCTGCTTTCTCCTGTTGTTGTTGTTAAGTGCCGTGGAGTCATTTCAGACTCATAGCGACCCCATGCACAGCAGAACGAAACACCACCTGGTCCTGCACCAGCTCCATGATCCTTCCCATACTTGAACCCATCATAGCAGCCACTATGTCAATCCACCTTGTTGAAGTCCTTCTCCTCTTTCGTCAACCCTCCACCTTACCAAGCATGACATCCTTCTCCAGGGAATGGTCCCTTCTGACAATATGACCAAAGTAGGTGAGACGAAGTCTGACCATTCTTGCTTCCAAGGAGCATTTCAGGTGCACTTCCTCCGGGACAGATCTGTTAGTTCTTTTAACAGTCCATGGTACTTTCAGCATTCTTCGCCAGCACCACAACTCAACTTTTTTGAGTTGTGGTGCTTTCTACTAGTCAAACATAAAATATGAGGATAAAAGAAACAGGCCAATTGAAGGTCTATTATGACTGAATTTCATTGGAGAAAAACATATATTACTCTAGATACCAAAAAGTTGGGTCTGAGCATGATCAGTAAAATGGATATAAACAAACACACAGGTAGGATGATAGTTTTCTATAATAGGCAATTTGGTTAAGGGACAATTTCTTTTTAAGAATTCTTTCTGTCTTCCCTCATGAATTACCCAGTTCTTCCTTCAAATCTTCCACTTCCCTGACAGAAACACAACTTTGAAAGGCACAACTCCCCAAAAGTAGATTATTCACTTACCCCTATAGGAAGTATGGAAAAAAAGAAGTTAAACGAACAATAGGATCAATTTTCCTATGCCTGTGTGTTTGTTACATTTGAGTAAGACCACACGTATTCTCTTGTCTCAGGAAAGAATCCTTGAGAATAACATAACTTGCAGAAAGATGTAATTGCCAATACTTCTTAATGCAGCTTTGTTCCATATTCCTTTGTAAAAGAAGTCCTGTTCATAGTCAGCTCCAAATATTGCTTATATTGGCACATCCTGTCTGAGAGTCATTTACCTACCATTGTACATATGTGTGTGTTTGTCACTCTCGCCCCTTATGTTTCTTTTCACAAGAAATATTCTTTCTCTACGGTCATCTAGGTGGCATAGTGCCTGTGGTGGTTATGTTTGTGTGTCAGCTTGGCTGGGCCTGGTTGAGTGGCTGGGCAGCTGGTGGTGGTTATTCCCCATGATGAGACTGGCAATCAACTCCATGGTGGGATCTACCACAAGAAGCTGAGTACGTGCCTTTGGGATGTGGTCTGCTTCCTGTATTTAAGGAGAAGCCTTGGGAATGGTCTCTAGCTTATGGCACACTTGGACCCTGCATGTAGCTGTGTCATTGTTCAGCACCCTGTCATGCTCTGCTGACCTTGGGACTTAAAATGGACTTAAATTAATGGCCTGCCATGTGGTTTGGTAACATCGGGACTGTGCCTTTTTAATCTGTCGACCTTGGATTTGTCAGCCTCAACAGCTAGCAGTTGTCTGACTGAAGAAATGCCTCTAGCTCCAGTGGGCCAGGAGCAGGAGGCAGAGCTGGACCCCAAGGTTGAGGAGCTTTCACCCAGCCCCTAGAGCCTGGCACTTTGAACTTGGACTTAAAGCCTCCAAATCGTGAAAGAATAAACTCCTGTTTGTTAAGGCCATTCTATTTGTGGTATATTCTTGTCAGAGCAGCACTAGGTAACCAGAACAGTGCCTAAAGCACTTGACTGCTAACCAGAAAGCTGGCGGTTCAAACCCACCAGCTGCTTCTTAGAAGGAAGGTTGGGTAATCTACTTCTATGGCGATACTGCCTCAGAAACCCAAGGAGGGGTCGCTATGAGTCGGATCCGCCTCGAAGGCAGTGCATTTGGATTTTTTGGTTTTATGGTCATCTACCAGCCTAAGCAGGAGCTCTGGTAGCATAGTGGCTAAGGCACTTGACTGCTCACCAGAAGGCTGGCGGTTCAAACCCACCAGCCACTCCTTGGAAGGAAGGTTGGGCAATCCTACTTCCGTAGTGATACTGCCTCGGAAACCCAAGGAGGGGTCGCTATGAGTCGGGGCCGACTCGACGGCAAATAACAACAACAACAACAACCAGCCTAAGCCATCAAACATGGAGAAATGAATACAACATGCACTTAGACAATGTAATTCTGTTTCTTAAATGGAATGTCAGCTATACAAGCAAGTGGTAAAAAAAAATTGTTTATACAAAAAGAAAGAATAAGCAAATGTGGAAGGTAATTATAGAGTTCACAGAAGGTTTCCTTTCTCTTCTATTGTTTCTAAATTAAACATCCATTTTCAGAGTACAAATTAAAAGAACATTTTGGGAAAATATTGGAAAGATCATGGAAAGAAGATATGAAATATGAAAGATTCAAGAAATAAATAATGAACACTGTTAAGTAAATGAATAGCCAGTTTCTCAACTCAAAGACAAAAGCTATATTCCAGAATTTAAAATGAATAAGGAGAACACAGAGACAGATACCAAGCTACACACAGGAAGAACTCTTGTTTAATTCAATTGTGTTCTTGTAACATGGATGTTTGAGTGGGCAATGGATCAGATAAGTACCCTGGAACAAAATTTTATTTATTATCATTAGAAAGAAAGAAACTCTGGAGGAGTGTATGACAAGAAATGAAAACCTGGAACCAATTACCAATTAGAGAGAGTCCCAGTTCTGGACTAGGTCTACATTCCCTGGAGGTTTTAGAAGCCTGCATCCAACATTACTTCTAATTGACATCAAATCAAACAATGCAACATTGAAAGAAATATCATTGTGTATCACAGAATGCCTTTGGAAAAATGTTTTGTGAAAACACTTCTCAATCATTGAACTTGACAGGCCAAGTCCATTATGAATATCATTTGAAATGTGTCTATATCTCTCAACAAATCTTGACTCATATTCATAGCTTTTGATTCATGCTGATAGCTTTCTTTCTAGTTCCAAAAGAAGAAGCTATCACTTTGAGTTGTATCCTGAAAAAGCTTTTATCATTAGATTACAAGTGGCCTGTTTCCTTAAAGCTCCACTTATTAAAAATAAATAACTAAATATATATATACACATACATACATATTGAGTTTAATGCTTAAACATACTATTATGGATAGAATGGCAAAAAAAAAAAAAACACCCACTGCCATCAAGTCAATTGTAACTCATAGAGACCCCTGTTGGGTTTCTGGGGCAGCAAATCTTTACAGAAATAGATTGCCACATCTTCTTTCCATGGAGTGGTTAGTGGATTTGAACCACCAACCTTCTGGCTAGCAGTCAAATGCCTTAGGCACTGCACCACTAGTGACAGTAGGGTTGAAAAGAGTTCCCACAGAGATTGAATTGAGGGCCATGGATTAGTCACTGTACTCTGTAATTCCTCATTCACCAATATCGTACTCACAGATCCTATTCCTTCTAAATCTACCTTTGTTGTTGGCTTCACTGAAAGTTTTTCCATGACCATACTCCTTACCACCAGACAGATAATACTATTTAAAAAAAAAAAAAAAAAAAAAAAAACAACAACCCTCCAGTATTTTGTGCAATGAGATGAAGTGTCAATGAACATTTGCTCAGGTCATCACTCTCCCCCATGCAACCTTGTACAAATGTCTATGATTGTATTTGTCATACCAAATTGTAGCTGGTTGCTTACTGTCAGTCTATACAACGAGACTTTTAATTACTTGGCTGTACAGTTATGCTTTACTCATTTTTGCATCTAGTGGTAGATGCTGCTTTACCTAGGTCTCCTGTACGGAGCCAACTTACCCATCCTCCAACTGTTGTGAGTCTTGGCTGCTAGGATGTCAGAAATACCTAGGAGGGATATCCTTAGTGAATGGCTGGCTGATTCTAGGTTACAAAGGCCCAGCGCCTTTAACTCAGGGTCTGACAAATCTGTGGTACCATCTACACTCCAGAGCTCCTCTTGAATCAGAACGATGCTAGAGTTAGCAGAACGCCCATCTCTGCTTAACTTCTTCCCCAGCCCTAACCGGCTTCCCTGTCTCTTCACAGATTTCTTGTAAAATCACTCCATCAATAAATCATTTCCACAAGAACTCCACAGCAGGCTATGCTTTTGGGAAATCTGGCCTAAGACACAACTCTAGCACATGGATCTCTGTGACAAATGGTCTGTCTCTCCTATTAAACTCTGAGACTCAAAAGAAGAGAAAACAATTTACTCATCTCTTCATATCAGCTACCTAATTCAATGCCTGGCAATTAGCAAGCACTCAAAAAAGGTTTGTAAATTTAAATTTAGTGAGTATGTTTGCCTGATGCCTTATCCTCATCTGGTACTGAAGAGACAAACTCTTGGAAAAGAAAGAGATATGTCTAAGGATTATCATAGTTATTATTGTTTGAACCAACCTTTCACCAAGATCAAATGAATATGAATTGTGGGCAGACTTAAAAGTCCCTGAAGCAATGGGAGTGTGTGGAGAAGCCCCCTCTCCTATCTTGTTGTAATGTAGGTAATTAAACAATGGCACTTCACCAATTGATTAGGTTCATTAGCACTAGTAGCTAATGATCAGACACCAACAAGGAAAATTCAAATTAATTACCTTCCCCCTCTGCCTCCTGAGAATATTTCCCATTCCTCATTTTCATCTTCCTCCCATACTAAATCACCATTAGGTTGGCAAATATCAAACCAACTCTCGTAAATAAAGATGGGCGTTTTCTCTGTTGTATCACAGCATATCATGAGAAATTCAAACAAATGCAGGGCTCTGGTCTCTATTGTAGCCTTTGCAAATGATCCTGTTTCTCTTCCCTAAGGATGATAGATACAATTGCACTAATATGCAGAAGGACAAGAACACTTACATTAATCAACAGCATGCAAATATATCTAACTTAATCTGAAGGCACAAGATTCTTGATCAGCGTTTCTGCTCGGGCCTATGTGGTACTAATAAAATAGCAGGATTGCCATGGGTAGGAAATGGAACAATACTGTCAGCTTTCTAATTATAATTCCTGTTATTAACTGATCATTCCAAAGTTTGGCCAAGAAAGCGTAAAAATAATTGACTCTTCACAAACACGTTTTGTTTTGGGGTAGAGATGGGCCTCTGATGAGAAAAGGCTCATTAGGTTTCATTATTCAAAGTTGTGTCAAATAGGCAAGAGTCACTCCTTCTACACAAGAACAAAACAATTCAAATACTGCCTTTAAGCAGATTAACTGGTTGGGAACAGCTGTACTTGGTCATCTACTGGGGAATTCCAACCATCAATTGTATCTCAATTACAGAGCTATGAACACTACTAGTGAGACTGGGGATGGTGGACCTCTAAAGCAAACTGGCATTTAATACTGAATCAGGTGGTATTTAACCAAAGCAAGGAGCTCTGGTGGGGTAGTGGGTAAGGCATTTGGCTGCTAACCAGGTTGGTGGTTCAAACCCACTAGCTGCTCCTCAGGAGGAAGATGAGGCAATCTACCTCCATAAAGGTTTGTTGCCTTAGAAACAAACACTGACTAGAAGACAGTGGGTAAGGTGTTATATGGATATGGAGTCCCTGAGTGGTTCAAATGGTTAAGTGTTGGACTACTAACCAAAAGGTTGGCAGTTCAAGTAGTTCCAGAGGCACCTCAGAAGTAATGCCTGAAAGATTACAGCCTTAAAATCCTTTTGGAGTACTACAATTCTGCTCTGCATACATGGTGTCTCTGTGGGTCAGAATTGACTCCATGGCAATTAATAACAACAACGTTGAGTATTTTGTCTCATCTACTCTTTAAAATGGGAGCTCTGGTGGCATAGTGTCTAAGGCATGTGACTGCTACCCAGAAGGCTCGTGGTTCAGAAACCCAAGCAGGGGTTGCTGTGAGTTGGATCCAACTTGACAGCAGTGAGTTAGTTGTTAGTTACTCTTTAAAATATCACTTGTTGTGTGCTGTCAAGTTGGTTCTGACTCATAGGACCCTACTGACAGAGTACAATTACCACATAGAGTGTCGTAGGCTGTCATCTTTAAGGGAGCAGATCTCTAGGTCCTTCCTCCTGCACAGTCGCTGGTGGGTGCAAACTACCAAGCACTCAACCATTGCACCCCCAGGTTATATTTTTATTTTTATTTTCTCGAAGGCACATAACAACAACAACAACAGTAGCTAGTAAATGGTAGAGCCTGAATTCAAACTAAGTACTCTATGATTCCAAACACGATGCTCCAAACTCCATCATCTTTTAACTCTAGCACTCCTTATCAGCTTAGTTTGCATTTAGTAAGGGTCAGTTTTTTATTTATTTATTTTTCTGCTGAGCTCTTAAGTCTTGGCATATCTGTTGACTCAGAAACAAAAGAGAACTTTTTGTGGACACTCTCCTACCTTTTTATACTCATCATCTATCAGAATTTTAATTCCTTCAACTTTTTGCTATATTACCTGCAAACTACCAACTGAAAAAAAAAGATTTGTTCTAAAAAGCAATTCTGTATCCTGAATATGAGTGGATGCAGTCTCCATGATGGCTACCAAAATTAACAAACATGAATGATTTACCAGCATGCTAAAGCTTTATATATCAGCAAATGAAGAAATTCTAGGATTAAGCAAAATTCTTCCAGTTTTAGTTCCAGCTGCCATGGAATCAACTCTAACTCATGGCAACACCATTTGCATCAGAGTAGAACTGGGCTTCATTTGTTTTCAGTGGCTAATTTTTCAGAAGTAGACCAGCAGGCCTTTTTTTGGAGGCCCTTCTGCATTGACTTGAATATCTTTTGTGTTAGCAGTCAAGACATAAGCATGTTCATAGCTGCATGACCTATCAAGCCCTGGGGAAAAGGTAAAATTGCTGTCTGGTCCTTTGAGCTCTGAGGAAAGAGACTGGAGCTGGGGGCTATTCTTGAGGTAAATGGGGAGAAAATTGGACTGTTCTGCTCTGTTCTCTTTGCAAAGTAAGGAACAAAGTCATATACTAAGAGTGAAGGGTATGAGACAAAGATGGGAGACTTAGAACTGTAAATGTTAAAGAGGTTTGAATTCACTATTTGGGTTTTTGGTTTGGTGGTGTAGTGCCTAAGGCATTTGACTCCTAACCAGAAGGTTGGTGGTTCAAACCCACCTGCCAGTCCATGGAAAGACGACCAGGCAATCTACTTCCATAAAGATTTATCACCTCAGAAACCCAAAGTTCACTATGAGTCAGAATCGACTCGATGGCAGTGAGGTGTTTTTTGTTTTTGTTTTTGTTTTTGGTATTTTGAGGAATGAGAAAAAAGGTTCACAGGTAACAGACAAGGTTACTAGAATGTAAGTTCCATAAAATCAGGGAATTTGTCTTCTTTGTGTCTCCCTGGTCTTTGGCACATAGTACATGTTCAATAAACATTTATGAAATTAACACTCTTTTATTAAATTTTTTTATTCTTTTAATAATAAATAGCAGTTGCCACAATGCTGTTTTGGAAATATATCAAAGTATTACAATGAAACCACTAACATCCCACACTATATCACTTGCCTCTCCTATTCCTCATCATGTCACCATAAATGGTCTTCATTTAGTCAAGAGCTGGATAAAATTATCACCAAAGGGGAATTAATGGCAGACAGATTAGCCTGAAGATGACTTGTACAGAATGGGTCCAGATCACCCTCCTTATCTTTGTCTTGATGATGGGGAAGTGGTTTGGCAGTGTTGTGGGATGATTAAATAAATGAGTCTTAGGTCCTTTGGGATCTAAAAGTGAATGGCCTGAACCTTACCTCCCATTTCCAAGAACCAGCATCTCCCGGATGCTCCATCTGAACCATTCCTCTTACCCGTGTTCCAAAGCTTCTTATTATCTTCTTCTTTCCTTTATCTTCCTCTTAGAGGAGTTTCTGCCAAAGCTACAGAGACTTGTCCCAACTGCTCATCGGTTTGGATGCCCTGTTTACAGAAGATTATAAACTTCTGTAGGAAGTAGCAGTGCAGAAAGTTTACAGGTACTTATCTGGCCTACAGCTCTTGCATGCTGCTGATTTTCAGGCCTGGACTCTACCTTCTCCTTGGTTCCCCATCACATCAAGTCTTCACAACATCTGTTACTTTCCTGCACCAGTTTTGGTGTGTTTGGCTTCTGATTCTATCATGAAGAGGTGGGAAGGGGGGTGGGGACAGCAGTGTGGTGTGGTGGTCAAGTGTAAGCTTTCAATATTTATTTTTCAATTCTGACAAAGCTCTTTATAGTTTCCATATGAAAGCTAATATTTAAAGCAAAGACTTATTACATCTGTATCAAAATAGGCAATGGCAAGATTATTGCTAATGGCATAATTTTCCATATTCCTCTTGAAATCTGAACCAAGACAAACTACTTTCCTTTAGACATTAAATTCATTTTCCAGTATCCAGGACACCTCACTAACATTACAGGTTTTCAGTATAATACAGATCTGTCTACATTTGAAAAACAAAAGACTTCCTGCAAGAGAAATGAAAAGAGCAAGGACTGCATTTCAGAGTAATATGGAAAAACCATTAAACCCAGAGTTCATTTTAAACAAGTTGGTGCTGGACAGTTTGGGTTAAGGGCAATTACTAGTTCTGGGAATCAATTATGAAATACATAAAAGTTAAACATTGCCCTGGAAAACTAATACAGTGAGTTGAATTCATTTATCTACTGAATAGTAAATCCATCTCAGTTTTGGTAAAGAGAATTAGGATATCTGGCAGAAGTTTATCCCGGGAGGGTAAACATGAGGACAGCTAGGTTAAGAAAAACGAAAAGCAGAGAAATGGAATTTTACACAATTTTCCAGGGTGCAGAAGATTTGTATTATGTCAGTTTATTCCTTGAAATTCCTTTCCCTGCATAGCTCTTCGTTAGCACGAAGTACCGTCCATACTCTTGTGCTCTGAAGGTCAAAGCAGGACACGAGGCCCTGGCAGCTTATATATACTGTGCTTATTGCTGGATCCCCACTCTGGGGAAGCAGCCCAGCCCAGAGCTCTGGAAGCTCCTGACAGATCCTCCTTCAGCTTCTTTGACTCCAGGGATAGCTGCAGACATAGGTCCATGATGAAGGACACAAGCGTCTCCTGTAGCATGCCCCCATCATCGATGCTATAGGCGTAAATGCAATAGAGACTATCGTGGAATTTAGCTTGTTCTCATGGGCTCCTGTCAGCTTCATGGGTTCCCATTTGTATTTGCTTCCCTCAGTTCACATATATCCTCCTTCCCAACCACCTCCCTTGTGGACTTCCATTGCCAGCACCAGACCCAGCAATGACCTCACATAATGGTGTAGCCTCATTCCACAACTGTGTAAAGACAAACCACCATAATAAATCCCTTATTTAGGTAGATCAATTTCATATAGGTTGTATTTCTCTGATCAAACCTTGACAGTATCATAGGGTGAGGTTGTTGTTGTTTTTATGTGCCGTCAAGTCAGCCCCGACCCATAGCGACCCCTCCTTGGGTTTCTGAGGTGATATCACTACAGAAGTAGATAGCCCAACCTTCCTTCCCACCAGGAGTGACTGGTGGGTTTGAACTGCCAGCCTTCTGGTTAGCAGTCAAGTGCCTTAGGCACTACGCTACCAGAGCTCCCAGGGTGAGGTTGTTGTTGTTGTTGTTGTTGTTATGTGCCATCAAGTCGGCCCCAACTCATAGCAACCCCTCCTTGGGTTCCAGAGGCAGTATCACTACAGAAGTAGAGGGTGAGGTAAAAGTGGAAAATTCCAGGAGACGATTGCATGAAACCAAAAAAAAAAAAAAGCCAAACTTACTGTCATCAAGCCCTTTCTGAGTCCTAGTGAACCCTCCTTGGATTTCCAAGGTAGTGTCTCTACAGAAGTAGATTGCCTGATCTTCCTTCTGAGGAGTGGTTGGTGGGTTTGAACCTCCAGCCTTCTGGTTAGCAGTCAAATGCCTTAGGCATTACACCACCAGAGCTTCTTGCATCCTTAATTTCTTAGAAGAAAGACAATGCCTTTAACTCAGCCAATATTGCCACAGTGTTCTCAACAATGCCCCCAAAATTAAGCCTACTCTATTTAAGACTTCCAGGCATGTACTGAGGATAAAACAGTTTACTAACAAAGTATTTTCTGGAGGTTCAGTATCTCCATATAACTTTATACATATTATTAAAGTTATCAGTCATAAATTTTTAAATCATACACAACTTTTGTGGAGTCCACTGGATATCAGCTAACATTTCAAAACAATTCAACATTAAATGTTATCTAGGTGATATTACCATTCTTAGTAGTTGATGTTCATTATTAAATTTTTTTATGTACCAGTTTTGATGTGCATTTGTATCTTGATCTGATACAAATCACTCTGTTGGGTCATAAAATAGTCATCAGTAGTTGAGGGTTGGCATATAAGAAGAGAATTAACATCTCTGAAGTGCATGCTATGATGTTTGCTGTTGTATGTGGTTGTTGTTAGTTGCTGTTGAGTCAACTCCAATTCATAGGGACTTTATGAATAACAGAAAATACTGCTGTGCCTCAACTATAATTTCAGTCAAATCTCACAAACCCTCTTAGGTTAGAAGTATTATCCCCATTTTCAAATTTGGAGAATGAGGCCCAAAGAACTAAGATGTCTTACTCAACATCTCACAGTAAATGACTGTGAAACAAGTTCAGTAAAATCCAAAGCTTCTTTCTGCTCTGTTGTTTCTTAAAGGTAAGGAAAGCCTGAATTTCTGAAGACTAGCTACTTTCCTATTGCTGTGGAGTTGATTGCAACTCATAGCAACCTTTCAGGACAGAGCAGAACTTCCCCCACAGGTTTCCATTGCTGTAATCTTTACAGAAGCAGATTGCCACACTCTTCTCCCATGTTTGAAAAGCTGACCTTTCAGTTAGCAGTTGAGTGCTTACCCACTGCACAACCAGGACTCCTTGATTAGTTCATTAGGTTTATAGATTTCTGTTTTTACATTCTTCAAATCTATGTTTTTGCTGTTGCTTAATTCGATATATAAATAGATTTAACTTTACTTCTGCATCTGTAACTAATTCTCTTTCTAGCTTAAATAAAACTTATGAATGTCATCTCTGATGTTGGGGACACTATTCTCTTTTATTTTCTATAACCAACTATCATACCACCTTATGCCCTAGATTCATTCACTGAAAGCCTATCCTTTTGTTCACTTAGAATGAGGTCCTAACATGGGTGAGACAAAAGAGTAAACATTATGATTAAAATGAATTAGACATGGAATCTACCCACCATGGGATGATATTTCTGGTGCAAGAGATGATATTTTAGCAAGGAACAATACTGCTATATTTTGAGAATATACAAGGACAGTAGGGATCAATGCAACTGGAAGAGTGAAAAAGACAGGCTTCATAAAGGAAATACTACTTAAGGTAAGGCTTGAAGGATAGGTAAGATTATTCAAGATGAAAGTCTTACAGTCAGAGTAATATTATATGGTACAAAGTAGAGCTACTCTTTTGGAATTATATTAGCTTGGTTTGTTGGCATATTGAGTATGAGAGGAGAAACAGTGGGTAATGAAGTTGGCAATGAAGGCAGAAACCATTTCAAGAAAGACTCTGAGTCTTCTATGCAATTTGAAATTTTATCCTTAGGGCAATGAAAGTCATTAACATACTTAAACATGGAAGAAATAGGATTACATTTTCAAGCCTGACACTTGTATGTGAACAATGAATTGGAAGGAGGGTTAAGATTGACCCTGGAATACCTTTCTGCTGCTCCACACTAGTTTTCTAATACTGGGGTCTGGAGCTCCAATGAACCAACAGAACACCTCCCTAACTGTTTCCTTCCTGGAAGTGATGGCCCTTCTTCTTGGCCCTCCATCTACTACTATACCTTACGTGAAATGGATATTTGACTCTACTGTCTACTGGGTTCTCTACCTAACATTCGCTGCCCATATCTGGGTCACATCTTGCCTTTCCACCCAAAATGCTGCACATATTACTGCTTGGGTCTTCATAATTATCTATACTATCCTTGTAAAGGGAGCTCTTAGCATAGTGCCTAAGGCACTTGACTGCTAACCAGAAGGCTGGCGGTTCAAACCCACCAGCCACTCCTGCTATATTGTTCACCCTGTGACTCTAAGGTCTGCTTTAAAGATAATCATACCAATGAAAAAATTGTAACAGATTTTAGAACCAGAAAATTTTGATGTGAATTATGTACTAAGAAAAGTAAAAATATAAGAGGCAACCAGAACCATATGGTGAGGATTCAGAGTCTGACAGCTGGGCAGCAATAACAAAAAGGTTGGTGAGAATTTTCATCTTTTTAAACTAAGTACTCTTCTGATAGTAAACAATATATGGTAGATTCAATACATCTAAAAGATGATGCATTTTAATACATCAAAAGGAATAAAATGGAAAGATGCAAAAGAAAGACCCAAGCACTGGACCACAAAACTTTCAAGTATCATCTAAACATGAGGGAGAAAGTACCATATTTTAATGATAAAAGTCCCCAACGTATAATACCTAGAATTTTCACTTCAGCAATTGTCCCTTCAATATTGAGACCCTTTGTCTGTTTCAGAGGGGTAATGATAGGTAGAATTTTACCTGGAATCCCCTCAAGTTTCCAGTTCTCCTGTTCACTTCCTCAAGAATCTCCCTGTTATTAATGAATGACACTTCATTTGTCTTCGTTGTAAGTCTGAACAGAAGGAGCCTTTTCAACTGGTTGTAAAAATGAGTAGAACATGAAGGGGCATCACATTTCAGATGGTAGTAGAGGCACAGAATTTTAGTGATGTTCAAATTTGATATCCTTTGGAAACAACAGAAACTAAGTTGTATTGATTAGAATAAAAGTAGATCCAAGTTTTGAGGGGCTTTAAGCTTCTACAAATTTGTTAACTGTCTTTTTTGAAAAACACAAAATTAAAAATACAAAAATAGGTGTGGAACTTTGGATACGACTCATGAAAGTGAACTGTTTTGTTCACTTTATTAAGATCTGCAGTGGAGTTGGTTTTCACTCATGGAGACCTCACGGGTGTCACAGCAGGGCTTTTGCTCCATGGAGTTTTCAATGGCTGATTTTTTGGAAGTAGACACCGGCCTTTCCTCCAAGGTCCATCTTGATGTACTCAGACCTCTAGGTTTTGGGTTAGCAGCCATAACCATTTGTACCACCTATGAAGTTTACACCTTACAGTTTCAGGATAAATCTGTTTCTGCTTAGCATTTGTTTAGAAATTAAAAGAGACCAACCCAACTTGAATACATGGAATCCAAGGAAGAGTTGAATAACCCAGTCACAGGAAATTTGGGAAGTAGAGGGGCATCAGGAATATTTGTAATGAGAGACATGAGTTTCATCAGGATGGTTTCTCTCTGCATGTTGGCTCCATTCCCTCTCATTATAGACCAGCAAAGGGGCCCTAATAGCACAGTGGTTAAGCACTAGGCTGCTAACTGAAAGACTGGAGGGTCCAAGCCACCAGCCATACTGCTAGAAAAAGGTACAGCAGTGTTCTTCTGCAAAGATTTCAGCCTTGAGCCCTATGAATCAGTTCTTCTCTATCCTCTAGAGTTGCTATGAGTCGGAACCAACTCAAAGACAACGTGTTATAGACTGGCATTCTTCTGAAGTGAGGAAATAGGACCACCTACAGGACATAAGTTATACACCTTATAATGTCAACTACTGCAGAGATGTTCTCTCTGGGCCAAACCAAAATCCTAGGGAAAAAACTTAATTGGTCCAACATGGGTCCAAATCAACTGTTTTAAGAGGAATCAAATCTTATAAAAATATAGTAGCAACCATAGGCACACGGTCAGAGCAGGAAAGGAACCATACCAAGAAGAATGTGGAAAGACAAAACAACCACTATATAAGTGATTTGCTCTGTGCTGAAAAGCTATTAAGTGGTAGATTCAGGCTCCATCACAGTTCAATGCTTTTTCTCTAAAAGTGACAGCAGATACAAAAGTATTTAATTTTCCTGGGTCAGGAATTTTGTTCTCTTATCAGAGAAAATTGTCAGAGTAACAAAATCAAAACAAGACCAAACACAAAATAATCTTAGTTCTTTCATTCAAAGTTCTTTCAGTACCTCGGTATGATCATGACAAGCATCAGTTCTCATTAGAGATTTATTAACAGCAAATACAGGAAATTCAGGTAAAAACAGCTATTGACTCGCACTAGACTCTCCTTTTGACTGTGCTCTCATTTGATTTGTTTACTTTTTATTTTCTCTTTATCATAGACATAGAATGCATGGAAAAGTGCTAGTTGTTTGCACCCTGAGATGAAGGGAAGTACACTGTCCAGAGCTTCAATATGTAAATAGCATCACTACCAATTGTAACTTATGAAAGACACACTTTTAAAATAAATAGTATATTGATAAATATTTCAAGCACCAAAGTTCCTGCATAAGGAAGTTGCTATTGATTCACATCTCCTAGTTAAGTAATGCACTATTGATTCAAATTTTATTTGGTTGTAAACAAAGTGCTACAATCATTGGAAAAATTGAAATGAGAGAAACTGAAATGGGGATTTTAATCAAAGATATCTCAATAGAGAGAAAATGCCAGGCTTTCTTTTTTCCTCCCTCAACTCAACAACAGTTAAAATTGTTATTTTAGTTTTAAAATTCACAAATTCTCATTGTGCTAGATTAGCTCCAGGGATTCCTCCTCACAGAGATATGGCATACATGAAGGTGTTGAGGGAAATGATTTACACAGTGCCTAAACTACACCACGCAGCTGGAGACTAGGATAGATGGAGTTTTTCAAGTAATTATTGGATTTCAGTTTCAGCTGTCTCCCACCAGAGAGGTTTTCTCTGGGTTAAACTTAGCCTCAATTCCTGGTAGAATGTGATCAAGGATGCACAGATACTGATTTTGAGCAGAAAACCATCTCAATTCAGAAGTGGACTTTGGGAGTTTGAAGTCTAAAACTAACATGACAGGGTAGCAGTCATCACAGCAAAATGAAGACATATGGATGAACTTCTAAGTGAGTAACTTATGAAAGATACACTTTTAAAATAAATAGCATATTTGATCAATACTCATATTCGATTTCCTTCCCATAGCAAATCCTGCTAAGCAGGCTCATGACATGGAGTCCCTTATGGAGAAACATGGGCAGACAGGAGGCACAGGGAAAATAGGTAACAATATGCTTCTTCAGCATATGGCATGCAGTTGTTGTTGCTATGTGCCGTCAAGTCGGCCCCGACTCATAGCGACCCTTCCTTGGGTTTCCGAGGCAGTATCACTACGGAAGTAGATTGCCCAACCTTCCTTCCCAGGAGTGGCTGGTGGGTTTGAACCACCAGGCTTCTGGTTAGCAGTCAAGTGCCTTAGGCACTATGCTAGCATACAGTAGGGAACCCATAAACAGGCTAATCAAGGAAACACCTACTGGGATGAGGTGGCTGAGCGGTTAAGGTGATGGATTGCAAAGAAACACCTCCAGGGTTAACGCCATTCCAAAATCTGAGCTGAGCACACATCAAGTGCAAACTCCATTGACACTAAGATGCTGAGCTGATGTGAAGACAAAGTGGAAGATTTGAAATGTTTGCCAAACTCTTTAAAATGTCATTACAGTCACTGATCAAAGGACAAGTCTAGTGTTTATGCAACATGAAAAAGATAGCTTATCATATTTGAACATATCAAGTTCCACCTACCTAAACAACAGCTTTCCCTTTAGATATCCTTTTATCAAAAAGCCATTTATTGAGTTCTTATCACACTTAGAAGAGTTGTCATTTATATATAAACCAGTTGATGCCAAGTTCGCTCCGATTCATGGCAATACCATATGAATTCTAGAGGGTTTTCAATGACTGATTTTCAGAAGCAGATCACCAGGCCTGTCTTCCAAGGAAGGTCCGAGTAGACTTGAACTGCCGACTTTTCAGTTAGCAGCCAAGTGAGTTAACTGCTTCCACCACTCAAGGGTTCTGTCATTTACATACATTTATATATTTTCTCTTGAGTCACTAATTTTTTTCTACTGATGTTTACTGTAGTATCTCTTTAAAATAATATCTCAGATGCCCTAGTGGGATGGAAAATCTCCATTCTTCCCTCCAGATTTACTCTCCGCCCATCTCAGCCATAACTTATGCCCAGAAAGGATGTCCTCCTTAAACTGTCACCCAGGCTCCCTTGTCCTTTGGTGTCCAGTTGGTTTGGCCAATAAGAGACACCAGAATGACATTAGATAATGGGAGGAGACTCTCTCCCAGTTGGGTGGCAATTTAGTAAAGTTGTCTTCCTCCCTCAAGAATTCTATCTCGTGGCTATAGGTCTTTCCAGGCTCCAGCAGTAGCCTCCTCCCCTTGCTGGAAAAGGCCTAAGTGTAGTAGCAGCAGCTTTCTGTTACTGCTAATCTCAAGGTGTTGTAACGATTGTTTGTGATCCCCTTAACCTCGCCTGTACTTTGGTACAGAGTTCTTTTATTAAATTTTCTTAAACTATTGTTATATGTACATCATCTCCTTTCTTTCTAGGACTCTGATGAATAACATTGCCAAAGACATATTATTTGCTACAAAACTAAATCTCAAGAACCACAATTCTAATAGAAGCAACCAATGCTCAGAAATTTGTCAATGCAAAGTGCAATGACAACAATCCCACAGGCAAGGGGGTTTATTTCTAGGAAATAGTATGGCATGGTGGCTCAGCACATAGATTTGATACCAGGGTTCAAATCATAGTTGGACCTCTTGCTACATCCATGAACTTGAGCAAGCCTTGTAGCTTTCCAAAGCCTGTTGTGTTCTTTATAAAATGAGGCCAATTAGAATATCTTCCTCATAAAGGTGTTGCTGGGAATAAAAGAGATAACTTCATTTAAGCTTAGCGACCCCCCTTTGGTTTCTGAGGTGGTATCTCTACGAAAGTAGATTGCCCAGTCTTCCATCCGGGGATTGGCTGGTGGGTTTAACTGCCAGCCTTTTGGATAGTAGTCAAATGCCTTAGGCATTATTATGCCACCAGAGCTCCCTGTGGCACGCCACAGATATTAAAACTGATAGCTATTATCATAGCAAAGGTGTTAAAATGATGTTTTCAAGGATAAGGCCACAACTGAGAGATATAATCTAATCTTTTTAAAGAATACTCTGTAAGTCACTTTTGCTAAAGAAGTCCATAGTGCTATTTTGAGTATTTACAAATTGCCACAATATTATCACTACTACTAGGAAGGCTCTGTTAGCAGAGTGCCTAAGGCATTTGACTGCTAACCAAAAGCCTGGCAGTTTAAACCCACCAACCACTCCTCGGAAGGAAGGTTGGGCAATTTATTTCCATAGCGATACCACCTCGAAAACCCAAGGAAGGGTAGCTATGAGGCACAGCCAACTCAACGGCACATAAGAACAACAACAACAACAAGGAATGATAAGCAATATCCTGTATTTTTTTTTTTAATCTTCTCAATTAGTCTCAGGTCAAATCAATATCCCAGCCTTGACATCTTCCCTCCCTCTATCCTAGAAAGATTCAGCATGATGATGAAGATGATGACAAGGGTAATGGTAACTCTTCGTGAGATTAACTATGTGCCAGCACTGTTCTACACACTTCACATGTATTAACTCCTGCAATCCTCATAACAACAATATAAGATAGTTTCTTATTACTTTTCCCATATTACAGGTAAAGAAATTAAGGCAAATGTATTATAACATTCCCATGATCATAGCTAGTAAGGAGGTCAGTATCCACCATCTATGCTTTAAAACACTCAGGCACACTGCCTTACTCTTCCATTTGTATCCCATTTTTTGATGCCATGGAATCTGGGCTCCATGTTTGTGGAAGCATTCATTTTATTTAGAATTAAACACACTGAAAAATTTTTGTCAAGCAACCATTCTTCAGAGTAAATATCATTAGGCCAGTTTAATTTATTATTGAATTTTCTATTTAGCACAGTTAAAACATTTTCATGTTTACTTTATTGAAATTATTTTCATTGAGATCATTTTTCTATAAACTGTACACTGAATCTCTAATTTATGGTGTCATTTTGTCCATATCAAATATGACTGAGTGTAGCTTCTACCCACAGGAATTTTCTTTTATGGTTACTACAGTGGAGTTTCAACAAAAACGAATTTAATTTACATGAATTTTATCAGCTTGGCCCAAAATTAAAATGAATCTAAGAGTTTCAGTGATTCATCAAATCTACCCCCATGGAGACCCTCAAACATTTGAAAGAGTTTGTTCAAGAAGAAATTGAAGAACTCACAAGGGTGTAGGGTAGGCTGATGAGAAACAGGTCATTAACATAATCTCAAAATATCTCCTTACAAATTACAATTCACAAAATGACAATTGACTATATAATGGTGAAACTAGGCAACATCTTAACTAAGTGATCAGAATTAGCATCATGGACGAAGGGCAGACAGATACATCTCCAGGTCTGAGAGCCTAAGAAGCTGCTTTCAAGAAAGACATAACACCAATTATTTATCAATTCAGCCCAAAATATATATAACTTGAGTCATATTATGAGGAAACATCAGGTAAACTAAATTAGAAGACAGTCTGTAAAATAGCTGGCCTGTAATCCTTAAAAATATCAAGAGCATGAAAAACAAATAAACAAAAAAATGGCTAAGAACTATTCCAGTTTAAACAAGACTGAAGAAACATGGCAACTGAATGCAATATATGATCTAGCTTCTGGACTGGAAGGAAATTGCTATAAATAACATTGGATATGGACTGTAGATTGTCTAAAACCATGGTATCAATATGAAATTTCCTAAATTTAGTAAGTAACCTATAGTTATATAACAAAATATCCTTGTTCTTGGAAAATGCACACAAAAGTACTATGAGATAGAAGACCACAATTTATGTAATATAGTCTCAAATGTTTCAGCAAAAAGTGTGTGTGTGTGTGTGTGTGTGTGAGAGAGAGAGAGAGAGAGAGAGAGAGAAAACAGAGAAAGAATAAAGAAGCAAATGTGACAAAATATTAAAAATTAGTGGTAGACAGTTGTTCTTTATACTCTCTTAAAACGTTTTTTTAAGTTACTTCAGAATAAAAGATTTGGTTGTTTGCTTGTTTGCTTTTCAAAGAATTATTTGAAGACCTTCAAGAAACACTGACTACAGTTGGAAAAACTGCTAAAATCTAATAGAGTCGATGATGGAGCCAGCAACTTATAATCTTCAGAAAATTGTAGAAGTGTTGCAAGACACTTGAATTATTTACTTTCTGATTATGATCCTTCCGTGGAATTGCATGATGTATATATTACCCAGTAATACATA
>NW_006921760.1:1807263-1807963 GCF_000298275.1 Orycteropus afer afer
ATATATATATATTTGGAAGGGTCTTATGCCTACTCCCCTATAACACACTCACAAAAGCTTGAAAGAAACTACATCTTTAAAATAATCAAAGCAAAGAAAATAAATGCACGTCTAAACACATTTCCTGAATATGTGGACACACTCTGGCCTTCCTTCTCCTTACAAAGATTACCGTCATCTTTATTATACATGCTTTCCAAGCATCTGAAAGTGCTGTACTGAATTATTTAGGATGATTTAGCATGGCTATTTGTTCTGTGTTAGACTTGTTTGGAATGAAATAGGGGAAAGGACATAAGACAGACACAGAGGAGGACAATTATGGGCAAATCACACTAGGTTCCAATCATCATTCTGTGCTTTCATTCATGCCAGGAATTATTTCTGTTTAGATATAATATGCATATTATATTTATTTCAATGAGATACAAAAACTCATATAATACATATCCCAGTACTTACTGAGATAAAAGTGAACTCTACACAAATAGCTATGTCACCTGCAATTGCACTGGCACTTAAAAAAAAAAAGAAGGATAGTATTTTTCTAAATAACAAGTTACAAATAAGAAAATCTGAAATCTCCCATTGAAAGAAACTGAGAACTTAGCTATGCTTGTGAGCTGAGAACTGAAAAACTGGGGCCATTTCATTCACTTGATAGGTTTCTCCTATGTGCATTATAAGGGGACACACTTCC
>NW_006921760.1:1808968-1840392 GCF_000298275.1 Orycteropus afer afer
TGGTAAGCACTTAGTACTATTGAGTAATTTGAACTACTCCTGGGAATTGGTCAATTTTCCTATTTAACCCTAGTATCTCCATTCAGATGAATCCCGTTAAATAACACTTACTAACTTCTGTCCGCCCCAGTAATATCCAACTGGGAGCTCTGGTAGCACAGTGCCTAAGGCTTGACTGCTAACCTGGTTCAAACCCACCAGCCACTACTTCCATAGTGATACCGCCTTGGAAACCCAAGGAGGGGTTGCTATGAGTCAGGTCTGACTCGACGACATATAACAATAACAACAATATCCAATTACCTACCAGAGATTTTTATGTGGAAGTCCCAGTAACACATCATAATTGATGTGTCTAAAGACAGGCTTATCATCTTCCACTTAAAACAAAAGAAAAGTCATTCTTCCTGGCTTACCAGCTATTTTTAAAATGGAAAAACCCTATTGTTCTCAAAGATCAAAGATAGCTATAATCATGAATGTAACTCGATCGACTAAAATACCAAGGAAATTTGAAAACAGAACCAAACCAATGAACAGCAATGCGCTTTTTACACACACAAACACACACACATACACACACATTGCCAAAGATGTAATGACTGTAATCTCTAAATATGAAGAAAAAATCAGTGAAAATTATTGCAAAAGATCAATCCAATTTACATTGGTTTGATTAAATATTAATATTTTAAATTTGAAGATCTTAGTAAATTTCTGACAAATCACTCAGAGGTATAAAAACAACTAAATTTCTTAATATTACCATATCATCTTAAAATGTACCAAGATGAGAGATTAATCATGGGAGAATAGAAGGGCTGTGTATGCACAGGGAGACAGCCTAGGGGGCAGGAGTGCCTGGGAGGAAGGACACAAGGAAGAGGTAACTGTAGGGAGGAAATAGGAGGGGAGCTATTGCATTGTGGGAAATTGTACTCAATGTCACGAGACAAAGTATATGTGAGCTGCTGTATGGAAAGTGAATTTGCTCTGTAAACTTTCACCCAAATCACAATAAAAATTTAAAAAAAAAAAGTACCAAGATGTTTTATATATATTAACTTTTCAAGGAACAAAAAGTAGAATGATTTTTCTCATTTTACTTATAATAACACAAAGTCAAGGAAATTGAAAGGCTACATTTTCTAATTACATGTTTACTAAATGATTATGAATAGAGACATTTAGATACTAGGGATAGATACAACAGTGGACAAAACAGATGGCATTTCTTCTTCATTCACTTCCATGCTATTCTGATCTTACATTCTATCCCATCCTTCCAGAATAAAAGGCTGGAGCTTGATGAGGGGCTACAATAGTTCCGGCTATGAGGAAAGGCCTCATTAAAAAGGTGACACAGCAAAAACCTGAAGGAAGTAAGGAAACAAGCCATGCAGCTCCCTGAAGGAAGAATATTCTGGGAGAGATACAGCAAGTAGGGGGTACAGAGGTAGCTCCCAAGGCCAAGAAGGTGTCGAGTCGATTCTGACTCATGACAATCCCGTGTGTGTCAGAGTAGAGCTGTGCTGTATTGGGTTTTCAACGGCTGATTTGTTGGAAATAGATCACTAGGCCTTTCATCTGAGGTGCCTTTGGGTGGACTTGAACCTCTTCTAACCTTTCACTTGGCAGCCAAATGCCTTAACCATTTGTACTTGTACCACCCAGGAACTCCAGTGAGTAGTCAGAGCCCTGCAGGGCCTGGTAGGCAATGGGAAAGGCTGGGAATCCTTGTGCATGCTTTGCCTGAGAGCTCTCAGTTAGTAAGTGACAGATTGGGGTCTCGACTCTGAGTCTTCCACTTCAGAATTTGAGATGGTGACATATAAAGCAGCCTTCTTAGATAAGGCCTAGATGACACCTTAAGTACCACCACAAAGACCCACTCACTTTACCACTTCAACTGCACTAACAACCAGGGCAGCTAAAATGTGACCCATCTGTTGGGCTTCAACTCTTCCGCAAAACAACCCACATTCTCAGGCCTTCCTTTGCTTTCTCAATTTGCTCAATTCTTGCTCCTGGGAGCACAGGGCTGGCAAAGTGACAACAGAAGAGATGCTCCTTCTCACATTCCTTACTTTAGCTACTTGTCGAAATTCAGCTCTAATTCAAACTCTGCCACTCACTCTAGTCGTGACATAAGACAAGTCACTTAGAATGAAGATACTGATGCTATTGATGTTTTCAAAGGCTGCTGCAACCCAGAAAAATGAAGTAATAGATGTATAACTGTTTTGTTCTCTTTGACAGTAAGATAATATGTCAGTAAATGTTTGTTTGGTAATTCTATGTTCCCAACCTGGACTAGGCACAGTGGAACATAAAAAGAAGTGAAATACCCAGGTCTTGACCTCCAAGATCTCAGAATTCTGCTGCAGAAAAGGTTCAAGGTTAAGGACTCTAAAATTAAGAGTGGCCACAGTGTTTTTGCCAGGTCCCACAGGCCCAAGAACCCTAAAGGGGCTATGGAAATCAGTTGACTCCTGACAGTGCTTCAGGTTCCTTTGAATTAATAGGAAGCCATTTCTATATCTGTCTTTGTCCTGCTTTCCCTCTTGAAGGTATATAAGCTCTATACTTCTGTTTTGATTTGTTATTAATTCTACCATGTTTTTTTTTTTAAAAAAGCTACAGTCATTTAGTCTCCTCAGGGAGATCAGGGATTCCCAGGGGTAATACATTCATGTTCTGTTCTAGTGATTTTTGAGAGTACCCTGCACCTACCCCACCCTCAACCTTCCCCACTGGCTCAACTGAAGAAACTATCATTTCCAATTTGTTGTCATTTATTTGGAATGACTGTATTGTGTTTATTGAAAGCTCCTGTTTAAATGAAGGAGGCCTGGTGGTACAGTAGTTAAAGTTCTCAGCTCTGAACCAAAAGGTCAGTGGTTCAAACCCACCAGGTGCTCCACAGGTGAAAGATGTGACAGTCTACTTCCATGAAGATGTACAGCCTTGGAAACCCTAGGGGGTACATGTGTTCTGTCCTGTAGAGTCATTATGAATTAGAATCCACTTGATGGCATTGGGGTGGGATTGTTAAAAATGCAACCAAGTTAGAAGAAGAAACCCCCTAGCTAATTACCATACATTAATATATCATTTTCATGTCAGAGACAATGGTGTTAGGAGACTGTTATTTTGAAAGAAGATGTTGGAGCAAGAGATGATGTTTGATAACGTTAGAATAAAAGAGCACAGAATCAAAGATCCTCCATGGGGTAAGCTAAGAATACATAGAGGGGTGGAGGGCTGAGAGTCAAAAAGGGAATGGGAAGGGAAGATAAGATAAGAGCACCTGAGACCATCTCTCGCACTTCTCTGATGTCGCCAAGGCTTTGGTGTCGCTTCTAGAATGAGACTGAACAAACAGGAAGTATCCTTGGAGACTCCCTACTTCAACTCACCCATTTTCTGTTTAGGGAAACCATGATCCAGGCATTTAAGTGACTTACCCAAATCTAATTGGTGAGTTAGTGGCAGATTAAAGAGTAGAAATCTAGACTCCTGAATTCACCCACTGTGCCAAGTTAAGGGGAGGAAGAAAAGTGGAGGCTCTCGAATCTTTGGTTAGGGTTTTTCCAGATCCTATTTTCAAGCTACTTAGTCTCTGAATTAAAGGTTCTTTCATTTTGGCTATTCTCAATGTTTATTCAAGAAAAAGCTATTAGATGGGGCTTAAATTAGGATTAGAATGCCAAGATACTTAAACCCTGATGGAGAACAACTTGGTATTTAGAAATGGAAAAGGGCCCCTGGCTCACAGGTTGGTGCAATATTCAGACACATTTCCTCTTTTCTTCCCACACTCTCATCTTAAAAATAATACCAGACAGTACTAGACATCAAAGGCAGCCGGCTGAGACAGGAGGAAGTGACTGTTCAAACTGGGAGGGAATTGGCAAGGTAAATCCTTAACAAATAAGCCTTGGTGACAAATGGGACAGATACATCACCATATTTATCAACATCTCCAAAACAGATGGATCTCGCCCACAAACATCATGAAAAGTTTTCCTGATAATGTAGGTGATTGATTCAGTTTTTGTAGAAGGACAGTGCTTGATATAAACACCTAAAAGAATAGAAAATGTTCTTTTTTTTTTTTTTAGCTCAAGGAAAAACATTATGAACTGAAAAGAGAATAGAGTTTTGAGTCATATTGATCTGTTTTGTTTGTTTATTTGTTTTATATTTTGAATTCCTGGCTCTAGGTTACTAAAAAGGGTATCATAAAGAGAATTGTGATAAAACTCACTCCCAAGGGCTGGCTCTCAGCCCAATAGTAAATAAGACATACATACAGACCACTCAACCCAAGGTGATGCACCCACATACTCTACAGAGAGACGTCCCTTGGAGCAATCGGCCATGGGACACCAGAGGGGCAACATTCACTTGGAGGAAAAGCAGGACACACAGGACACACAGGAGTGTGCAACTAAGAAGGGCACAGGGAGAGGGAGGGTTACGGGAAGGGAGAGGAGGAGAATGGGTTAGGGTTGAGGAAAAAGAAAAAGAGAGAGACTTGTGAAACGGAAAATACAAATTTTATTTGTTTTACATATTTATCTAGTATCTCTATCTCTCAGAGGTAGCATAGCCCTTTGGTTAAAGGCAGTATTAAGAAGCAAAGCCACCAGTGTTTCAAACAGCAACAGGGTCAGCCGTGGTGGACAGGTTTCAATGTAGCTTCTAGATAGACAAACTACGAAGAAAGGCCTATTGATCTATTTGCAAAAATTAGCCAGTAAAAACCCTATGGATCACAACAGAATATTGCCCAACAGAGTTATAGTAGTTAAGGTTGTATGTCCACTTGGCTGGGCTGTGATTTTGAGCAGCTTGGCAGCTGGGTGTAGTTATTCCCATGATGACACTGTACTGGTGTAATCACCTCCATGCTGGAATCGGCTGTGAGCAGCTGATTAGTTTTGGGGGGAGTTGCCTTTGGAAGGTGGCCTGTTTTCAACATATACGGAGAAGCTCTGGGAAGAGTCTCTAGCTTGTGGCTCATTTTGGATCCTGCATGTTGCCAGTGGCCTGCTGTGTTGCCTGCCAATCATGGAATTGTTGCCTCTGGAGTCTATGAGCCAAATATCTGCCATTTTACCTGCTGATCTTGGATTAGTCAGCCTCAGCATCCAGCAGATGTGTAAGTCAGGAGATGCCTCCAGCTTACTCCAGTGGGCCTGAAACAAGAGGCAGGGCTGAAGACTAAGGTCAAGGGGCTTCCATCTAGCCCCTAGATCCTGTACTCTGAATTTGGACTTCTAGCCTCCTAAACTGTAAGAGGGATCTCTGGTAGCATAGTGGATAAGACACTTGCCTGCTAACCAGACGGCTGGCAGTTCAAACCCACCAGCCACTCCTCGGAAGGAAGGTTGGGCAATCCTACTTCCGTAGTGATACTGCCTCGGAAACCCAAGGAGGGGTCGCTATGAGTCAGGTTTGACTCGACGGCACGTAACAACAACAACAACAACAAACTGTAAGAGAGAAAATTACTGTTTATTGAAGCCATCCACCTGTGGTATTTCAGTTATAGCAGCACTCAAAAACTAAGACAACAGTGCTAGAAAATGAGCTGCTCCTTTGGAAGGTATTCAAAATACACAGTGGGCACAGCAATGGACTTGAATGTTCCCATGATTATGAAGATGGCACAAAACCAGACAGCATTCCGTTCTGTTGTGCATGGGGTCACCATGAGTCAGAGCCAACCTGACGGCAACTAACAAGAAAAATCTAAGAAGATGTGGGCCCACAACACAGGTCTCCAATTCTCAGTCATTGAAAATATTACTACGAAGAACAACACCTGGAGTTTTATGATATAAAATTTGGAAAGCATTCAGCTTAAAACTGATGAAAGTGCTAAGAAAAAAACCTTTAAATTCTTATGTGGGAGAAATGTTATAAGCAAAGTCAAAGTAAACAATAGACTAGAAGAAAATATTTGCAATGCAAGTGTTAATAATTCTAAGCTACCAAGAGCTACCATTAATAAGAAAATATAAAAATCAATTTAAAGAGTTCCAGTAAGATGGCAGAATAGGCAGAAAGACTGCACAGACCCTCTTCAACAAAGAAAAGGGGAACCAATTAACACAGATACAGAAGATAATCCTGGACCCCTGAGCTTTGAAGGGAAGGATATAGAAGTGGACTAAACTCCAACTAGCAGAAGAATTTGCATGAAAACACCAAAAAAGGTGATATATGGAGCTGCAGTCTGGCAGCGATCTTGATGGCACAGACAGCTTGGATATTGCCAAGTGGTGGTTGTTGTTGTTGTTATTGTTGTTATGTGCCATCGAGTCAGCCCTGACTCATAGCGACCCCTCCTTGGGTTCCCGAGGCAGTATCACTACAGAAGTAGGATTCCCCAACCTTCCTTCCGAGGAGTGGCTGGTGGGTTTGAACCGCCAGCCTTCTGGTTAACAGTCAAGTGCCTTAGCCACTATGCTACCAGAGCTCCCAAGTGGTGGTAGGACCTAAGAATTACCTAACAATCAGCCCTGCTAGCCAGGGACTGCATGGAGGACTGCTCTGGTGGCTGGGGAGTAAAAGGGGAAGCAGAGAAGAGGAAGGTGGGCTGAACGGTGGACTTTTGCCTGTCCAGAGGGTGCAGCCATTTTGAATGTTTACAAGCGGCTTGACCATTTTGGATATTTAAAGCAACAGTGTTCTCCCAGCTTCCAAGGACTTAGGAACAGACTCTGCTTGCTGGGAACCACAAAGACACCCTGGATGCACAGACTACTAGAAAGGTGTGACATTCCCCTTGTTACTCTTATACCCCACATCCTCTTGGTGAACAGAGATGCGGCCCTCACTCCCACCCACCTTCCAGGCTGGCAGGAATTCCATCTGGTCTGTGTGCTCTGACACAGCCTGGGTGCCCTGCCCCACAACGTCCAGATTTTTTTTTCTTTTTTTTTACTTTGTTTGTTTTTGCCTGTTTTAAAACTACCACTATTATTATTACTTTTGTCCTTATTGTCATTCTTTATTCTTTCCTTCCCAGGTTCTAGTTTTTAGCTTTTTTTTCTTTTGCCTGTTCCTGGATCCATTTTTTTTTTTTTTTCTCTCTTTCTTGTGGATAAACCCATTCCTTGTTTTTCTTTTTGCATTTTTCCCATTTTTTTCTTCATTATTCTCCCTCTCTACTTTTCTCTTATTGCCCTCTCCCCAGATATTGCAGTGTTTTTTAATTTTGTTTTTTTTCCCTTTTCTCTTTTTCACCTACTGTTCTTGTGTGATTACATGGTGTGTTTTTTGTCCATTTGCTTTTACTTTTTTGATGGTATTCAATTGTTATTTTTGTCTGAGTGGGAGACAGCAACAGTCCCCATACGCATAACTACACCCACACCTCCTGAAGCTTCACTTACTGAGTGAGAGTCACTACCTCCCTCTCCAGCAATGGGCCTATGATACAACCACCAAAAAGAGCCTGACTCACCCTTAGCTGTTCTCCACAGTTAAAAGAGATCTAAATACAACAATGTCATGATGTCTTGGAGACAACAGATCATCACAGTCTACACAAAGAAGCAAAATAAAGTGGTAGAAACAAGGGAGCAGGATACAGACCCAGAACACATCCGTGAGGAAGAAACAGCATTAGAACTCCCTGATAAGGAATTCAAAAGAATTATATTTAGGTATCTTCAAAGGATTGAGAGACAGATCAAGAAAATCACAGACAAATCCTTAGAACAATTTTGGAAGAAAATGCAAGAACAAAATGACAAAATAAAGGAAAAATTAGAAATGATTCAAAATCTACAGATAGAAATCCAGAAGATTAATACTAAATTGTCAGAAATAGATAACACACTGAAAGGGAAAAGGAATAGAGTCGGTACAATGGAAGACAGAATTAATGAGATTGAAGACAAATACCTGAATACTTCTATGGAAAGTGATCAATCAGAAAAAGATCCAAACAAAATGAAGAAAGCCTAAGGATCATGTGGGATAGCATCAAAAGGAAAAACCTATGTGTCACTGCAATTCCAGAACCAGAAGAGAAAAATAAAACCACTGAGAAAATTGTCCAAGCTTTGTTGGAAGAGAACTTTCTTGATATGATGAAAGATGAGCATATATCTGTTCATGAAGTCCAATGAACCCCAAACAGGATAGACCCCAAAAGAAAATCACCAAGACATATCATCATCAAACTCATCAAAACCAAAGACAAAGACTGAATACTGAAAGCAGCACAGGACAAACAAAAAGTTACTTACAAAGGACAACCAGTAAGAATAAACTGTGATTTCTCAGCAGAAACCATGCAAGCGAGAAGGCAAAGGGATGGATGGTATACATAAAACCCTGAAAGAGAAAAGTTTTCAACCAAGAATAGTATACCCAGCAAAATTTTCCCTCAAATATGATGGTGAAATTAGGAGATTTCCAGATAAGCAGAAATTAAGGGAATTTGTTAAAACCAGACCAACCATATAAGAGGTACTAAAGGGAGTCCTTTGAATAGAGAACCAAACAAAAACTGACCATTAATACACAAAATGACATAACCCAGAAACCACAGCTATGGACAAATCCAAAGTAAAATAAGCTTACAAGATGGTAAAGAGGGAAGAAATGGACAGATTTCTAGAAACACACCATTAAATAAATAAATAAATAAATAAATAATATTTTATTATCTCTGTGTCAAAATTTCATGAGAAGAACAACTTGAATGTTGGTTAATTTATTGGCTCAATGATACCAACAATGGTTACTACCATCTTTTTTCTCTTCATGGCATGTAAATTTTTTCCCACAATAACTCCTCTCATCAACCTGATATGGTACCCTACATCCAGACTTCTCACTAATATTGAGCAAAATAAAAACAACCATCTTTATTTATTCATTTATTTTTCCCTAGGGAACATCTTTCAAAGACCTTCTGTCAGACTTCTCACTTTCCTTTGGCCAGAACTGCATCACATACCTGTAGTAGTTAAGTTGTGTATCAACTTGGTTGGGCTTGGTTTTGAGTGGCTGGGCAGCTGGATATAGTTTTTCCCCATGATGAGACTGGTAATCAACTCCATGGTGACTGTGAGCAGCTGAGTAGCTGACTTAGGGATGTGGTCTGCTTCCTGTATATAACAAGACCCTTTGAGGAAGGTCTCTGAGCTTCTTGGCACATCTAGATCCTGCATTTGGCCCAGTCATCAGTGAGTGGCCTCCTATGTTGTCTGCTGATCTTGGGATTGTTCCTGCACTTGAACCAGTGGCCTGCCATGTTGTCTGCTAATCTTGGGACTGTGCCATTTAACTTGTCAGTCTTGGGTTTGTCAGCCTCAGCAGCCAGCAGCTGCCTGAGTTAAAAGATGCCTCCAGCTTCAGTGGGTCAGAAGCAAGAGGCAGAGCTGAAGTCCAAGGTCAAGCGGCCTTCACTTGGTGCCTATAGCCAGCACTTTGAACTCAGACTTTTAGCCTCCTAAACTGTAAGAGAATAAATCCCTGTTTTGTGAAGCCATCTACATTTATGGTATGTCTGTTACAGCAGCACTAGAAAACCCAAATGAGACCCGTTCTTAAGCAAGTGCCTGGTAAGGGAGTTTGGATACCTCTATTTGGTTTAAAGAACATTACCTTATAGCAGTAAGTAGATGTCTTAGTTTGCTAATGCTACTATAACAGAAATAGCACGACTGGTTTCTTTCAGCAACAGAAATTAATTTTCTCACAGTTCGGAGGTTAGAAGTCCAAATTCAGGGCACTGGTCCTAGGGGAAGTCTCTGGGGGAAGGTCTTTGTCTCTTTTCAGCTTCTGTTCCGCAGTTCCTGGCAAGGAACTCTTCTTGGCATCAGTCATCCCTAGTTTATCCTTCTTTACATCTGTACTTAAACTACTCCTTTTATTTCTCAAAAGTGATTGACTTAAGACACACCCTACACTGATATGGCCTCATTCACATAACTAAGAAAATCCATTTCCCAGATGGAATTATACGCATTTGTATATTTAAAAAAAAAAAAAAAAAAAAAAAAACACTGCCATTGAGTCAATGCTGACTCATAGTGACCCTCAATGGGTTTCTGAGGCAATAAATCTTTACAGAAGTAGATTGCCCTGTCTTCCTCCGATGGAGTAATCGGTGGGTTTGAACCACCAATCTAGTATAAACCAAACCAAACTCACTGCTGCTGAGTTGGATATGACTCATAGCGACCCCTCCTTGGGTTTCTGAGGCAGTATCACTACAGAAGTAGATTGCCCAACCTTCCTTCCGAGGAGTGGCTGGTAGGTTTGAACCCCCAGCCTTCCGGTTACCAGTCAAACGCCTTAGGCACTACACTATCAAAGCTCCTCCAACCTAGTGTGTTGTTGTTGTTGTTGTTGTTATGTGCCATCAAGTTGGACCCGACTCATAGCAACCCCTCCTTGGTTTGCCGAGGCACTATCACATATGGAAGTAGATTGCCCAACCTTCCTTCCGAGTAGTGGCTAGTGGGTTTGAACCGTCGGCCTTCTGGTTAGCAGTCAGATGCCTTAGGCACTATGCCACCAGAGCTCCTCCAACCTAATATAGGGGTTGGGATTTACAACACATATTCTCTGGGGACACAAATCCATAATAATGCATTACCAAACTACATCTGAAATCTGCCTAAAAGAAGTAGAGAAAATAGACATGCTAGGAAAGTAATCCAAACATTGATTGGAATAATAATAGTAAAATGATATAGAGGTGGTTACCTTTGTTGAATAAGATTGAGAAGTAAATGAGTCAAGATAGGAATAGTTATACTGTGATGACAAACAGACCCTGAATCTTGGAAAGTTAGTGCATTAATAATAAAGGTTTTCTTTCATACAAGCACATTGCCTGGCCCTCCATGGTAACTTATTTCCAAGTAGTGACACAGGGATCCAAGTTCCTCCTAACTTGTGACCTGTTTTGGTTACTTAGTGCTGCTCTGACAGAAATAGACCACAAATGGGATGGATTTAACAAACAGCAGTTTATTCTCTTATAGTTTTAGAGGCTAGAAGTCTGAGTTCAAAGTGCCAGGTCTAGGGTCTGGGTGAAAGCCCCTTGACCTTGGGCTTCCGCTCTGCCTCTTGCTCCCAGCCCACTGTAGCTAGAAGCATTTCTTCACTCAGGCAGCTGTGGCTGCTGAGGTTAACAAGCCTAAGGTCAACAAATAAAATGGCACAGACCCAATATTACCAAACCACATGGCAGGCCATTGATTCAAGTCCCATTAACAGTACCAAGATTGGAAGACAACATGGCAGTCTGCTGAGTAAAGAATGACTAGGCTACATGCAGGGTTCAAGTGTGCCATCAGCTGGAGACCATCCTCAAAGCTGCTTCTTATGTACTGGAACAGACCACATCCGTAAAACCAAACCACATGGCAGGCCATTGATTCAAGTCCCATTAACAGTACCAAGATTGGAAGACAACATGGCAGTCTGCTGAGTAAAGAATGACTAGGCTACATGCAGGGTTCAAGTGTGCCATCAGCTGGAGACCATCCTCAAAGCTGCTTCTTATGTACTGGAACAGACCACATCCGTAAAGCAGCCACTCAGCTGCTCTGGTAGATTCCACCATGGAGTTAATTACTAATCTCACCATAGAGAATAACTACATCTAGCTGCTCAGCCACTCAAAACCAGGCTCAGCCAAGTTGACACATAACCTTAACTACCACATGACCCTACCATCACCTCCAAAGGCATTGCTGAAGGAAAAGAGAACATGGATGACTGCACAGTAGTTACACAGTCAGCCTTGGAAGTGGGTTAATTGCTTCCATTAACATCCCTTTAGCCAGAACAGAGTTACACAGCCCCAACTACAAAGGAGCTTGGGGAATGTAGTTTGTGTGCCCAGGAAAAGGAAAACAAAATCTTAGTTTGGTTAATATATGGCTTTTTCTCAGTCAAAGTGACTTAAAACATTATTATATTTACTTTATACATTTGACTTTTTTTTTTTTTTTTTTGCAAAGACCTTTAATAACTTTGTAAATTAAATTTGTCATGTGTAAAAAGCAGGAAAATCAATCTCTGGTCCTGTTGATATTTAATCCCATTTTCCTTGTATGAAGCCCCTCTCATTATTCTTTTCTTTTTTTTCACATGTTAGAGACTTTGATAGAAATGAAAGCTATACTGGAGAGTCTATAGGTTATAGAGTCACCTCAGAGCATCCTAAAAGACCAAGCATCAAGAATCAGAAAGGCAAAGGACGTCAGGACATTCTGCCAGAAATCTTAAGAATACACAAGAATATGGAAATAGGCCTTACTACTTAGAAAAGAAAAAAATCCAGTCAACGTCAACTCATCAAGACTCCACGTGTGCAGAGTAGAACTGTGATCATTTGCGTGGCTGTGAACTTGTAGTAGCAGATTGACAGGCCTATTCTCCCAGGCACCTTTAGGTGTGTTAGAACCTTCAACCTTTCTGTTAGTAGTCGAGCACTTACCTGCTTGTGCCACCCCGGGCACAAGGATTGTGCCCAATCCAAAGGATTGAATGCGAGTCATTTATGTGATCCTGTGCTAATTTATCTGAAGTCAGTCCTGCTCAAGACAAAAGGACTTAATTTTCAGTTTGTGGACCTTTAAAACCTACCCCTGCCCCCACTTCTGTGCAAAGAAGAATAAACCACACAGAGTTGGAAGCGGTAGGAAGTTATAATAACTCGGCAGTGGTAATTGCAAAATAATGATAAATGCAATGAGAGATATTTGCATGGAGTGTTTGAGGATTACAGAAGAATACAATTATCACAAACTGAGCAGCCTGAGTGGGATTCCATAGAGGGGATAACAGGTTTTTGTATTAATGGGTTAAGCAATATGAATAAAAGTAGTCTTGTGGAGGAGAAAGGAAGGCTCTTTGAGACAGAGAAAATACCTTGAGAAAGACACCTTGAGTCATCTAAAACAAACTGGCAGCTCAACAGTTCACCAAATGGACTGTAACTTTAAGGCAAAGCCATAGGGTGTGCAGAACTAGAAGGAAAAACAGTGAAACTGGAAAACTGTGCTACAGCAACCACCATCTGATCCAGCATTGCTGGCACCAATCTTCCACTAAATCAGATCTCACCTCTCTCAAGAGCTTCAGTCACAATTAGTTCACACACATTTTAATACTTAAGGATATGTGGGCTTTTATTCTTCTTGTTCACATTGTATTTCTCTTTAACTACAAGCAGATAATACAGAGCTCTGGTGGTATAGTGGTTAAAGCTTATGGCTGTCAACCAAAGTGTCACTGGTTTGAACCCACAAGCTGTTCCACAAGAGAAAAATGACACAGTCTGCTTCCCTAAAGATTTATAGCCATGAAAACCTGATGGGACAGTTCTACTCTGTCCCATAGGGTCCCTATGAGTCAGAATTGACTCAATGGCAGTAGGTTTGGTTTGGTATGGGCAGACAATATGCTCCTTCAAGTAGACACACATAGAAGACATTGCATAAATCATAAAGGTGTGCCACCATCCCTTACAGGAAAAGTAAACATAGCACATCAGGAAGTTTGGAAGTGGAAATTAGAAATTTTTTACTTAAAAAAATAGTTCAAGAATGGATATGGGGAACCCAAGGAAGAAGTGGAAAGAGTGCTGTTATACTGAGGGCTTTGCAACCAATGTCATAAAACAAAATGTGTATAAATTGTTGAATGGAAAACTAATTTGTTCCATAAACTTTAACTCAAACTACAATTTAAGAAAATCTGAAAACAGAACTAGCACATAAACAGCAATTCCACTCCTAGGAGAATTCCACTTCCAGAGAATTCCACTTCCAGAGTTAATAGAGGAAGTTAGCAAAGTTGCAGGGCACAAGGTTAGCAAACAAAAATTAGTTGGTTTTCTATATAGCAGCAATGAGAAATTTGAAAGGAACTTAGGGAAACAATTCCATTTGCAATAGCATTTAAGAGAATAAAATACCTAGGAATAAATCGAACCAGGGATGTGAAGGATTTATACAATGAAAACTATAAAACATTGCTGGAAGAGATTAAAGGAGACTTAAACAAATGGAAAGATGTTGTATGTTCATGGACTGGAAGACTTAATATTGTTAAGATGTCAATATCACCCAAAGTGATCTGTAGATTCAATGCAATACTGATCAAAATTCTAACAGCCTTCTTTACAGAAATAGAAACATCAATCCTCAACTGTAAAGTTGGAATGGCAAGAGACCCTACATAGCTAAAGCAATGTTGAAAGAAAAGAACAAAGTAGGAAGACTTATATTTCCTGGTTTTAAAACATGCTATAAACCTACAGTAATCAAAACAGCCTGGTATGGGATAACAATACTCCCCAGAAGGAAGATTGGGCAATCTACTTCTGTAGTGATACTGCCTCAGAAACCCAAGGAGGGGTCACTATGAATCAGATTCGACTTGATGGCAGTGACTTGAGTTTTATAAGCCAATGGAACAAAATTGAGTCAAGAAATAAACCCACATATCTACAGTCAACTGATATTTGACAAGGGTACTGAGTCCATCTGATGGGGAAAGAAGAGTCTCTTCAATAAATGGTGCTGGAAAAATTGGATTTCCATCTGCAGAAAAATGAAATAGAATTCTGCTTTACATCACACATACAAACAAATTCAAATTGGATTAAGCACCTAAATGTGCAAACTAAAACCATAAAATTCTTAAAAGAACAAGAAGGAGAACGCTGTCAGGCCTAGCTTTCAACAATAGATTATCTAATATAATAAAAGCACAAAGAACAAAAGACAAAATAAACTGACCTTGTAAAAGTTAAAAACTTTTGTTCATCAAAAGGTTTTACCAAAAAAGTGAAAAGACAAGCTACCAACTGGGAGAATATCTTTGGAAATTAGACAAGAATCTAATAACCAAAATATCTATTAAACTTCAAAAGCTTAACAACAAAAAGACAAATAACCCAATTATACAATAGGCAAGGGACTCGAATAGATATTTCATCAAAGAGGGCTTTCAAACGGCCCTAAACATGAAAAATCCTCAGCAACAGTAGACATCAGGCATATGCAAATCAAAACCACAGTGAGATACTATTTCACTCCTACTAGAACGGCTAAGATTTATTTTTTAAAAAAGAGGAAAATGACAAATGTTGTCAAGGATGTAGGGAAATTGAAACCTTCACCCACTGCTAGTGGGAATGCAATTTCCATTGTGGAAAATAGGTGGTGGTTCCTCAAAAACCTAAACATAAAACTACCATATTTACAACAATTGGTCTCTTCTCATCCAGAATAGAGTGGACAAAAGTCAAAGACACATGGAAACAATTAGTCCAAGGGTCTAGTGGACCATGTGAACGTCAGCCTCCATACCCTTGAGACCAGAAGAACCTTATGGTGCCTGACTACCACTGCAACCACTCTGAAGGGGATCACATTAGGAGATGCTGAATAGAGTGGGAGAAAAATGTGGAACAAAATTCAAAATACTAAAAGAAACCAGGCTTACTGGTCTGATAGAGACTGGTGGAACCCCTGAGTCTATGGCCCTAAGTCATCCTCTGAGTCTGGAACTGAACTCACTCCCATGGATCAACTTTCAGCCAAACAATTGACAGGCCTATGAGGTGAACGATAACAACATGGAGGTGCACACTCCTTAGAAGAATTAACCCATACAGAATCAAAGGGCAGCATTTGTCCAAGCTCAGAAGGCAGGAATGAATAGGAAAGAAGGACATAGGGAAATGGCAGCCACAGGGAGGAAGTGGACTGTTACACTGTGGATGTTGTAATCAATGCCACGAAACAAATGTGTATCAACTGTTGAATGGAAAACCATTTTGTTTTGTAAACTTTCACTAAAATTGCAATAAAAAGTTAAAAAAAAATTATTAAAAAACCAAAAACCACTCTATTACCCAGCAATCCACTCTCTAGGTATGTACCCGAAAGACTTGAAAACAGACTAAAGCAGATAAGTGTATACTAATGTTCATTAAAGCCCTATTCCCAAGAGCTGAAGGGTGGAAACAACTTAAACAAAATGTGATATGTACATACAACAGAATACTACTCAGCCTGTAAAATAAATGAATCCTTGATGCATGTTAAAATATGGATGGAGCTGGAAGACATTATGCTGAATGTAATAAGTCAATAACAAAAGGACAAATATTATATCACCTCACTTATATAAAAAAGACAAGAAAAGGCAAAGGTATAGAGATCAAAGTCTATCTGGGTGACAGAGAGGGGGAAAGGGGAGTTAATCGTGTTGGAAATTAAGGATAGGGTCACACAGTGATTACTGTAATTGCTGTAAATATGATGACTTGGTGTTCTGGTTACCTAGTGCAACTCTGACAAGAATATACCACAAATGGAATGCCTTAACAAACAGGAGTTTATTCTGACAATTTGGAGGCTTTAAGTCCAAGTTTAAGGTGCCAGGCTCTAGGGGCTAGGTAAAAGCCCCTCAACCTTGGGGTCCAGCTGTGCCTCCTGCTGCCGGCCGACTGGAGCTAGAGGCATTTCTTCACTCAGACAGCTGTTGGCTGCTGAGGCTGAGAAGCCCAAGGTTGACAAGTAAAAAGGCACAGTCCTGATGTTACCAATCCACACAGCAGGCCATTAACTTAAGTCCATTGTAAGTCCCAAGGTTGGCAGAGCATAGCAGGCTGCTGAGCAACAACATGGCTACATGCAGGGTCCAAGCGTGCCATAGTCTAGAGACCTTTCTCAAATCTTCTCCTTATATACAGGAAACAGACCACATTCCCTAAGGCAGCTACTCAGCTGCTCCCAGTAGATTCCACTATGGAGTTGATTACCAGTCTCATCATGGGGAATACTACATCCAGCTGCCCAGCCACTCAACCAGGCCCAGCCAAGCTGACACACAAACATAACCACCACACTTGGCAAAAGTTGTGTGATAGATATATTTACAACAATGACAAAAGAAAACGAAAAAGAAAGAAACCTAGAGCAGCTGTGGAGGCTGTTTATAAACAACCAAAAACCTCCTGGGGTTCCGTATCTTGGTTTGGAGGTTTAGGGTCATGGTTTCATGGCACATCCCAGGTAATTGGCTTAATAACATGTTTAGTGCTTTGGTTCTACTTCTTAGTTTGCTGCATAGTGCTTGGGGCCTTAAAAGCTTGTACGCGGCTATCCAAGGCACAACAATTGGTCTGCATTCACCTGAAAAACCGAGGAAGGAGAGTCAGGAAGAGGAGGAGGCTATGTGTGGCTGATTGCCTCCAGGAACAAGTGCCTCCTTTGTCATGAGACCAGAGGAACTGGATATTGACTGGCCACCTTCTGTACACTTTAATCTGAGATTCCATAGCAGAATCCTGATCAAAAGGGGGAAAATATGGAATAGCATTTCAAATTCTCATGGACTACAGACTTCCTGGAAACATGAATGTTGGATGAAGCCCTGAAACTCTCACCCTGGGGTAACCTTAAACTATAAACCAAAAATATCTCCTGAAATCTTCTCAAAACAAAACAATAGTTTAATTTATAAAAGGTCTGTCTGGAGCATTATGCTCTTTTAAGATCTCTCTACATGGGATCGAATTGACAACAACAACTTGAAAGATGAGCTAGGAACCCTAGAGGGCAATGAGTTTATGTTAATGGGAGAGGAATAACTCAGAAAGAAAGGGTGAAAAAGATTGCCCAACTCAAAGAACATGATCAATGTCACCAAATGGTATATGTAGAATCTGTTTATCCAGTGTATGTTTTGCAACAAAATAAATAAAATTATACAAAAAATAATTTAAAGCTAAAAATAATAATAATAATTCCATCAAGACATGGCCTAGCCTAGGCAGGATGAGATCAGTGACAAAACTAAGCATTGTGAGCACTGCTGATCTCAGGGCTCATCGGGTTTTTGGCCTGTACAGCACATGGTTTGGCTTTAGTCACTTCACTCTTCCACTTCCTTCATGAGTTTGCTCGCTCTGTTCAAGACCTGCCACACCCCCAAGTCAAGGCATGTGCACGCAAACCCTGTGAGCTCTGCTACCCGGAGCCCAGAACTCCCCGGAAACTAAGGGACAGTCTCTTCCCAGGGCCATGTTTGGAGAGTCAGCATGTTGTGTTCTTCTTAAGATTCATGCTTTGGGGAGACTGAGTTTAACTAGCCTCATGTGAGTTGACATGAAACCAGCCCCCCACTCTCCCACCTTACCCCCATTGACATTCCTAATTTATTTCAAATCTTTGGAGAATATCTGGGTGGTGCAAATGGTTAACACATTTGGCTGCTAACAGAAAGGTTAGCGGTTTGAGACAACTCAGAGGTGCCTCAGTAGAGGCATGGTGAGCTACTTCCAAAAATCAGACATTGAAAACACTGTGCAGCACAGCTCTACTCAGACAGACATGGAGTCACCATGCATCAGAGGCTATTTGACAGCAACTGGTTTGTGGAGAACATCTAGGGCTTATCTACTGCTGGAGAAACACACCCACGGAGGCATCACCCTTCTACACTGTAACCCCAACAGCAACCCTTGCAAACATTGAAAAATCCCTTCATCTCAGCCTCCTTCCATGACTGTAGCCCCCGACCAGGAATTTCTCTACTAGTTAGTCAAAGACACGCCTCCTGGTTATAGAAAGCAGAAAGGAAAAGGCATGTTGTTCTATGTACACATTGCACTGGGGTCATTTCACTGCTGTACACATGGTGATTCTGGGTGATCAATCTTTTAAAAATAATCAACTCTTGCCCTTAAGTTCCGTGGTACCCAACCTCTTTACATCATGATTTTTTTTTAAGATGAGGAAAGTAAAGGAGGAGAGACGCAGACTTTCTTCTGAGTCACAAAGAAATGCAGAAGGGCCAAACTCTGAGAGAAGTGGAAAATTAGGAGAAAAGGAATGTGGAATTTTACCACATATAATAGATTCAGGTAGCTCCAGGATAATATTTTCTTTAGAAAATATTCATTACATTTGCCCAGAGACCTGAAAACCATTGCTCTTTGGCCAAACAAAGCAGAGGAAGAATGCTGGATTTCAGACTGATTCATTTCCCTATACAAATAGTGCTAGATAACCAAAACAAACACTTAAAGACATCCGTGGTGCTTTAGGAACTTGGAGAAGATGTGTAAAGAATATTACTCCTTCCTAAAGCCAAATGAGACAACTAGATCTTATATTATTATTTGGGGGCACTGGGATTTGGCCCAGTGACATTCATATTATTTATAATTGTAACAAACAGAAGGCACCATATGTTGAGTAACGTAGTGAGTAAAAGAACCAGCTTTAGAGTCAGGCAGACCGAGGCTGGGGTCCAGAACCTGCTTCTCTCTTACTCACACATGACTTTACATAAGCTTCAAAGTCTCATTTTTCTATTTCTAAAGTCGGGGAAACCATAGTATCTATCTCCTTGGATATGGACTTTTTAGTGTATTCAGTTACTACTGAGCTAATAATTGGTGTTTTACATTTTTTTGTGATTATTAAATGAGATAGTATAATGCCTTGCACATAACCTCACTGTGTTTAAGTCATTTCTAACTCATAGCAACCCTATAGATCACAGTAGAATAGAAGTGCCCCACAATGTTTCCGAGGCTGTAATCTCATGGAAGCCGACTGCTTCATTTTTCACAGAGTGCCTCATGTGTTTGAACCTTTGACCTTTTGGGTAGCAGTCAAGCACTTACCACTGTGCCACCAGGGCTCCTTGCCTTGCACATAGATGCCCACTATATGTTTGCTGTTATGATTAATAATATGTCTTGGTGCCATGTCAGGTTGAAATCTGATTAAGTCCGGGCCAACTCTTGTTATTTTTCTATTACTAAGAAGGCAGGTTTATCTCCCTTTTCCCATTATCAACGCTATGGCTTCTCTAGAACTTTAAAACAGTAAATTCTATGTTAGGTGAATTTTATGTGAATTTAGTAAAAATTTTAAAAAAGAGTCAAACTACAAGAAATACAGGAAGATAAAAGAGAAATCAAAAGTTTACCTAAGTATACTCACAAGAAAATAATGCATCACAAAAAAACTAAGATCAAATATTAGCAACAAATAACAATGAAGCCATCACTCACAAACACGAGCAAAGGGAGAGATATTGGGGCTTAGTCAGCAGAGCGTAGAAATAAATGAATTAATTAATGAATAAAAAGGAGCTGAACTACATATAATAGCATTCAGAAAAAAGGGCAAACTACGAAAATGTTCTACTGTGGGAGAAGGAAATGGGATGAGTGAAACAAAGGTGCTGTTTTCATAATAAATCATTTAAAATGGTATTTGTTGTTGTTAGGTGCCTTCAAGTTGGCTCTGACTCACAGTGACCCTTTGCACAACAGAATGAAATACTGCCCAATCGGCGCCATCCTCACAATTTCTGCTATACCTGAGCCCATTGTTGCAGCCACTGTGTTAATCCATCTTGTTGAGGGTCTTCCCCTTTTTCACTGACCCTCCACTTGACCAGCCTGATATCCTTTCTCCAGGGAATGGTCCATTCTGACAGCATGACCAAAGAAGGTGAGACAAAGTCTGGCTGTTCTCCCTTCCAAGGGGCATTCCAGCTGCACTTCTTCCAGGATAGGCTTTTAAATTATGTGAGTGTATAATCTGACTCACAAGTAGGCATTAAACAATTAATCAACAACAACAGAAATAATGATAAAAAGGACAATATAGGAATCAATGTTTGTATAGCCAACTCAGGCTTCCGAGATCATTAATTATTATCCCAATTGCATGCCAAAGGGAGGAGTCTCCTTAAAATATTTTCCCAATTCACTCACATTGGATACTACTAATTTCACCATAAGAGTCCATTTCTTTCATCCATTCATGCTAATGAGCAAAGATTAATTTATAGATGCCTCTGGAATATGGGTTTCCCCACAATAATGCCAGCTGGCTGTCCCTGGAGTGGGGGTTGCCGGGAATGATTCCCCGACTGTATAGCTAGTTAGCTAGTTTATCTAATACTCACCAATGTTTCACACAAACCTGAGTCATCATAAGGAACTCCTTTCCCCAGATACATTAATGTGGGAATGCCGCTTGAAAGGGGTAGGTCTGGCAAGACTTAAAAACATGAATATTTCTTTTCCTCCCTCAACCTAGATCCTCACAGCCAGCAGTGTATTTAATGCAAGGCACACCCACTGCCCTGGAGTCAATTCAGATTCACAATGAACCTGTAGGACAGAGTAGAACTGCCTCATAGGGTTTCCAAGGCTGTAATCTATGGAAGCAGATTGTTACATCTTTCTCCTGTGGAGTGGCTGGTGGGTTCCAACCACTGACCTTTTGGTTATCAGCCTAGAGGTTTAGCCACTACACCACCAGGGCTCCTTGCAAGACATACAATAGGTGTTAAAAGCTTCTTAAATCAAATACTGCCATTTTACAATTTCCGGATAATAAAAAATGTAAAGTTCCATCATGAGTTCTATCTCAAGCTCTCTGCATTTCTTTCTTTCCTGTCACAATCAAGTACTAATTCTCAAGGTAAGCTTTCTCCCATGTTAAATGGTATATGAAAATAATTTGAGATGAAAATGAATGCATAGTTAAAATCTTTAATTCAGTTTTCCAATCTATGTAACAATGTTGTTTTTGAAGAGAGTTATGAAAATTAACTATTTTAAGAAGTGAAGCCAACTCAGTCTGCCTCATATTAAAATCAATGAACAACTATTATATTCAAAGGTAAAGAGCCCTGGTAACACAATGATTCAGTGCTTGGCTGCCAACCAAAAGGTCAGTAGTTCGAACCTACCAGCCACTCAGTGGGAGAAAGATGTGGCGAACTGGTTCCATAAAGATTACAGTCTGGGAAACACTATGGGGCAGTTCTCTTCCGTCCTATTAGGGTCACTATGAGAGGGAATCAACAGCAATGGGTGTATTCTAAGGTAGCAGGAAGCAAGGGTATCATTCTGTCTCTGAACCATGCTTTCAATCACCATGTTACTTATTAAATGTCATCCTCAGAGAGACTTTGGGCCCAATGGTTGGAAATCATTTATTAATGAATGATGGACAAATGATCATGCAGGGCATCCACACCAAGACAGCTTGATGGCAGAGGGTCCGAGGCTGGACACATTTCCCCCTGCTCGGTGGCTTAGTGGTGAGAAGGCCTATTCAGTGCTCATACCCTGAAGGCTGGCCACCTATCTGGAGCACATTCAGGGTCCAGGAGTTAGAAAAAGGCATGTTTCTGCCTTGCTGTGGCCCTCCTTTTAGTTCATCCTTGAGGGCATCCCTCAAGAATAATCCAACCCTCAAGTCACACCCTTGGGGCACTAGCAGTCATCTCTCCTCCCTTCACCCATAGTCTCCAGCTTTCTTACCCACACTACCATTTAGGCTTCCAAACTAAATGCCAATTCTTTCCCCCCACCACAGCCCTAAGTGACTGATTGCAGAAAAAGCATTCCTCTCACATGAAGAGGCCAAACTGTTAGCAAGGACTGTGTTAGCCTTTCTTCAGGGTGGGTTGGTTTTTATTCAAAACCACAATCACTTGTACATTAGGAGAAATATCCATCTACCCCCCAGACTGGCCAAATGATTGATTCTAATGTAACAAAGCCCCCCCCCAATAAAGCTCAGTTTTTAATATAAAAATATATGGAACATCTATATCCTGCAACCCACATAAAAGAGGATGATTGTCATACTGTTATTCATTCATTCACTTAACGTTTACAGGACACCTACCAGGTAGGTAGTCTTGTGGGTGCCCCTGTGACTCAATGGGATGGCAAGGAAGGGACACCAGCTTTGCAGGAAATCCCATCCAGACTCCCTAAGAGTTAGTTTGTGCTCCACCTAAAGCCTCCATCTCCTCCAGAGCCTCCTTGACACCCAGCTCGCCCAAGCAGCCTCCGCCTGGCCAGTAGCTGAGAGCAGACAGGAAGAGTGGGAGAATGTGGGAAGCGCCAGGAAGGAAACCACGTCTTAGCTTAACCTCCCACCTGCGCTTCCTTTCTTCTCCCTCCTACTCCTGTTCTTCAAGGCCTTTTTTCTCCCTTTGGACAAAGAATAAAGGTAGGATGAAGTGCAAATTACTAGTTGGAGCCTACTGGCAGTTTTAAAGTCACCCACAATTCTCACCCTCAAGCCAATTAGATTTCCCAGTTTCCTCTCAACTCTTCAGTACTGCTCTTGCTTGCACACCCCACCCCCACGCTACATGACCTCCAGAAGCACAAAGGTAAGGCCTCTGTCTTCCTTCTTTGAACTGCTGGATGGTGGATTTGCCCATTGCCTTGTAGGTTTCTCTCAACATCTCCACTGCAGATTGGCGCCAGGTGGAGAAGTGTATATAGTCTTAGCTTTGGGTTTGGACAGATATGAATTCAAATTCCCTTATTCAAATGTTCCTTATTTCCCATGTGTCCTTGAGCAGCCATTTTGTGAAATGAGGGTTTTAATTCAACATCCTGACATGTGTTGTTGTTGTTGTTATGTGCCGTCGAGTCAGCCCTGACTCATAGCGACCCCTCCTTGGGTTTCCGAGGCAGTATCACTACGGAAGTAGGATTGCCCAACCTTCCTTCCGAGGAGTGGCTGGTGGGTTTGAACCGCCAGCCTTCTGGTTAGCAGTCAAGTGCCTTAGCCACTATGCTACCAGAGCTCCCATCCTGGCATGTAGGCAAATTTAATTCCATTTTTGGCTAGGTTGGAACAGGTACTTAATACATTGTTAAAATCATAGAACTTTTAGAGTAACCTTAGATCCTAAAGGAGCTCAGTGGAGCAATAGTTAAAGTGCCTGCTGCTAACTTAAAGGTCAGCAGTTCGATCCTACCCACCACTCCATGGGAGACAGATATGGTGATTTGCTTCCATAAAGATTTACAGTTTTTGAAATCCTATGGGGCAGTGCTACTCTGTCCTATAGGGTCACTATGACTTGGAAATGACTCAACAGCAATGGATTTTTTAGACTCTAAACTATACTAAAAATATAGCTTCCTTTTATCTTCACCATAAACTAACGCATTATGGTTCTAGAAATTTAATATTAAACCAGAGTTAGAGAAAATTCTGCAGGCAAGCAGGAACACTTTAGAACTCGACGTTCATCCTGCTGCCAACCAGAACTGGTGGTTATGTTAGAGTGGTTACGTGCCCAGACACTTGTCAAGAGGCTTGCCTTTGTTCCTTCCTCGAGTCTAGCTTAGGAGGTTTAGTATGTAAACTTTAATGTTCAAAATCTATCTTACAGGTTTGTGTGCCAAAAACCATGTATAATACACTTCATGCATAACAAAAGCATTTTTTTAATTAAACAAAGATTAAAATTTTTATTCTATGCACAACTTTATTTATGCACAGAAAATAATACGCTTTTATTTGGTTCATAATTCTTTAGTTTTTACTTTAGGGAAAAGAAAAGATACTGAAGAAAATGGTCATAAGTTTCTCATCCTTTTTATAAAAGTTGCAGCTCAAACCAGAGATCATTTTCACGTACAGCCATCAACTCTGAATACAAAGTGAATTATACCTCACAACTAGAATTTATCTGGATGAGTTCTGACTGCATTTTTTCCCCTTTTTTATTTGTTGTTATTTGGGTGAAAGTTTACAGAGCAAATTGGTTTTCTACTTAACACATTATGTTTTGTGATATTCACTGCAATCCCCCCATGTAACAGCATTTTTCCCACTTTTTCCTTGTGTTTACCATTTCCCTTCCTCTTTCTTTCCTATCTCTTCCTGGTTTCTTCACTTTATCCCTGGGCAAATGATCGTTCTAATAAGTATGTACCCCCCTTGTGTTATTGCTCACCTTTTAGGTCTATTGTTTAGCTGAAAGTTGAGCCATACAGGTGAGTTCAGTTCCTGATTTGAAGGGTGTCAAAGGACCATAGACTCTGGGGTTCCACCAGTCTCTATCAGACCAGTAAACTTGTTTATTTATTTACTTATTGATAATTATTATTATTTTAATGAGTTTGAGTTTTGTCCACATTTTTCTCCCATTCTATCCAGAACCTCTGCTTGTGATCCCTTTCAGAGAGGTCAGTAGAGGTAGCTGGGCACCATCTAGTTCTTCTGGTCTCTGAATCATGGAGGCTGGGGTTTGCATAGTCCATTAGTCCTTTGCACTAATTGTTTCTATGTCTCTTTGATTTTCTTCACTCTTCTTGCTCCAGACAAGGAGAGACCACTAGTTGCACCTTAGATAGCTGATTTCAAGTTTTTAAGACCTCAGTCACTATTCACTAAATAGTAGGATGTAGAACATTGTCTGTGAGGGCTACACTGTGTTAGTTGACTTTATTGTTTCCTGAGACTATGGTCCTGAGCCCCCAGTGACTCGTTCTCTCCACTTGCTTGGTTACAGCAAAGAAGTTTTCATAATTTTGACCCCTGTATGCTTTACCAGGAGCTCTGGTAGCATAGTGGCTAAAGCACTTGACTGCTAACCAGAAGGCTGGCGGTTCAAACCCACCAGCCACTCCTCGGAAGGAAGGTTGGGCAATCCTACTTCCGTAGTGATACTGCCTCGGAAACCCAAGGAGGGGTTGCTATGAGTCGGGGCTGACTCGACAGCACATAACAACAACATGATTTACTAGGAGCTCTGCTAGCATAGTGCCTAAGTCATTTGACTGCTAACCAGAAGGCTGCACCATTCAAACCCACCAGCCACTCCTCGGAAGAAAGACTGGGCAATCTACTTCCATAGTGATACCGCCTCAGAAACCCAAGGTGGGGTCGCTGTGAGTCACAACTGCCTCGACGGCAGTGAGGTTTTTTTTTTTCCATGATCTCATGTATTCATAGATATATATGGAGCACATTTAAATATGTGTGTAGGAATATCCTCTGTGAGACCTATAAATATTCATCAGTGTAGTTCTATTTGCCTTCCCTATTCACCTTAAGTGTCCATTTATGTACCCACTTGAAGATTATTGTGATTAATGTTGTTGTGGGATTGTGTATGTAATAGTGTTCACCTTTGTTCCCTTTAACTCTTACATTCCTCCCAGTGTCTTTCTTTGTCTTGATCATTTGGTGCTGACCTCCCCCTTATTGTATATTGCCTTTCCCTTCACCCAAGTTAATACATGTCTATCCTTTAGTTAGTGATTTACCCTTCTTTTTCTCCCACCCATGGTTACCTTTAAAGAACTATTCTTTCTGTGTGTAAACCTTTTTCTTGACTTTTTACAGTAGTGGCCTCATATAATATTTTTCCTTTTGTGATTGATCAACTTCACGCAGAATAACATTCTCTAAGCTCATCCATGTTAAAAGGTATTTCACAGATTTGTCATTATTTTTTAACGTTGCATAGTATTATATTGTGTATGTGTACCAGAGTTTATTCATCCATTCATCTGTTGATGGACACTCTCTTTTTGCTATTATGAATAACGCTATGATGACTTTGGGTGTGCATATATCTATCTGTGTCATGGTTCTTACTTCTCTAGGATATATAACTAGTAGTGGGATTGCTGGACCATTTGGTAATTCTATTTCCAACTTTTTAAGAAAGCACTATACCACTTTCCACAGTGGTTGTACCATTTTACAGTCCACAAGCAGCATAGGAGGGTTCTAGTCCCTCAACAACCTCCCCAGCATTTGTTTTCTGTTTCACTTATTTATTTATTTATTTTTCAAACTTTGCTAGTAATGATGGGGTGAGGTGATATCTCATTGTTGTTTAGATTCACACCTCTCTAATGGCTGATGATCACGAGCATTTCTTCATGTGTTTATTAGCCTCCTTAGTGTCTTCTTTGGTGAAGAGTCTATTCATGTTCTCTGCCCATTTTAAAATTGCACTGTTTATCTTTTTGTTGTTGAGGTGTTGAAGTTTTCTATAAATTTTAAAGATTAGCCTCTTGTCTGATATGTTATTGCCAAAAAATTTTCCCAGTCTATAGGTTCTCTTTTTACTCTTTCAGTGAAGTCTTTTGATGCACATAAATGTTTGATTTTTAGGTGGTCCCAGTTAGCTACTTTGTCTTCTGCTGTTTGCTTATTTTTAGTTATGTTTGATAGTATATTTACGGCATATATTAGGGCCCTAGTTTTCCCCTATTTTTTCTCTGATGATCTTTATAGTTTTAGTTTTGTGCTTAGGTCTTTGGTCCATCTTGAGTTAGTTTTTCTATATGGTGAAAGATATGGGTCCTCTTCCATTTTCCTGCAAATGGACATCCAGTTTTGCCAGTACCATTTGTTAAAAAAACTATCTCTTCTCCATTTAATGAATTATGGTCAACTGTCAAAAATCACCTGTCCATAAGCAGATGGATTTACTTCTGGGTTCTCAATTCAGTTCCATTGTATCAGTACCAGGGTGACTACTGTGGCTATATAGTAGATTTTGGCTTTATTTATTTTTTTTTTAATTTTGATTTGGGTGAACTTTTATGGAGCAAATGGGTTTTCCATTCAACAGTTCATACACATTTTGTTTCATGGCACTGATTGCCATCCCCACAATGTAATAACTCTCTTCCCACTTCTTCCCTGTGGTTACCTTTTCCCTATGCAATCTTACCTTCTGAATTAGCACCCTGTGAAAATTTTTATTGCTATAAATTTTTATCTGAGTCCTGCTTAAGCTTTGTCCAAAAGATTTTGGTATGTTGTATTTCCATTCTCATTTGATTTGAGGAATTTTTTTAAAAATTTCATTTTTATTTCTTCAATTTGGGTATCTAACGGAAGTTGGGTATCACTACCCAACTGCTTCCATAGTGATACTGCCTCGAAGCCCCAAGGAGAGGTTTCTATGATTCGGATCCAACTCAACGACAGTGAGTTTTGAGTTTATCTCTATGAAAGTAGATTGCCCAACCTTCTTTCCAAGGAGTGGCTGGTGGCTTTGAACCACCAGCCTTCTGGTTAGTAGTCAAATGCCTTAGGAACTATGCCACCAGAGCTCCCTTTATAAGCAGAACAACTTATAACTTTTGGATTTCTACTGTTCTTTGTTAGTATACTAATGATTCCCTTTCTTTTCCTAGCAGTTATAATCAAGTCCATTATTTCTCTATTAATATTCATTTTAGTTCAAAAAATCCTCACCAAGATGCTCTATACCTCTAATACATCCCCTCATCTCCCATGCACCTCTTAGGATGAGACCCAGATTACCTGCATTTCCCTATTCTTCCTATCTCCACCCCCAGATTTGACCTCACCTCTGGAGCATAGTGCCTAAGGCACTTGACTGCTAACCTGAAGGCTGGCGGTTCAAACCCACCAGCCTCTCCTAGGAAGAAAGGTTGGGCAATTTACTTCCGTAGTCATACTGCCTCGAAAACCCAAGGAGGGGTCATTATGAGTCAGGTCCAACTCCACGGCACATAACAACAACAACAAGCCATCCCTCATACGACCCACTCTCATGTCTTTTCAAATGTGTTTGTTGTTAGTTATGGTCCATTTTCTAGAATTTCTTTCCTGCAGAGTACTTGGATGGTATATACTCAGAATATGTGCACAACTGGAAATATTTCTCTTTCATTATGCTAGGGTGATGGCATTTGGCTGCTCATAGGTCTGTGTTTGCATTTCTTTAAGTAATTTACATAGTTCTGTGGTGGGTTAGCTTTTTGTTCTGCAGATGAGAAGTCTAATGGCAACCTGAATCTTTGAAGAAAACTTTAAAATAACTTGTTCTTCTTAGCTGGAAGTTATAAAATGTTTCTTCTGTCTTTGGAGTTAAGGAACTTTATTGAGACTTGCCTCAATATGCCTCTTCTTCCCTTATTTCCTCTGGAACTCAATGAATGCTTCAGTCTGCCCATTGAGGTCTTTCTTCAGTTTAATAAGTTTTTCTTCTATCATTTGTTTAATTATGGCCTTTCTGCCAAATATTCTTGTGTTTACTTCTATAACTCTTATTATTTGCATGTTAAATTTCCTATGATCATAAGTCTCACCTTTCTCCCAGGGCTTCTCTCTCTGCAGTTTGACCAGGTAGTCTCTGAATTTCTTCTAGTTTGCTTTCCTAGCTTCTCATTTGGATATCAGTAAGGACCATTTCCTGCTTCAACTCATCCACTGATATTTTAGTTCAATGATAATGTTATTTAGTTCCCAGAGTCATTTCTGTGCTGTAATTGAATCTCCTTATCTGCTCTTATTTGTTATTATTCTATATGCTGTCCACATAATGGACATCACAGGTTTCCTTCCCCTTGCCTATTCTTTCCCGTTCTAAGCAATGGGACCCCTCAGATGTATTATGTCTTTTTATTTGGGACCAGCTGCTGGACTACCTTAAATGGTATGATATAGTCTCTGTCCCTACAGGAATGTAGATGCAGCCAAGCTGATTTTCAAACTTTGAGCAGGTTTTCAGATCAAGAGGAGAAACTGCTTCTTGGTCTCTTCAAGCTTTCTAGTCTCAATGGACTCAGAGGACTCAGTAAACCTACTCAGTTTTTTTTTCCTAGCTACATATAAATGACAGACCAACATCAACCCTCCCCAGGGATCTAGAGTTTGGACCAACCTCTACCCAGTATAAACCAAAAAAATACCAAACTCACTGCCATCAAATCAATTCCAATTCATAGTGACCACCCTTCCCAATGGGTTTCCAAGACTATAAATCTTTATGGAAGCAAACTGCCTCATCTTTTTCCCATGGAGCAGCTGGGGTGGGATCAAACCATTAACTTTCTGGTTAGCAGCCAAATGCCTCAACCACTACACCACCAGAGCTCCTTCTACCAAGTATATGCCTGTTCAAATCTTTACATGAGGTCTCTTTTGTATTGGTACCCATGCTCTCATGATGTTCATATGGGGGAAATTCCTGCAAGAGCCCTCTCAGTTTCATTCTCCAGGCCCTGATGGCCTTCTAACCCCAAAAGCCAATAGACTCATGAGAAGGAAATACTGAAGTTGAATTTGGAAATGGAGGAGCAGGAGGATGCTTTAGCCACCATCATTTTAGAATTCCTTTCTATCTTTATAATCTATTCTTTGACTAAGGTGTGATGTTAATCTGTGTCTAACATATGGGGTGAGGCAATATCCAAACCCCAAGCATCTATTTACATCTTCTTATTCATTGTAAACAGAGCATTTTAAATGTTTTCTATAATTAGGGCATTTCTGCTACAAGCCATATTGCAAGGACAGTTGCAAGGACAATTGATAACTGTTGCTGATGTATGAGGAAATCAATAGAAAACACTTCCCTTTTCCTGGTCTCAGTTTTGAATCCAATGGAAAACAAAACTAGAGAAGATGGAGATGACAGTAGTGCCTTAGTTACTGATTTAACAACACGTGTTAAGTGTTGTAGTAGCTGGTTTTTAAAACAGACACCACTTCCCTTTGACTACCTCTTGGCACTAAAATCCTTGTCTAGTCCCCACCTATGAAATCATGGTTGACTCTATTTCTCACTTACAACCATCACAAAACAGCAGGAGAGATGCTGTGTCTTTTTTGAGTCTAGGTCAAAAGAAACCTTGCAGCTTCCACCTTGGGGGCCTGGAATGCTTGCACTGGAGAAAGCCAGCCACCATGTAAGATATCCAACTACTCCAAGATCACCATAATATGACTAAGCTCAAGCTAACCTTATGGAATGGCCATGTAGAAAGGGAGAGATGCTCAGCTAATCCTAGGTATTCCCCAACCCAAGCAAAGATATGTCTGTGAAAAACTCATTCTAAAAATTCTTGCCTTCGCAGATGTAACATGGAGGAACCCAGCTGATGGAAAGAATTAAGGCCTTATATATATATATATATTCCCCTCCAGGTCACCCTAGGAATCTCCAGCTTCTAAGTGAATCTGGTTAAGGCTGAGTCATAGTCACAGATTGAACTGTGTTCCCCTAAACTTTATGTCAACTGGACTGGGCCATGATTCTCAGTGAATCTATTCTATTTAATGATCACTCATGATGTGTTAAGCCAATCAGCTGTAAGAAGATTAAAGCCGGGCAAGCCATCCTTAATCCCATCATAGCTCAGATCCAATGTAAGGGGAGTTTCCCTGGGGTCTGGTCTGCAACACCTTTTATCTTACAAGAGATAAAATGAGAGAAAAGGGAGCAGAGAGAAAGGGACATATTACCTACAAGAAAGAAGAGCCCAGAAGGAGTATGTCCTTTGGACCCAATGTCCTTTTGCCGGGATCCTCCTCAGACCAAGAGACACAGAGAGAGAAAGCCTTCCCTTGGAGCTGTTGTTCTGAATTCAGACTTCTGTCCTCTTAAACTATGAGAGAATAAGTTTCTGTTTGTTAAAGTCATCCACTCATGATATTTATGTTATAGAAGCACGAGAGAACTAAGACAGTCATTATAGAGTAAATATAAGAAAATTCTTCCTGTGTGCTGCCCAAATTACTGACCTACAAAATATTGAGCTTCATATAATGTTTTTTTTTTTT
>NW_006921760.1:1840602-1860485 GCF_000298275.1 Orycteropus afer afer
TCCAGCCCTTTCACCAATGCTGACACCAACTCTTCCTCCCGCAGCACTCACCACCTTTCTGCTGGGTTCAATAATTCACTGCAGTGGCCACACAGAACTCACAGATTATGGGGTTTATTAGGGAAGCACCAGGCTACAGTTCAAGTTCAAGAAAAATGCTCAGTCTCTCTCAGCCTTCCGTCTCTCAGCCAATAGTCTCTCACAGTCTCTCTCCCAGCAGTGTGTGTCTCTAGGTGTCTCTCTCAGCAATGCATGTCTCTTGCATCTCTTTCCCAGCAGCATGTGTCTCTCAGCAGCGCATGTCTCTCAGGAGTGCGTATCTCTCAGGAGCGTGTTTCTCTCAGCAGTACGTCCTTCTCAACCAGCAGTCAGAGAGAACTCTTCTACCTCTAGGAGGCCTCCTTTTGAGCCTGGGAGAGTGGCCAAACTAACCAATCATAACATCAGAATTCTAAGCATCTGAGAGAGAATGAACTTCCGGGAACATTGCTTTGTGCTACTGCTCAACAGAAATACCCCAGGTGGATAACTTTTACAATCAGGAGCTCCTCAGTTGCTCACAGAAAATTCCACCACAGAGTTTACAAAGACTTATGACTAGAAAAGCAATACCAGGTAATTTACTACACTGCAAGCTCACACACTTATGGAAGCTGACAAGTCCCAAGTTCTTGGATCAAATGTCAAGCTGGAGGCTTTTCCCAACTCACACATCTGCAGGGGCTGACGAGCTCAAGGTTGGCAGGCAGTATATTAGCTGTTGACTCCAACAAATGACAAATCCAAGATCACCAAGACAGTTGTAGGCAGCACAACAGGATCCCGATAAATAGAGGAGTGTCTCTTTTCTCAGGATGTCCATAAACTTATTGGAAGCAGGCCACTCCCCTAGAGAAATTCTTTTTCAACAGATTGGCTTCTCAAAACATATATATCTGATCTGATCATGGGAATAACCTACATTACAACTGCTTAAACCACACATAATTGTGGTCCAGCCAAGTTGACACACAACTCCAACTATTACAGGTATATTGCCTTTCCCTTCACCCAAATCAATACTTGTTTTTACCTACCTAGCAGCATTTTTTACAAATTGAAGGCTTGTGACAACTCTGTGTCAGGAAGAGCAAGTCTATCTGTGCTACTTTTCTAACAGCATGTGTTCACTTCATGTCTCTGTGTCACATTTTGGTAATTCTCACACTATTTCAAACTTTTTCATAATGCTATTGCACATTTAATAAACTATAGTATAGTATAAACATAACATGTATATGCACTAGGTAACAAAAAAAGTTCATGGTTCTTGCTTTATTGTAACATTCACTTAATTGCATTGGTCTGGAACTGAACCCACAATATCTCCAAGGTATGAATGTATTAAGTTCCCTAATCAGGAATTCAACCTTCAGAAATAACTATGGAAGCATTCAAGTAATCTTATTATAATTTCTACAAGGTGATTGATGAAACAATATAAGGAATCTGAGAAATAACTTTTCAATGGTGAAAAGGTAATGTTCAAGATGAATGATTGGCCAGAAAGTGGATTATGAGCCCAACATCCTAGAATAGATATAGCATAAGAAGCACTTAAGGGCTGAAGACTCACTGGGACTTCCCAAAAGACTCTTTGTTTCCAGACCTGGGAAGAAATTGTTTGTCTACCTGAAGGAAATCTCCTTCAAACAAAGTGATTGGGGCGGTTAAGGTTATATGTCAACTGGACTGGCCCAGTTTTGAGTTACTGGGCAGCTGGATATAGTTATTCCCCATGATGAGACTGGTAATCAACTCCATGTAGAATCTACTGAGTAGCAGATGTAGTCTGTTTCCAGTATATAAGCAGCAGCTTTGAGGAAGCTCTCTGAGCTTCTTGGCACATCTGGATCCTGCATTTGGCTGAGTCATCAGTGAGTGGCCTCCTATGTTGTCTGCTGATCTTATGATTTTTCCTGGACTTGAACCAGTGGCCTGCCATGTCTGCTAATCTTGGGACTGTGCCAGTTTACTTGTCAACCTTAGGTTTGTCAGCCTCAGCAGCCAGCAACTGCTGGAGAAGCCTCCAGCTTCAGTGGCTCAGGAGCAAGAGGCAGAACTGAAGCTCAATGTCAAGGGACTTTCACCCAGCCCCTAGAGCTGGCACTGTGAACTAGGACTTCTAGCCTCCTGAGCTGTAAGAGAATAAATCCCTGTTTGTTTAAAGCTACCCACTTGTGGTATTTTTGTTAGAGCAACACTGTTGTTGTTGTTGTTGTTGTTATGTGCCATCAAGTTGGACCCAACAAATAGCGACCCCTCCTTGGGTTTCCGAGACAATATCACTACGGAAGTAGATTGCCCAACCAACCAGTGATCTTAACTGTGTTTTGCTCCTAATAAATGTTTGTATATTTTACTTTTATCTATCTATCTATCTATCTATATATATCACCTGTTAGCAAAGAAATGGGCCTTCACCTACTTCCAATCACCAGAGGCCAAATTTGTATGTCACAAACTGCCAAATAGTGTGTCACAAACTGTCCCAGCCTAGGAGTTAGTTCAGCCCCATATCCCTTGGCAAAGTATACCTCTTCCCCTTCAATGTACACATCCTGTCTTCATTTGAGGGGCTCCTGGTGACATGAAGTTTCATGGCAAGGTCCCTCAGCTAACTTGGCTCTTCTACTTCCCCACAGACCTGTGACTTTTTTTTAAATCTGGGGGAAAGGCCTTTTTCTATTTTCAAGGGACACTTCCTTCCTCCTCTTTCTGCCCTACTCATTCTCCTCTGATGTTTTGTTTTGTTTTGTTTTCCACATTAGAACTTTATGGCCCATTAAACCCTAAACTGGGATCATTAGGAGTTGAAAAATGTAGATTCCTTTTTCCCTTGAGGGCAGGAAGAGCTTAACATTTAAATGCTCCCTGAAGGTGAGCAGGAAGAATGTTCCTTTTATCCTTCCAAAGCAGCAAAGGGGGAGGGCAGAGTAACAGACCACTTTCCATATTGAATATATTTTTATATTCAGATCCAGCCACGAGTTCAATATGGAAAGCATATGCCACAAATGACTGCTAGTGATTTTCCCAGACCTGGGCAGAATTATGTGCAGGTTTGGAACATGAAAATTACAGTTGCCCATGAAGTAACTAATTGTGTGTGCCCATGTCTGGAGCACCTAAGTGTTAGTTATCCAGAGAAAACCTGAGATTGGGTAGACTGTTAACCTGATCCAAGTAATGTGACCTGGCCTTTGAGTTGAGAGTAAGCAAGTCATCTGGGCTCAACAAATGAGGTGAAGGTCAGATGCTGACTGAGGTGCTTAATGAGTATGCAAAGATAAAGTTTCAGATGTTCAAGAGAGAGAACCACCCTGTTTCTAGGTGTTAGATGGTACACGTCATTGTTGTTACTGTTAGTTGCCAAGTTGATTCTGACTCATGGAAACCCCATGTGTTAAAGAGTAGAACTGTTCCATAGGGTTTTCTTGACTGTAATCTTAATGCAAGTAGATTGTCAGGTCTTTTTTTCTACTTCCCACTGGGTGGACTTGAAATGCCAACCTTTAAGTTAGTAGTCAAGTGCAAACCATTTGTGCCACCTAGAGTAGTGCCTAAGGCATTTGACTGCTAACCAGAAGGCTGGCGGTTCAAACCCACCAGCCACTCCTCGGAAGGAAGATGAGGCAATCTACTTCCGCAGTGATACTGCCTCGGAAACCCAAGGAGGGGTCGCTGTGAGTTGGGTCCAACTTGACGGCACATAACAACAACAAGGGCCGCAATCATTGGATTCTCAGGGAGCTGACTTTCGGCAGTCTATGCAATCTGAGTTGTTGGAGAACAAACTGTTGGTAAAACTATAGGAACAGAATGATGGCCAATTCAATTTGTGGTTGGCTTCCCTTGAGCTGCAAAAACCAAAAAATCAAACTCACTGCCATCAAGTCGGATCTGACTCATAGTGACCCCTCCTTGGGTTTCCAAGCCAGTAATATTAAGGAAGTAGATTGCCCAACCTTCCTTCCAAGGAGTAGCTGGTGGGTTTGAACCATCAGCCTTCTGGTTAGCAGTCAAATGCCATAGGCATTACACCACCAGAGCTCCTTTGAGCTGCAAAGTCAAGATTAACATAACTAAATCCATCAACTCTATTTCTATTTTGCATCTTTTAAGATGTATTTTTCTCTTATTATTTAAAAAAAAAAAATCATAATAATGTAGGTAGCTGCCAAAACTCATTGTAGTAATGCCGGCCAGGGATTCTAGAAGGTACCAGTGATTTTATTGGAGAAAGGCTATTCTTATTAACTGACATCAAGTCAGCTTTGACTCATAGGAACTCCATGTAAAACAGAACAAAACATTGCCTAGTTCTGCACCAGCTTCATGATGCTCAAGTCCATTGTTACAACCACTGTGTATTTTCAATGCCTTTCAATCCAGGGGGCTCGTTTTCTAGTAGTAGATCAGTGTTCTGTTGCAATTTTATAAGACTTTAATTGGTTAAGTTTGGGAAGTAAATTGCCAGCCTTTCTTCCTACTCTTAGTCTGAAAGCTCTACTGAAATGTGTCCACCATAGGTGACACTGCTGGTATTTGAAACACCAGTGATGTAGCTTCTAGCATCATAGCAATATGCAAGCCATCATAGCACAATCAACTGGCAGATGGGTGGTGGGTGGAGAAGTTGGAGTGGGTCAGTTAGTATTTGATTCTCAACTGTCTACTTGTACTTCATGCAAAGTGATCTTAATTGTGCCTTGTTCCTAATAAATATTTGTATGTGTGGCTTTACTGAAACTTACCATCTGGTTGCAAAGACTAGGGTATAGTCAACTGGGCCTTCACCTATGTCCAATCACCAAAGGCTAGCTACTGCTTACCAAAAGAACTAACAAGTATGAACTGCCAATTGCATGTCACAAACAGTCCTAGCCCGGAGTTAATTCAGCCACATCTCCCTAGCAGGTGCCAGGAGTCTTTTCCCTGTTTAGGGCTTAAGAGGTTAATATGTGTAAAAGTAGAAGTGGCAGTACCACTAGACCCTTCCCTTGGGGCTGTGGACAGCAGATTGAGTCTTCTTTGGAGCCCTGGTCTCCATCACAGCACGCTAACTGCAAGCCACCCTTTGGCTTTGAGAAACAGCTAGTCCACTTTTACTTTTAATCCTCAAAAGCCAATTTCTTCAAATAGAATTTTGATTTTCCATTTTCTTCTGAAAGTTTTCTCCCTGAATAAAGGGATGGCTTAGGTTTTTGCAATTCTCTTTGGAGTCTTAAAATTGTGAATAAACTGGTTATTGCCTGAAAATCTCATTGATACCTGCCTCTTTACAATTTCCCTTTTATATATGGAGGCAGTAGTTGAAGAAAATGGAAAGAGGAGAGTTCAGATGCCCACTAAATCTCCATTTGTGTCTAAAATCCTCTGGATTTCTGAAGACTTTTATGAATGAGTCCCAGAGGCTCTATTTAAAATGGACTTGTGCTTTATTGTTCTGAGAACTTTAGTATCATTTTTCCCCCTTTTTCACATCCATATGTATTATTCAGCTTGTTTGGCTATGTGCACTAGGCTATTGGCAGCATAAGAGTCATTGATCTGAGCTCCAACTCTTTTTAGTTTCTCTGAAAGGGAGAGAAACTGGTAGAAAGAAAGAGATACAATTTTGATTAAATGGGATGTGAACAGGACTTCCTTTTCACTTTGATAAGTGATTAAAGATATATGTACAAAGACTTTAATCATAGCCTTTTTACAGCCAACTATATAGCTAATAGAGAATTGATTAAATAATTGTATATTCATTCAAAGAATATGTTTAAAATGGTGATATAGCTGTATTTATTGCCTTAAAAATATATCCACCACGAAGCGTCCATGTGTGCACACACACACACATTCAACATATATGACTCCATTTATATAAATATGTCAATATGGAAGAATACATACTATCATCAGTGGTAAGCATTATAAAGTAGGATTATGGATGATTTTAAAATATTTTTCTGTATCCTTAAATATTTTACAGTGAGCAAGTGTCTTGTTTTAAATTTCCTAGAAACAAATCTTAAGGCTAGGATTCTTCTGCAAATGTATTATTGCGGGAGAATTCTTAGAAAGAACTTGTAAGGAAATAAGAAGTAGGAGAGGAAAGAGGAAGAAGCCAACCAAGAATGACTAGCTTCAGCCTCATCCCAAAGGGAGCTTAGAATTTAGCCTTGCCTGATGTTTTTCTGCTCTTACAATTACTTGAAACCCATTGCCATTGAGTCAATTCTGACTCATAGCAACCCTAGAGGGTTTCCAAGGCTATAAGTCTTTATGGAAGCATATTGCCACATCTTTCTCCCAAGGATTGGCTGATGAGTTCAAACTGCTGATCTTTCAGTTAGCAGCCAACCACTTTAACCACTGTGCCACAGGGTGCTTTGAATTATGACGCTTTTGAATTACGGTGTTGGCAAAGAATATTGAATGTACCATGGACTGCCAGAAGAATGAATAAACCTGTCTTGAAAGGAGAATATTCCTTAGAAGCAAGGATGGAGAGATGTCTCATGTACTTTGGACGTGTTATCAGGAGGGACATGTCCTTGGAGAAGGACATCATCCTTGGTAAAGTAGAGGGTCAGCAAAAGAGAGGAAGACCCTCACCAAGATGGATTGACACAGCAATGGGCTCAAACATGGCAACAATTGTGAGGATGGCTCAGGACGGGGCAGTGTTTCGTTCTGTTATACATAGGGTCGCTATGATTTGGAACCAATTCAACGGCACCTAACAACAAACAACAAAACAATTAATTGCTTAATTGCTGAGTACTCTGTAGTTCTTTAAGGAGCCATGGTGGTGCAGTGGTTTAGCACTCAGCTGCTAACCAAATGGTCTGCAGTTGGAACCCACCAGCCACACTGTAGGAGAAGGACATAGCAGTCTGCTATCCTCAAGATTACAGGCACAGAAACCCTATAAGACAGTCTACTCTGTCCTATAAGGTTGCTATGAGTCAGAACTGACTTCATGGTAGTGGGTATAGTTTTTAGTGCAATCTGCCCTCTGAGTACAGATGATGAGGGTCTCTTTAATGAATGTCAAGGAAGCCTTAAGCTCACACACTTTAAATTGGTGGGTAACTAACCTGAGTTTGTTGTTTTCTCTTTTCAGTGCAATAGTGGTGCTCAGCAACAGGTGCCCAATTCTGAGGTCCTTATAATTAATATTTTCCTAATACTTTTCAAATGCCAGGAATATTGTATAAGTCAATGCAACCCTTCCACCTGTATCATTGCAGTTTCCCATAGGTGAGAGTTGTAACAATAACACACCTACAGCATTGTATACAAGCATAGAGTATATTACACTACCCATTGTCAATGAAGAAGTGCTCATTATAGGCTGGTTGGTGGGTACCAGTTTCAGAATCCCATCTTCAAAGCCTACTTCATTGGATCTCTCTAGCATCAACTGTCTTAGATTGGATTCTCTAAAAGTAGATCCTAAGACAGTAGTTCTTTTGCAAGTGCTTTATTGAATGAACTCTCTCAGCAGGGCCAATTAAGGAGGTAAGTGTTGCAGGATAGGGAAGGGAAAAGAGTTCAGCAAGGGTGTCATTTCAGCTGGAGTTTAGCTTCAACCTGATATTCTGAGGTAGATCTACAGTGTGAATTGTTCCTTAGGGAAAGTGCTTCTTGTGATAAGAGGGTGGTCTTTACTACCATGTATCAGTCTGTCATTGGTTGCAAGCTTCTCAGGGTGATGGGATGAGGATAAGCTTCTGGGCAAAGCATGAGCCATTAGCAACTGGCACTCACACAGCTGGGGGGTAATGTCCTAAAAAAAAGGGGTTCTGGGCAGGGCATCCAGGTGTTTAGTATGTGTGGCTTCTATAGCCAGACAAATAGTAATAAAATTATAAGAAAAACCTGATATTTAGCTGTTGCTATTTCACTCTGTACTTATCTACAATTAACACCCAAGTACTACATAAAGTCATTCTCCTTCTTCTCATTCAAGAATCAATAGATACTATCTAAAGCTGATAAATCAACAAGTCCAAAGCTCATTGCTGTAAAGTCAGTCTTGATTGACTCATAGGGACCCCTCCTTGAGTTTCCGGGGCAGATCTCTACAGAGGTAAATTGCCTAGTCTTCCTTCTGAGGAGTGGTTCGTGGGTTTGAACCTCCAGCCTTCTGGTTAGCAGTCAGATGCCTTAGGCACTATGCCATCAGAGCTCCTAATCAAGTAGACATACAAAAATATTATTTAGGAAAATTCAAATTAGACCTTAAAAATAAGTACTCAGATTAGGAGTAGAGAACACAATTTCATTCAGCTAATTAAGAAGATAAACATGAAAAATGTGGATAATCTTTTCCCTTGGATATAATGAATCAAGTAGGAGTTATACAAAATGTAGTTCCCAGGAAGAACATTTCAGAAAAAGACTGAAGTTCAGTTTCAGTGTTTAAAGACCATACTTCAGCAAGGTAAATATTTTATTAGTTTCCTCATATCTTATCTGTATCTCTGAGATTCCATCTGAAAAATACCAGACACTTGTGAGAGATAAGAATCAATCAACAAGTTTCTTACCAGCTCCAGCAGTTGGTTGAAAAACCAAATGCACTGTCTAAATTTTCATCAGGCAGTCTCTAACTGAATTAAAGTTAAGTTGACTTGGCCTTCCCCAAAGAAGACTTTCAGTCTAGTAGGCATGCAAGAGGAATACTATTTTGTGTTAGAATGGAGGCAATTACTTATTTTATTTATTATAAAATAAGTGAAAATATTTATTTACTGCAGTCCTAATTTCCCCCCTGCTTTTCCCTTATCATAGGCGCTCTGGTGATGTTATGCCTAAGGCATTTGACTGCTAACCAGAAGGCTGGCAGTTCAAATTCACCAGCCACTCCTCGGAAGGAAGGTTGGGCAATCTGCTTCTGTAGAGATACCACCCTGGAAACCCAAGGAGGGGTTGCTATGAGTCGACTCAACTCAACGGGCAGTGAGTTTGGTTGTTTTGTTTTGGGTTTTTTTGAGTTTTTTCCCTTATCATATTACTGAAGAAAACTTAAACAAACAAACAAACAAAAAAAAAAACCTTTAATTAGTTTAGAGATTAAGGTGACTGTTAAATTGGTACTCAGGTCTTTCAAAAGCTGCAATTAATCATGAGTTTCTGAGTCCTCTTCTACTCCTTTTCTTTGGTTCATCCATTTGACCAACATTATTGAATATCTCTGATGTGGCCAGCACTGAAAAAAAGCATGGTAAAGTTGCATCATTGGACAAAATAGATACACTTCCTACATTCCTAGAGTTTAGAGTCTGGTTCAGGGATGTAATCAGGTAGGTTTATGGCTGTTCCTCAAGGTAAGCATGTAAATTTACTGGTATCCTTTGCCCAGGTCTGAATGAGTCCACTGAGGTCTGAATGTGGAAGATATCTTCATATGACAATAACAGTAAACATGAGAATATTTATGTTGCTGGCTCTTATCCTCTTAATAGACTGGCTAAACTCCTGGGGAATCAAAATGAAATGAACTCAGAATGAATATTTTTTCTACATTTTAAGACTCATTGACATCATAAATCATTGTTCAGAGCTTGGGCCATGTAAGCTCTGGTAGCATAGTGCCTAAGGCATTTGACTGCTAACCAGAAGGCTGGCGGTTCAAACCCACCAGCCACTCCTTGGAAGGAAGGTTGGGCATTCCTACTTCCGTAGTGATACTGCCTCAGAGACCCAAGGAGGGTCGCTATGAGTCGGGGTCGACTCGATGGCAAATAACAACAACAACAACATATGTAAATATAACTAATTTGTTTTCTAAATGTTAGCATGTACTCTCTTGTACATATACTTTTATTTTTTATAATTTTTCGATTTACAGAAAATCGAGAATATAATATAGACATTTCCCACATAAGCCATACCCAATTTCTCCTAATGTTAGCATCTTTCATTAGTGTGGTACATTAGTTATAATTGATGAACTAATATTGATTCATGATTATTAATTACAGCCCGTAGTTTACTCACATTCTCTTAGTTTTAAACTCATGTGCTTTTTTCCGTTTCAGGATCTCATCCAGGACAACACATTGCATTTAGGTGCTGTGTCTCCTTCAGCTCCTGTTGGCTGTGACAGTTTCTCAGACTTGCCTTATTTTTGGTGACCTTGACCATTCTGAGGAGCACTGATCAGGTATTTTGTAAGATGGTTCTGTATTGGAAATTGCTCAATGTCTTTTCTCATGATTAGATTAGGGTTATGGGTTCTAGGGAGGAAGATCACAAAGGAATAGCCTATCAGTGTGGGTTTTTGTTTTTTAAGTTAACATGTAATTTTAAGTCAATTAAATAATCATCCCTCAGTATTGTTCACTTTCACCTGTCATTTATAATTCCTTGCCAAAGAGGATTTGAGATGGTCCATAATAAAAAGTACAATTTTATAATTATGTGAAAACCAAGCAAACAAACATAGAGATATATGCTTTACAGATGAATGGGTTTTAATCTTTTGGGGCTATGGGTCCCTTTGAGAAGCAAATGAAGGTCATGGACCTAGGTTAACAGTGTTCAGTATTCAGGATGGGGAGGCCATATGTGTTTTTTTTTTTTTAATTGCTCCCTACCAAGCACAAGTGCTAAAATCATTACATCAACCTTTGAACTATTTCTCAGAGTTTGGGCTTTTTTTTCCCTTCAAAGAATGCATTATAGCAAGTACACATTTGAAAGTGTCACTGAAGCTTGTATTAGGCAAAGTTGGGGAAAAGGTTTTTGACTGTTTCCCTCTCATCTCCTACCTCAGATCTACAAGGCAGCGTGAAAGGATATAGATTCCAAAAGGCAACCTCAGAGTGTAGCTCCAGAAGGCAGGGGCCTTGTTCAAAAAATGACTGCATAATGAGTACTAGCACAGTGCCTGTAATACATTAGCACTCCAAATATACCTCATGTAAGGAGGAAGGGAAGGAGAGAAGGTGTGTGGTAATGGAAGAGGAAGCCATAACTCGGTGATGGTCGCTGAGGGGTACAGGGAAGTTATAGACTTATTAGGGCTCATATAAGGCATCATGGCAGAAAACGTATTGTTTTCTTCTATTCGTTACCTCCCTGAATCACAGGAGAGACTAGAAACATTAGAACCAAGTCATTAAAGTACTACTTCAAGGTTGACAGAATTAAAATATAGGTTACCTATTTGGTACAAAAAAATTAACATTTATTGAGTACCTACTCTATGGCAAACACAGTACTTAGTTTCTGTGTCTGTTAACTCATTTAATCTTCGCCCTTATGAGAGAGAAATAATCATGCATGTTTATCTGGAATACAAGGAGCTTGCTGTCTCAGCCTACAGATACATGGTGAAAAATGACCATCTTGGACATGTAGTAATTCTATCTGCTCAGCATCCCTTCTTTCAATCCCCTTTGAAAGCATAGGCTGCCTCTCTTCCTCACACACACCTTGGTGCTGGTAGACTACTGTCCACAGCAGCACTCCTCTTGTCTGTGCCAGGCATGTGAACTAGAACTACTTGCTCGTATTACCCCATCTCTCTGGCCAAAATGGTTAGCCCAAAGTTAAGCCAATTAGACAACATCCTCATTTTCCCACATAATTCCCCAGCTCAGCAGCTATACACACAGTTGCTACACACAAAACCAAACCAACCCCACTGTAGTCTAGTTAATTCTGATTCATAACAACCTTGTAGGACAGAGTAGAACTGCTCTATAGGGCTTCCAAGGTGGTAAATCTTTACTAAAGCAGATGGTTACATTTTATTCCCATGAAGCACGCGGTGGGTCAAACCACCAAACTTTAGATTAGCAACTGAGCACTTTAATCACTGTGCAACCAGGGAGACCTTATGTTTTGAACATGAGATCAAACTGATAATAATAGTTGAGTGCTGTATTTGGTTTGGAAATTTCTAGCAGCCAGCGCTATTCCGGGAGCTCTGGTAGCATAGTGGCTAAGGCACTTGACTGCTAACCAGAAGGCTGGTGGTTCAAACCCACCAGCCACTCCTCGGAAGGAAGATGGGGCAATCTACTTCAGTAGTGATACTGCCTTGGAAACCCAAGGAGGGGTCGCTATAAGTCGGGTCCGACTCGAGGGCACACAACAACAACAACAGTGCTATTCGAGCTATAAAAAGGGGTCCTTAGTCTCTCTAACTCCCCATTTTACAACTGACAGCCAAGTATAACTTTACACAAGAACTTACTACAGTGGAAAGCAAAGTATAACAGGATAACTTGAACCTACTTCAAGGAAATGTCCATTATTAAAAGCCCAATGGCGCAAACCAGTCTCAGAGATCTAAGACTAACGGGTACAATTCTCTACCTGGTGCCCAGCCTGCCACCATGTTACAAAGCTCAGCTTACCCACACTGCATGGAATGCACCAGGCATCTAACCAGTTCAGCGCTAAGCCTGCCTTATCAATACGTCAGAGAGGAGTTCTTCCTTCCTATGGTAATTGGCCTAATTCTTTTCTTGTTCCTGGGTTAACTTTTTCCCAGGAGAGATGGAAATCCCTGCAGAGTATGTTCTAACACAATAATCCACACAAGACAATCACAACTGTCAACAGTTTATTTTCCAAGTCAGGCTTATTTAATTTTAAGTAGCATTATGTTGGGACACTGACACCCAGTGGTAGCTGGAACTGGTTCCCATGAGCTCATGAGAGACAGATTTCTACATTGCTTCCCAGCTCCCTATTCGGTAATATCACGTTGGCAGTTTGAAACCAATGGGTAGTACTTATACCACAGATTGACAAATACACAGATCAGGGCTCTTATACCCAAAGAGCTAATTTTCAGACATTTGCCTGCCTACCATTGTTGACACTCCAGTCCTGGTTACATTGTACCAAATCTTACCCAATACCTTTTATACAATGTTTAATCAAGCACTATGCCCAAGTATTTCACATACATATTTTTCATGATTTCTTCCACTTATAATTAAGAAAGTAAAACTTACAGACATTAAACATCCAAAGTTACCAAAGTCACAAAGCTAGAAAGCAGTAGATCTGAGGCTCAAATTTAGGTCTTTTTTTTTTCAATTGTGATGTGGGTGAAAGTTTACAGAGCAAATTCACTTTCCATGCAGCGGTTCACATGCACTTTGTCTCAGGACATTGACCACAATTTTCCACAATGCAAGAGCTCCCCTCTCCTTTCCTCTCCATAGTTACCTGTGTCCTTCTCTCCATGCACTCTTGCCACCTGAGTTATCTCCCATACACACTCCTTCTATTTTCCCATGATTGTTCTCTCCAAAGAGTGTATCTACCTAATGTAAATGTCCAGCTCATATGCCTGTCTTTTTTTGGCTGGAAGCCATAGGAGTGGGTTCAATTCCATACCTGAAGGGCAGCTAGGGGCCATAGTTTCAGTGGTTCCATCAGGCTCTATCAGACCAACAAACCTGGTCCTCTTGTTTTTTTTTTTTTTTTTTTTTTTTTTTTTTTTTTTTTTTTTTTTTTTTTTTTTTTTTTTTTTTTTTTTTTTTTTTTTTACTTTTGTTTTTTTTTTTTTATGATTTTGTGTTTTGTTCCACATTGTTCTCCCACTCTATCCAGGATCTCCTACAGAGATCCCCCTGCGAGTGGTTGACAGTGGTAGCCAGGCACCATCTAGTTCTTCTGGTCTCATAGTCATAGGCTGAGGATCGCATGGTGAACCAATCACTCAGACTAATTGTTTCCATGAATCTTTGGTTTTCTTCATTCTTCTTTGGGAAGAACGAGAGGCCTATCATTGCATCTAGATGGCTGCTTGCAAGCTTTTAAGATCCAAGTTGCTACTTGCCGAAGTAGGATGTGGAACAATGTTTTGTGTAGTATGTTATCCCAATTCCACTTGATGTCCCCTGTGACCATGGTCCCGAGCCCACAAAACCAACTACTCGCTCCCTCTGGGTAGCTGGCTGGGGCCAAGAAGTGACTACAGACTTGTCTCTTGTCAGCTCTACTAAATACCTGGGAATTCTTACGGAACATACCAATACACTTGTAGAAACACTGTCTGCCAACCCTATTCATGGTCTTGGGCACACTCGCCCCTGCACAGAAATACCTAATAGTTCAGCCAAATTCAGGTTTTTTTTACCTCAAAATCTATACATGTGTGTGTATGTGATTAGTACAATAGCATTCTTAAAGCCATTCATTACTCTCATAGGAAAAATATTGCATTTATTCACATAAACTTCATGTCTATTCATGCAGCTATGTCTATACTTGATGCTTAAACAAAACCACAGTTAAGTCAGGAAAGAAGTATTTCTCTCATAGTATTTGCTAAACCAACTCAGTGTAACTTATTTTGCAAGTTAATTTGAGCAAATCTTCACCATAAATCCCATTCTGCTTGCTATCCTTCACCACCTGAGGGAATTAAAAACTAATCCTAAATTATTTCATTTCATATGAATTTCTTCCAAGCCCCATTCTCCTGTAATATTTCCTTTGACTGCTGTTCTATTCTGCCTTTTATTCAAATGTGGATTGTATCTTTTTCAGTAAACCGTGAGCACTTAGTGTAGTAAGACATTCACCATATGAAGATTTTACTATATAGGGATGTTCATTTTGCTCTCTTCCCAGTTCTGGGCCTCATGCTCTGCCCAGGATTGCTTCTCAATAGATAGTTGCTGCTTCAAAATAAATCATCTCACTTCTTGACCAAAAAGAGCTAAGGTGTTCTCAGCTGCCGTCAAGTCAGTCTTCACCTTGTGGTGACCCCATGTGTTATGGAGTAGAACTGCTCCTTAGGATTTTCCGGGTTGTATTACTTATGGAAGCACTTCCACCAGGCCTGTCTTCTAAAGAGCAATGGGATGGGTTCCAACTGCCAGCCTTTAGGTTCATAGCTGATTGCAAACTCCTTGTTTTCATTTGTTTTGTAGCCAACCCTTTCACCTTGACACAATGACAACCTCAAACCAAACCAAACCAAACTCACTGTCATGGAGTCAGTCACAACTCATAATGACCCCTCCTTGGGTTTCTGAGGCCGTGTCACTACTGAAGTAGATTGCCTGACCTTCCTTCTGAGGAGTGCCTTGGGGAGTGTGACCTGCCAGCCTTCTGGTTAGCAGTCAACTGTCTTAGGCACTAGGCCACCAGAGCACCCCAGTGACAACCTACTGCTTCCATATTCAACACTAACTTTTTTTCCTGAAGTTATATTTTCATGCACAATTTTGGTGTCAAATCACATGTAAGCTCTCACTGCCTTCGAGTCAATTCCAACTCACAGTGACCCCCAATGGGTTTCTGAGGTGGTAAATCTTTTTGGAAGTAGATTGCCCACTCTTTCTTCCATGAAGTGGCTGGTAGATTTGAACCACCAAACTTCTGGTTAGCAATCAAATGCCTTAGGCACTGAGTCGCCAGAGCTCCTTTTCTAATCACATGAAGGGCAGAATATTATTCAAGATGCCGGGCACTGTGTACATCTCCTTCAAACTTTTTGCTATATCATGACCCTACCCAAGATATTCTGTCCAGTGTTGCATTACTGTTTCCCTAAAGAGAAGTACACAGCTTATACCTTGTCTGAGCACTGGTGTGGAACTGCCTAACACACAGAACAGTGTGTATTATCGAAATATTTTATCTCATCCACCTAAGATTATACATTGCTAACAGGTGTGTCTATAAATCTTAGTCATAAGGAGGCCTTGTAAATTTTAATGCAGGTTTTAGTGTATTCTAAGTCTGGGCAATAAAATCACAGAAATTGTATTTGCCCTTAACCTTAGCAGTCAATGACCCCTTCTCTGCAGATCCCCAAAGTATTAATTATTATATTTCACCACTGTCTTCCCTCTTTCTTACCCTAAAATATTTTCCATGTTGCTATATTTTCTTTTCAGGCCATGTATGACTGGAGGGTAAAAAGGGTATGCAGTAAATCATTAACCTGAATGTCTAGATATATGTCATAACAAACCAAAAAAGAAAACTCACTGCCGTCCAGTCTATTCCAACTCATAGTTTCTCCTCCTTGGATTTCTGAGGCGGTATCTCTCTGGAAGTAGATTCTGAGAGATATATGTCATAAGGGTACAAAATTATTTTCTTTTCTATTTCAGCTTGTTAATCTTACCTAGGAGCCTCTGTACCAACCCACATAATTTTTCTTCCATCTCAACCTTTATAGGAATTTTTTTGTTGTTAGAACTTTCACATTTTGAAGGCTTTACTCATAAATCATCTACTTAGGCCTATAATCATTTAATTTTCCTCTTCAGTTAACTCTCTGTAGCTAGTATAAATCAGATTATTACATTATTTATTTGCATAATTTTCCCAAAGCAAATCCAAGCATTTCTCATAAACATGATCCCACTAACTATTCTCACAGCTCGAGAAACAATATTTGAGGAAAAAAGATTTATGTTTTGGCATGCCAAAACTAAGCTACTGAACACTGTAGTCATGGCTGGGTCTAAACCACGTATGAAGCACACCAGATTGGCTACATTTTACAGTGTCAGGACACCAGACATATTTCCAGGGAAGGCAGCAAATGGCCACTCTAAAGAAATACACAGTTCCCACATTATTTTGCAGAGAAGAATAAAAATATTGTTTGTCTCTGGCTTCCTCAGAAACCACTTGCCATGAAGCCTGTGATGAGTGCTTTCATGAGGCATGTTTGTTTCCATTGATATTGGCCATACTTGCCCTTTGACCCCAATTATGGATTGAATAAAAGAAGCTCTGGTGATGTAGTGGTTGAAGTATAAAGCTAGAAGTACTGGCAAGATGGTCGAATAGGCAGATAAGCTACACAGACCCTCTGCAACAAAACGATGAGAAACCAATTGAAATCAATAAAAAAGATGATCTTGGAACCCTGAGGTTTGAAGGCAAGGATAAAGAGATGGATTACATACCAAGTAGCAAAAGAACCTGAATGAAAACAGTGAGTAAGGAGACACACAGTGCTGCAGACTGCCAGGTGTCCTGAGGGCACAGCCATTTTGATTATATACCAGTAGCAATCTAAGAATTGGCTTTGCTCACTAAACACTGCATAGGCAAGCACTGCATGGGTGACTGAAAACCAGAAAGGAAAACAGCGAAGGAGACAAACAGACCTGTGGACTGCCAGTGGCTGCCTTGAGGGTACAGCCATTTTGAATATTCACAAGTGGTGGGGATGACCATCTTGAATATATGCAAGTGGCGTTCTTACTTAGATGGTGACAAAGAAGTGGCTCCACCTTCTGAGGGCAGCATGGGCAACTACACTGGAGGTTGATGGTTGGAAAGGTGTAATATTCCCTTTGTTGCTCTTATACCCCACATATTCTTGGTGAACAGAAGTGTGGCCATCCCCTGCCTCCAACCCCTTCTTCACCAGGAGGTATCCCATCTTAATCTGTAACCTGACAGAGCCAAGGGCAATGCTCCACCCCCACAGTTTTGTTGCTGATTATTTTCAAATTATTCCTTTTATCTTCTTCCTTTTTTTTTTCTTTTTCTTCTTTCCCATCCCTGGTTCTTGTTTTTCTTTTTTCCTCTTGCATTTGCCTAGTTATCTTCTCACCTCTCCATTTTGGCTCTTCCCATCCTTGTTTTTCCTCTTGTAGTTTTCTCATTTTTTTCTTTACTATTCTTTTACTCTTGCTTTTTTCTCTCACTCCTCCTTTCCAAGATATTGTGGCTTTTTTCCCCCCCTCTCTTTTTCTCATTATCTTTCTTTTATCCTTTTTAATATATTTTGAAAATTTTTCTTCTCATTTATTCAATTTATTTTTTTCTTTTTTGTGATTGTTCTTGTTTATTTATGCAGTTTGAGTTTTTTGTTCTCTTGATGTTAGTTCTTGGTGGTTTTTATTTTATTTTATTTTATTTTGTCTAAATGTATGGAAGACCGCAACTGTTCCAACACAATCCAACTATACCTGTACCTCATTCAGACCCACCCACTAAGTGAGGGTCACCACTTGCTTTTGTACCAACTGATCAATGTTAGGAAGCAGCCAGTACCAGCTCAACTTACCCTAAACTGCTCCTTATGAACAGTTAACAGAGATCTGTGCACACACTCTCATTCTCTTTCACACATTACATGTAAATACAACACCACCACAAGTCTCGGAGATAATAGACCATCACAGTCCATACAAAGAAGCAAGGAAGTAGTAGAAACAAGAGACTAGGATACAAACCCAGAAAACATCCCTGAGGAAGCAGCAGCATTGGAACACTCAGATAAGGAATTCAAAAGAATTCTTATTTGGGTACCTTCAATGGATTGAGAGACAGATCAAGGAAAACACTGATAAAATCAAGGAAAATACTGACCAAATTAAGGAAAACACAGACAAGACTCTAGAAAAATTTAAGAAAATTATAAGGAACAAATTGACAAAATGAACAAAAACATTAGAAAGTATATAAAAACAACTAATAGAAATCCAGAAAATGAACACTAAGATTTCAGAAATAGATAACACATTGAAGGGACAAAGGAGTAGAATTGAGTCAATGGAAGACAGAATTAATGAGATTGAAGACAAATACCTCAATACTACTTTGTTATGGGACTAATTGGACAAAAGATAAAAGCAAAATGTAGAAAGCCTAAGATTAATGTGGGATACCATCAAGAGGATTAACTTCATGTAATCTGAATTTCAGAACAGGAAGAGACAAATGAAACCACAGAGAAAATTGTCAAAGATTTGTTGGGAGGGAATTTTCCTAATATGATGAAAGATGAGAAAATATCCATTCAAGCAGTTCAACGAACCCCAAACAGGATAGAACCCAAAAGAAAATCTCCAAAGCATATTATAATCAAGCTCCCAAAACCAAAGACAAAGAAAGAATGCTGAAAGCGGCATGGGAAAAAATGAAGAGTTACCTATCAAGGGCAACCAATAACTAAACTCTGATTTCTCAGCAGAAACCATGCAGGCAGGAAGGCAATGGGATGATACACATAAAACCCTGAAAGGAAAAACAATCTCCAGCCAAGAATTATATACCCAGCAAAACTGTCCCTCAAACATGAGGATTAAATTAGGAGATTTCCAGATAAGCAGAAATTAAGGGGATTTGTTGAAACCAGACCAACCTTACAAGAGATATTACATGGAGTCCTTTCAATAGAGAACCAACAACAGCAAACAAACCAATGATTAACACACATGATGATGCAAACCCGGTTATAGAAGTATCCAAAGTAAAATAAGCTTACAAGGCTGTAAACAGGGAACCAGAGACATCAATTGGTAAATGAGGACAACTAAAAATGAAACAAGAAGAATAAATAGTGTAGTTACAGAACTTCTAAATAGTGAGGAATTCAAGACAATTGTGAAATAGAACAGATTGTTTTAAACTTGGGAAGAAAATAAGAAATCACAGGGTAACCTCAAAGAAAAATAATAAACCTTTGCATCATAATAAAAAAGAGCACAAGTACAAATATTTAGCACATACTAAAACAATCTCACCAGCCACTTCTCGGAAGGAAGATGGGGCAATCTACTTCCACAGAGATACTGCCTTGGAAACCCAAGGAGCAGTCACTATGAGTTGGGTCTGACTCGACGGCACATAACCACAACAACAATGACAAAAACAATAGGAATAAAGAAAATCATAATGTGATTCATAAACAAAATGAGCTTGGCACTGAAAATTATATGGAACAAAGAAATCAGCAACATGACAAAAACACATAACATAATGACATCAATACCTTCATATTTGTCAATAATTACACTGAATATCAATGAATTAAATGCACCACTCAAGAGACAGAGGGTTGCAGACTGGCAAAGAAAACATGACCCATAAATATGCTGTCTACA
>NW_006921760.1:1861185-1862470 GCF_000298275.1 Orycteropus afer afer
GCAAGTCTTGATAAATTTAAAAACATTGAAATACTGCAAAGCATCTTCTCAGATCACAATGTTATAAAATTAAAAATCAACACTACAAAGACCAATGGAAAAAAAGCAAACACATGAAAACTGAATAAAACCCTCCTTAGAAATGACTGGGTAATAGAAGAAATAAAAAATGGAATTAAAAATTTCCTTGAATCAAATGCAAATGAAAATACAACATACCAAAATCTTTGGGACACAGCAAAAGCAGTGATCAAATGGCAATTTACAGTAACGATGCACACATCAAAAAAGAAGAAAGAACCAAAATCAATACTTTAACCCAACATTTCCAACAATTAAAAAAAGAGCAGCCAAAAAAGACTACTTCCCCGGAAGAAAAGACATAAATATCCAAGGAGAAATAAATGAAACAGAAAATAGAAAGAGAATAGAAAAACTCAACAAGACTGTAAGTTGGTTCTTTGAAAAGATTAATAAAATTAACAAACCAATGGCAAACTTAACAAAGGAAAAGAAGGAGAAGATGCAAATGACATGAATAAGAAATGAAAAAGGTGACTTCACAACAGAAATAAAAAGAATAATATCAGGATACTATGAAGAACTGTACTCCAACAAATGTGAAAACCTAGAAGAAATGGACAGTTTCTAGAAACACACTACTTTCCTAAACTAACCCAGACTACAGTAGAAAATCTGAATAGATCCATAACAAAAGTAGAAATTGAACAAGTCAAAAAGTATTATCAACAAAAAAGTCCTGTCCTAGATTGTTTTACTGGAGGATTCTACCAATCATTCAGTGAAGAGCTGACATTGATCCTACTCAAACTCTTCCAGAACATAGAAAAGGAAGGAATCCTCCTAAATTCATTTTATGAAGCAAGCATAACCTTGATACCAAAACCAGGCAAAGACATCACTAAAAAGGAAAACTACAGACTAATATCCCTCATGAATATAGATGCAAAAATCTTCAACAAAATCCTAGCCAATAGACTCCATCAACATTTCAAAAAAAATAATACATCATGACCAATTGGGATTCATACTAGGTATGCAAGGATGGTTCAACATTAGAAAAACAATCAACCTCATCCATCATAAAAGTAAAATAAAGGAAAGCAACCAGATGATCATATCAATAGATGCATAAAAGGCATTTGATAAAATCCAACACCCAGTCCTGATAAAAACTCTTAGCAAAATAGGAATAGAAGGGAAATTCCTCAACATAATAAAGAGCATATATGCAAAACCAACAGCCAACACTATTCTTAATGGA
>NW_006921760.1:1862675-1883846 GCF_000298275.1 Orycteropus afer afer
CCTTCCGAGGAGTGGCTGATGGGTTTGAACTGCCAGCCTTCTGGTTAGCAGTCAAGTGCCTTAGGCACTATGCTACCAGAGCTCCTATTGGAAGTCCTAGCCAAAGCAATAAGGCAAGAAAGGGAAATAAAAGTCATCCAAATTGGTAAGGAAGAAGTAAAACTATCCTTATTTGCCAATGATATGATCCTATACCAAGAAAACCCAAGAGACTCAGCAAAAACACTACCGGAACTAATTGAGAGATTTAGCATCATGGTGGGATACAAGATTGTTCTGGTTACCTAATGCTGCTCTGAAAGGAATATTACCACAAGTGGGATGCTTGAATAAATAGGAGTTTATTGTCTTACAGTTTGGAGGCTTTAACTCCTAGTTCAAAGTGCCAGGCTCTAGGGGCTGGGTGAAAGCCCCTCAACCTTGGGGTTCAGCTCTGCCTCCTGCTCCCAGCCCACTGGAGCTAGAGGCTTTTCTTCACTCAGACAGCTGCTAGCTACTGATATTGACAAGCCCAAGGTTGACAAGTAAAAAGGTCAATGTTACCAAACCACACGGCAGGCCATTGACTCAAGTCCATTGAAAGTCCCAAGGTTGGCAGAGCATGGCAGGATGCTGAACAACTACACGGCTACATGCAGGGTTCAAGCATACCATAAGCTAGAGACCATTTCCTTATATACAGGAAGCAGGCTACATCCCTAAGGCAGCTACTCAGCTGTTCACAGTAGATTCTACCATGGAGTTGATTACCAGTCTCATCATGGGGAATACTACATCCAGCTGTCCAGCCATTCAGCCAGGCCCAGTCAAGTTGACACACAAACTTAACCACCACAAAATATATAGTTATATATATTTTGTATATAACACAATCGCAGGTTAGAGTCCAAAAATCAATTGGATTCCTCTACACCAGCAAACAGATTGCTGAAAAGGAAATAAGGAAATCATTAGCACTTACAATAGCAACCAAAAAGATAAAATACCAAACCAAACCAAATACTTCAGAATAAATCTTACAAGGAACACAAAACACCTAAACAGAGAAACTACAAAGAACTACTTCAAGAAACTGTAAGAGATCTATATAAATGGAAGAACATACCAGGGTCATGGATAGGAAGATCGAACATTGTGAAAATGTAAAAAAGTAATCTATATATTCAATGCAGTTCTGATGCAGATTCAATCAACATTCTTTAAAGACATAGGAAAAACAACCACTAATTTTATAAGATAAGAGACCATGGATAAGCAAAGCACTACTGAAGAAGAAGAACAAAGTAGGAGGTCTCACACTCTCATATTTCAAAATCTACTATACATCCACACTTGTCAAAACAACCTGGTATTAGTACAATAACAGACACAGAGACCAATGGAACAGAATTGAGAACCCAGAAATAGATCCATTGATCTATGGTCAGCTGATTTTGACAAAGAGCTGAAATCTATCAATGGGGAAGAGATTATCCATTTAACAAATGGTGCTGGCAAAACTAGATATCCATTTGCAAAAAACGGAAACAATATCCATACCTCACACCAAACACAAATGGATGGATCAAAAACTTAAATCTGAAATCTAAAATGATTAAGTTCATCAAAGAAAAAATAGGGGCAAACTTATGGCCCCCAACTTATGGCTTAAATAGACTATCAAGCATAATCCAAGATGTGCAAACAGCGGAAAATAAACTAGATGATTGGGACCTTCTAAAAATTAAATTCTTATGTGCCTCAAAAGACTTCTCCAAAAGAATAGAAAGAGAACCTAGAGAATACGAGCAAAGATGTCGCTTTGAAAACTAAAGTACACCTGACCCAAACTATGGTATTTTCAATCCCCTCATATGCATGTGAAACCTGGACAATGAATAAGGAAGACCAAAGAAGAATTGATGCATTTGAGTTGTGGTGTTGATGAAGAATACTGAAGATACCAAGGACTGCCAGGAGAAGGAACAAAACACTCTTGGAGGAAGTGTAGCTGGAATGCTCCTTAGAAACGAGAATGGCCAGACTTTGTCTCCCCTACTTTGGTCATGTTGTCAGAAGGGACTATTCCCTGGAGAAGGATGTCATGCTTGATAGAGGGCCAGCAAAAAAGGGGAAGACCCTCAACGAGATGGATTGGCACGGTGGCTGTGACTGTAAGCTAAAGCAGAACAAAGACTGTGAGGATGACGCAGGACAAGGCAGTGTTCTGTTCTGCTGTGCAGAGCGTCTCTTCATGTGTCAGAGTCGACTCCACAGCACCTAACAATAACCATAACATCAGGACCAGTCCTGCAAAGAATGCATTAGGGATGTGAAGTTTGTCTTCCTGCCTTCTCTCAGTGCCCCCAAGTTCCTTTAGTCCTGCTACTTTCTCCTGCTGGCATCCCACATTCTCAGTACTCCTGCCACAGGCCTACCCGCCTTTCTGAGAGTGTTTAATGCTGCTCTTCTTGATGCTCTTCAAAGACTCTAACCTATGATTGTGCTATATACTGAATTGTATTCCCAAAAAGATACACAAAGCTCTCTTTCCTGCACTTGTGAATACTACGCTGTTTGGAAATAAGGTCTTCCAAGATGTTATCAGTTAGGTTAATGTGAGGTCATGTTGGAGTGGATTAGGTCCTAATCCGATATACTGGTGTCCTAATAAAAGACAAGAAGACAGGGAGGCATTGGAAGAACACTACGTGATGCTGCAGCTGATAGCCAAGCAACTCCTGGACCTACAAGGAGCTAGGAGAGGGGCATGAAACAGATTCTCCCTCAAAGCCTCAGAAGGAATTGGCATTGCTGACACCTTGATCTTGGACTCTCAGCTTCCAGAGTTGCAAGACAATAAATTCCTCTTCTGTAAAGCCACCTACTTTGTGGTACTTTGTTACAACAGCCCTAGAAAACTAATGGATGATAAATTATCTACAAGTGATCGCTGTGTCAGGCGGGAGAGAACTAAGATGGAGCATCTTCTGTACCAAACCTTAAGCTAAGTGCTTTACATACGTGATCACATACATAACCCTGTGAAAGAGATGCTCTCAGCCCCATTCTACAGATGAAGTATCTGAGGCTCAATATAAAAGTAAGTAACTGGCCTAACATCATTTACTTAATGAGTGGCGAGGTTGAATTCACATCCAGAGTTTTCTGTCCCCAAGGCCTTGTGCTTTCCACTTTACCACATAGCTTCCAAAGTCAGTTTGCCTTCTCTCTACTAAAAGGTGCATGCATCCTTGAAGGCTGACCATAGTGGTAGCAATTTCAGGCACACATACCATTTTGGCTTGACACATCTTCCAGTGGGCAGATTCATCAGTGCCCATTAATCATGTCAAGTAGGCAGGCTGTTCAGACCACGTATGTGGAGTGACACACCTAGAAGCACTCTATAATATAACACCAGCAGACAAGAATTCCAAAGACCAAGTGCAAATCAATATCATTTATGATGAGGTATTGTAATCACAAGGTGAAGCCTGACTTGCTTTAATATATCCAGCAGCACAAATGAGACATCAGCTCCCTACCCATCTTCTTTGACCCTGAAACAAGTCACTCATCTCTCCTTGCACTTCATAAATGCAATGAGTCACATTTCTATAAATTATTTCCTTATAGAGCATGAGGGATGAGAACAACTTTCTATGCCCAAAGAAGAATACCTAGAAGGCACAGAGGCTTCTAAAAATCTCCATCCTTATCCTATGAGTTCTTTAGTCAATTAATGAATGGATTTTAAAAGGTCCATGTTACCCTCTGAAACTACTTGCAAAATGTCATATGAATATGCATTTTCTTCACGTAGTTTATATAAGCTTTCTACAAATCCTCAAAGGGAACTATGGTCCCTGAATTTATAAATAACAGTTTAGACCACAGAGTTTGCAGTATAATTTCTGCTCCCACCCAACTATCCCCAAATACAGTGGAAAGAGGGAGCCCTGTTGGCAAAATGGTTAAAGCACTTGGCTGCTAACCAAAAAGTCAATGGAATTGTTCTTGCAACATCCCTTGCTGAAAGGAAGTCATCTTCTCAGAGACAAGGTCTTGACCTGGCTTATAAGGCACCACATACCATTGTTAGAGAAAGAGTCCTAAATGTTTAGACATCATTTCATTGACTAAAATTCTGACTCCATGTAACACTGATTCAGTCTCTTTCACTCAATCAAATATTTCCTAAGCATCTACTTTTTGGAAGGTTCTATGCCAGGCTCAGGAGATACAATCGTGGGTGCAATAGACACTATCCCTATCTCTGAGATATGATATATTTAGTTTAGGACTATTCTTGAAGTGATCAGAGGGAGTTGATATCTTCTCTTTCTCATGACAGCCTCTTAACATTTGAAGATGATGGTAAGGTTCCCTCAAGTTGTAGGTCTTTTCTAGCCTATTTATCTTGAATATCTTCACTGAAGTATTTTAGTGGTCACTTCACCTCCACTCCAGTTCTGTTTCTCAGTGGTCATCTGAACAATATGCTGCTCAGAATGAAGCAAAATCCTCAAGTCTGGTGATTCTGGGAGAATGACACCAACTCACTGGGAAGAGCCTGGGATTATACACATTTAAATGCTTCCCCAGATGACAGTGATGCTCTGATTAGTATGGGACCACTACAAAGTGTCAGATTAGTGAAAAGGGCAGCATGAATCCAAGAAGAAGGCCTATGGTTTTCTGAAGAGTCAGCCAGTCAAAGAAGAACAACCCTCTAGTGCTGTATCCTCGCATGGTGGTGGTGGGTCTGCACTGCTGTGGGCATGCTACTGCTTCTGAGCTAAGCAGTCCTATTAGGTATAGGCACCCATGCAAGCACCAGACTCTCAATGCAATCATACCTTCTGCCCCATCCTACTTTATTTATTCCATCTAGAAATCGATCCTGAGTGCACTCCTCAATAAACTTCCTGAATACAAAATATCTAAGACAGGGACCCAAGGGACTCAAGCTAAAATTAGCTCAAGCCAATCAAGCTCTAGATCTGGGATGGCCTTTCACAGTTGTCCCACTCTCTGTCAAAGGGGCCAGGTCTTCATATTCTCCATTGTTCAGTCGCTGGACATTGGCTAGCCCTAAGGCATGCCCCTTGAGCATAGCAGCTCTCTTCAGCTGGCAGTAAGTCCCAGCAGCTGAGGACAGCACACCACAGCGTCCTCTACAGTCTCAGAGTGACTATGGACTGCAGAGCTCCCCTGTAGTTGCATAGGACATGTACATAAATGAAAAATAAACTTTTTGTTTGTTTTTTTTCTGAGATTTCAGGGTAAACTTGTTATTAGAAACATAGCCTAGACTAGCCTGCCTAATAAACCTACTTAACATTGTTGGAGGAATGCATGAGCACAAATATGAAGCATCACTGTTTGCCCTTATCTATTCCCCACATGGCGACAGTTTCTTTGTGGTTCTCAAAGTATGGTCCCAGGTCAGCAGCCTTAGCTGGCAAGTTGTTAGAAATACTTATTCTTAAGCCCATTCAGAGCTACTGAGCTAGAAATTCTGGGCATGGGGTTTAGCAATCTGTTTTAACTATCCCTCCAGGTAATTCTGATTCCAGGTAAATTTGAGAAACACTGCTCTAATGCAAAGAAGCCCTGGTGGTACAGTGGTTAATGTGTTCATCTGTTAATCAAAAGGTCAGTGGTTTAAACCCACCAGCCTCTACACAGAATAAAGATGTAGCAGTCTACTTTGATAAAGACTACATACCGCTTTCGAAACCCTATAGAGGAGTCCTACTCTTTCCTATAGGGTCACATTGAGTCAGAATCAACTCGGTGGCAATGAGTTTGGTTTTTGGTAGGATCTAACTCATCTTCTTAATTGCCTAAACAATATCCCTACTGTCCAATACAAGGCTGACATTTAAGAGTCATTCTTGCTTCTAGGCACCTATGCTACTCTTTCTATTCTTCTATTTTACTCATTTTCATATTGTATGATTTGTGTAGAGGTATGTGTCTTCTAATAGACTATGGACTCCTCCAGGGCAGGCATTAGATAATCATTATTTTTACGTACCCAAAGCCTTGCAGTGGTTCTAGGAAATAATGAGTGCTCAACAAAATTATTTTATTATCAAGTTTTACTTTGCACGTATTATTTTTCATGGATTCTTCTAGATATCTGAAAAAGTTTCTACATACCAATAAAAGAAAGACAATCTCTGAAATCAATGCAATAAAATGTTGCAAATACAATGGCAGAAGATTAACAGTAGTAATGATTTACTGTGTGCCTGGCACTCACATGTGCTATATCATTTAATCCTCAAACAATCCTATGAAACAGGTGCAATTATTAGCATACCAATAATATCCAATCACTCTGGAGGTATATGACTATGTATTACCTGTTTGATGCTCCATTTCTTTTAATTATAGTATAATGATGACTGTAATATTTCCTGCTCATAGGGATACTGGGAGAATTCAATGAGGTAACCTGGAAAAGGTTTATCACAATATCTGGCACACAGTAAGTGCTCAATAAATGTCTGCTGTTGCTATTACAGTAGTCCCAGTAAGGAAGTAGTGGTCAGTTCCGCAATGTGAAGATGACAAGGAATGTTTCAAGGAGGAAGTTGTAATGCTTAAGCTGAACTTGTGATCATGTCAGATTTTTAATGTACACCAGAGGAACAACTAAATTGAATATTTGAGAGCTCTTTTCTTAAACATATTTAGCTACATCCACATACAAGAATATCGTTGTTCTGGTTACCTAGTGCCTCCCTGATGAGAGTAAACCACAAATGGAATGATTTGAACAAACAGGAGTTTATTCTCTTACAGTTCAGGAGGCTAGAAGTCCGAGTTCAAAGTGCCAGGTTCTAGGGGCTGTGTGAAAGCCCCTCAACCTTGGGCTTCAGCTCTGCCTCTTGCTCCCAGCCCACTAAAGCTAGAGGCATCTCTTCACTCAGCCAGCTACTGGCTGCTGAGGCTAACAAGCCTAAGGTCAACAAATAAAATGGCATAGTCCCAATGTTACAAAACCACACAGCAGGCCATTGATTCAAGTCCATTGAAAGGCCCCAAGGTCAGCAGAGCATGGCAGTGTGCTGAACAACTACACGGCTACATGCTGGGTTCAAGCATGCCATAAGCTAGAGACCATTCCCCAAGGCTTCTCCTTATATGCAGGAAGCAGATCACATCCCTAAAGCAGCTACTCAGCTGCTCACAGTAGATTCCACCATGAGTTGATTATCAGTCTCATCATGCGGTATACTACATCCAGCTCTCCAGCCTCTCAACCAGGCCCAACCAAGTTGACAAACAACTTTAACTACTACAATAGTGCTGGAAGATGAGTTCCTTGGTCTGAAGGCACTCAAAATATGACTGTAGAAAAGCTCCCTCCTCGGAGTAGAGTCAACCTTAATGATGTGAATGGAGTAAAGCTTTCAGGACCTCTGTTTACGATGTGGCATGACTCAAAATGGAAAGAAACAACTGCAAACATCCATTGATGATTGGAACATGGATTATATGAAGTATGAATCTAGGAAAATAGGAGTTGTCAAAAATGAAATGGAACACATTAAGATCAATATCCTAGTCATTAGTGAGCTAAAATAGACTGGTTTTGGCCATTTTGAATCAGACAAGCATATGATCTACTATGCCTAGAATGACAGATTGAAAAGGAATGCCATGAATTCATCATCATAAAGAATGTTTCAAGGTCTATCCTGATGTACAATGTTGTTAGTGATAGAACAATATTCACATGCCTATAAGGAACACCAGTTAATACTGTTGTGTTGTTGATAGGTGCCACTGAGTTATCTCCAACTCATAGCAATCCTATGTTCAACAGAATGAAACACTGCCCAGTCCTGTGCCAGCCTCACAATCCTTGCTATGCTTGAGCCCATCGTTGCAGCCACTGTGTCAATCCATCTTGTTGAGGGCCTTCCCCTTTTTCATTGACCCTCAACTTTACCAAGCATGATATCTTTCTCCAGGGAATGGCCCCTTCTGACAACATGACCAAGGTAGGTTAGATGAAGTCTGGCCATTCTTGCTTCCAAGGAGTATTCCAGCTGCACTTCCTCCAGGACTGATTTGTTAGTTCTTTCAGAAATCCACGGTACTTTCAGTATTCTTTGCCAACACCACAACTCAAAAGCATCAACTCTTCTTCGGTCTTCCTTGTTCACTGTTAAGCTCTCACATGTATGTGAGACAATTGAAAATACCATGGCTTGGATTAGGTGCACCTTAGTCTTCAAGGAGACTTCTTTGCTCTTCAGCACTTTAAAGAGAGGTCTTTTGCAGCAGATTTGCCCAATATGTCATCTGATGTCTTGACTGCTGCTTCCATTGGTGTTGACTATAGAACCAAGTATATGAAGTCTTTGGTAACTTCAATCTTTTCTCCATTTATCATGATGCTGCTCATTGGTCCAGTTGTCAGGATGTTTGTTTTCTTTATATTGAGAGATAATCCATACTACAGACTGTAGTCTTAAATCTTCATTAGTAAGTGCTTCAAGTCATTCTCACTTTCAGTAAGCAAAGTTGTGTCATCTGCGTATCACAGGTTGATAATGGTCTTTCTCCAATCTTGATGCTACACTCTTCTTCATATATAGTCCAGCATATAGTATGTATGTTCAGCATACATATTGAATAAGTATGGTGAAAGGATACAACTCTGACTCACTCCCTTCCTGATTTTAAACTATGCAGTATCCCCTTGTTCTGTTCAAATGACAACCTCCTCCTGGTCTATGTACAGTTTCCTCATGAGCACAATTAAGTGTTCTGGAATTCCCATTCATCCCAATGTTATCCATAATTTGTTATGATCCTTGCAACCAAATGCTTTTGCATAGTCAATAAAACACAAGTAAACATCTTTCTGGTAGTCTTTGCTTTCAGCCAAGATCCATTTGACATCAGCAATGACATATCTCATTGCACATCCACTTCTCAATCTAGCTTGCATTTCTGGAAGTTCTCTGTCAATATACTGCTGCAACCATTTTTGAAATATCTTCAGTAAGATTTTACTTGTGTATGATATTGTTTATAATTTCCACATTCTGTGGGATCTCCTTTCTTTGGAATGGGTATAAATATGGATCTCTTCCAGTCAGTTAATACTACTATTATTCAAATTTATGCACCAATGACCCAAGCCAAAGACAAGGAAATTGAAGATTTTTACCAATTTCTGCAGTCTGAAATTGACCAAACATGTAATTAAGATGTGTTTGTGTATTACTGGTGACTGGAATGCAAAAGTTGGAAACAAGAATCACCAGTAGCTGGAAAATATGGCCTAGTTGAGAGAAATAACATTGGAGATTGCATGATAGAATTTTGCAAGACCAATGACTTACTCATTGCAAATACCTTTTCTCAACAACACAAATGGCAGCTATACACGTGGACATCATGAGATGGAATACACAGGAAACAGAATGACTACATTTGTGGAAAGAGGTGATGGAGAAGCTCAATATTTTCAGCCAAAACAAGGCCAGGAGCTGACTGTGGAACAAGGCATCAACTGCTCATATTCAAGTTCAAGTTGAAGCTGAAGACACTTTTAAAAAGTCCTCAGGAGCCAAAATATGGCCTTGATTATATCCCTCCAGAATTTAAAGACCATCCAAAGAATAGATTTGATGCACTGAACACCAATGACCAAAAACCAGAGGAATTTTGGGATGACATCAAGAACATCACCCATGGAGAAAGCAAAAGGTCATTAAAAAGACAGGAAAGGAAGAAAAGACAAACATGGATGTCAGAAGAGACTCTGAAACTTGTTCTTGAACAGAGAGTAGCTAAAGCAGATGGAAGAAATGACAAGATAAAAGAGCTGAACAGAAGATTTCAAAGGGCAGCTCGAGAAGACAAAGTCAATTATTATACTGATATGTGCAAAGAACTAGAGTTAGAAAACCAAAAAGGAAGAACATGCTCAGCATTTCTCAAGCTGAAAGAACAGAAGGAAAAATTCCAGCCTCAAGTTGCAATATTGAAAGATTCTATGAGCAAAATACTGAGTGATACAAGAAACATCAAAAGAATATGGAAGGAATACACAATCACTGTACTCAAAAGAACTAGTCAATGTTCATCCATTTCAGGAGGTGGCATATGATCAAGAACCAATGGTATTGAAGGAAGAAGTCGAAGCTGTACTAAAAGAATTGATTAAAAACAAGGGTCCAGGAATTGACAGAATACCCATTGTTTCAACAAACAGATGCTGCACTGGAGGCACTTTCTCATCTCTGCCAGGAAATTTGGAAGGTGAAAAGATCCATATTTGTACCCATTCCAAAGAAAGGTGATCCCACAGAATGTGGAAGTTATCAAACAATATCATTAATGTCACATGCAAGTAAAATCTTACTGAAGATGATTCAAAAACGGTTGCAGTAATATATTGACAGAGAACCTCCAGAAATGCAAGCTGGATTCAGAAGAGGATGTGGAATGAGGGACATCATACCTAATGTCAGATGGATCTTGGCTGAAAGCAAAGAATTCCAGAAAGTTGTTTACTTTTGTTTTATTGACTTATGACTTATGATTTTGTCTTTTATTGATTTATAACTTTTATTGATTTACTTATTTATGTTACTTGTATTTTATTGACTATGCAAAAGCATTAGATTGTGTGGATCATAACAAATTATGGATAACATTGAGAAGAATGGAAATACCAGGAAACTTAATGTGCTCATGAGGAACTGTACATAGACCAGGACACTGTCATTCAAACAGAACAAGGGGGCACTGCATGGTTTACAATCAGGAAGGGAGTGCATCAGCATTGTATCCTTTCACCATACTTATTCAATCTGTACTCTGAGCAAATAATCTGAGAAGCTGGACTATATGAAGAAGAGCATGACATCAGGATTGGAGGAAGACTCATTAATAACCTCTGATATGCAGACGACACAATTTTGCTTGCTGTTCTGGTTACGTAGGGCCACTCTGACAAGAACAGACCATAAATGGGATGGCATTAACAAACAGGACTTTTTTCTCTTACAGTTCATGAGGCTAGAAGTCCAAGTTCAAAGTGCCAGGCTCAAGGGACTGGGTGAAAGCCCTTCAACCTTGGGCTTCAGCTCTGCCTCTTGCTCCCGGCCCACTGAAGCTAGAGGCATCTCTTCACTCAGACAGCTACTGGCTGCTGAGGCTAACAAGCCTAAGGTTGACAAATAAAATGGCATGGTCCTGATGTTACCAAACCACACACCAGGCCATTAATTCAAGTCCATTGTAAGTCCCAAGGTCAGCAGAGCATGGCAGGCTGCTGAACAATGACATGGCTACATGCAGGGCCCAAGTGTGCCATAAGCTAGAGACTATCCCCAAGGCTTCTCCTTATATACAGGAGGCAGACCACATCTCAAAGGCAGGTACTCAGCTGCTTGTGGTAGATCCCACCATGAAGTTGATTGCCAGTCTCATCATGGGGAATAACTACCACCAGTTGCCCAGCCACTCAAGCAGACCCAGCCACTCAAGCAGACCCAACAAAGTTGGCATACAAATTTAAGTACCACACTTGCTGAAAGTGAAGATGACTTGAAGCACTTACAGATGAAGTGTGGATTATAGTCTGCAGTGTGGATTACACCTCAACAGAAAGAAAACAAAAATCCTCACAACTGGACCAATAGACCCCAGGGTTACAGGTGAGGAGAGACAACTCAGGGACACCCAAAGCAGAAGGATGGGAAAGCAGGAGAAAGGGATAAAAGCCAGGAACCCGGACAGAAGAGCAGTAAGCCCCAGGGATACAGGTGAGGAGAGACAACTCAGGGACACCCAAAGCAGCAGGCCAGAAGAGCAGGAGAAAGGGGATTAAAAGCCAGGAAGCCAGACAGAGGAATAGTCAGCCACAGGAACCCAGGTGGGGGTGATACGAGAGGTATCCAACAGCAAGACAAACTTGTCTGTCGGTTTGTCCTACTGTGGTGACATGTAGACATGAGTTTTGAGGCTGAGGCTCTGGTGTTTAAAACCCAGCAAAATGCACCTGGTGCACAGGTAACAGCCCAGCTTATAGACTGAGACAGACTAGGAAGAAGGAAGAGGCCGTCCACTTCTGAAAGAATTGGCCAGGAAAAACCTTATGAATAGCAAAAACCAACAGGCAGCATCATGACAAATGGAGAAAAGATTGAAGTTGTCAATGATTTCATTTTACTTGGTTCTATAATCAACACCAATGGAAGCAGCAGTCAAGAAATTGAATGACTTATGGCACTGGGCAAATATGCTGCAAAAGACCTCTTTAAAGTGCTGTAGAGCAACAACAACAACAATAAATAAAGTGCTAAAGAGCAAAGATATCATTCTGAAGACTAAGGTGTGCCCGACCCAAGCCATGGTATTTTCAATAGCATCATACACATGTGAAAGGTGGACAGTGAATAAGGAAGCCCAAAGAAGAGTTGATGCTTTTTCATTGTGGTGCTGGCCAAGAATATTGAAAGTACCATGCATTGCCAGAAGAACTAACAAATCTGTCCTGGAAGTAGTGCAGCCAGAATGCTCCTTGGAAGCAAGAATGGCCAGCTTTGTCTCACCTACTTCGGTCATGTTGTCAGAAGGGACCATTCCCTGGAGAAGGATATTATATCTTTGGTAAAGTGGAGGGTCAATGAAAAAGGGGAATGCCTTCAACAAGATGAGTTGACACAGTGGCTGCAACAATGGGCTCAAGTATAGCAAGGATTGTGGGGCTGACACAGGACCAGGCAGTGTTTCATTCTGTTATATATAGGCTTGCCATATTATTGTGTGGATCATGACAAATTATGGATAATATTGAAAAGAATGGGAATTCCCAAACACTTGATTGGACTCATGAGGAACCTGTACATTGACCAGGAGACTGTCATTTGAATGGAACAAGGGGACACTACATGGTTTAAAATCAAGAAGGGAGTGTGTCAGGGTTGTATCCTTCCCCCATACTTATTCAATCTACATGCTGAGCAAATAATCCGAGAAACTGGACTATATGAAGAAAAACGTGGCATCAGGATTGGAGGAAGAATCATTAACAACCTGAGATATGTTAATGATACAACTTTGCTTGCTGAAAGTGAGGATGACTTGAGGCACTTACTGATGAAGATTGAGGAACACAGTCTGCAGTATGGATTACATCTCAGTACAATGAAGACAAAAATCCTCACAACTGGACCAATAAGCAGCATCACGATAAATAGAGAAAAGATTGAGGTTGTCAAAGAATTCACGTTGCCTGGTTCTACAATCAACGCCAATGGAAGCAGCAGTCAGGACATTAGACTACGTGTAGCACTGGGCAGTTCAGCTGAGAAGGAACTCTTTCAAGTGCTGAGGAGCAAGGATGTCTCCTTGAGGACTAAGGTGTACCTGACACAAACCATGATATTTCCAATCACCTTGTATGCACGTGAGAGCTGGACAATGAATAGGGAAGACTGAAGGAGAGTTGATGCTTTTGAGTTGTGGTTCTGGTGAAGAATGCTGAAAGTACCATGGACTGCTAAAAGAACCAACAGATCTGTCCTGGAGGAAGTGCAAAAGAAATGCTCCTTGGAAGTTCGAATGGCCAGACTTTGTCTCACCTACTTTGGTCATGTTGTCCGAAGGACCATTCCCTGGAGAAGGATGTTATGCTTGGTAAGGTGGAGGGTTGATGAAAGAGGGGAAGGCCTTCAACAAGATGGATTGACTTGGTGGCTGCGACAATGGGCTCAAGTATAGTAAGGATCATGGAGCTGGCACAGGATTGGGCGGTGTTTGGTTCTGCTGAGCATGGGATCGCTGAGTCGGAAATGACTCGATGGCACCTAACAACAACAACAAGCTATGAGCTGGAGCTGACTTGATGGCACTTAACAACAACAAGAACAACATACGAAGATCTTTTAGTGTCTTCTCTTTTCCTGTCATTATAGGAGCTCTGGAGGTGCAGTGGTTAAGGTATTCATTTGGCTCCTAACCAAAAAGGCAGCAGTTCAAACCCACCAGTGGCTCCAGGGGAGAAAGAGGAGGCACCTGCTTCCGCAGATTTATAGCCTTGGTAACCCTATGGGGCAGTTCCTTTCTGTCCTATAGGGTTGCTATGAATCAGAATTGACTAGATGGAAATGGGTTTGGTTCAATTTTGTATTTACATTCAGCAATTCTCCCAAACCAGACCTGCCCTCTTCTGAAAGTCTATATTAACAGGAAGGGAAAAATCCATAGTATTGGGCAACTTAAATGATTTTGTAATTAGCTTAATGTGGCTTCTATAACACCACATTATCTATTAGTATGATAAAAGACCTGGGATAAATATGAGATCAAAGTATTAAGTAGACCCCCTTTCAGCATATATGAAAAAAAAATCCATGCAAACCATCATGTTACATATATTAGAAAATCTACTGTTATCAGAAATAAGAGGCTGGAAATCTTTGAATTACAGAAAACACAAGAAACAAAAGCAGGTGATGTAGTCAATTGTATAGATTATATTAATGGCCCTAGTTTGTTACCTCTCTTTCTATCCACATCCTTTGCTATATGACTTTCTAGTTTCTCCCGTGAAAGAAGCAGAATAAATTTTCTTTCCCTCTGACTTTGGTTTACCATGTGCCTTGCTTTATCAATAGAGTAAAGTCGTTAATGACAGTGTGTCAATTCTGAGTCTAGCTTGTACCAGCGCCAATTGCCATTGATCCTGTATATTTGTTTGCCCTCTTTCATCTCTGTCATTGTGATGAGAAGAGCATGCTCACCCTTCAAGCACCAAGACAAGTAGATGAGAGCCACCACAAAAAGATGCTACAACCGATCTCCATCTAGATGAACCAACCCCCCACTAGACAGCATATGTATGAGAAATGAATGTGAATTGTTGAATGGCATGGACATATTGCATTACTACACAGAATTATTGGGCCATGGTTAACTGATATAAGAGGATATCTATTCTTTGTCTCAATATGACTTCAGAAGCAAAGCTGAAAGTTAAAAAATAATAAATGAGCTTCACCTTGAAATATACCAAAAATAAGAAAACTAAAAACAAAGAGAGAAACAAATGGCTCCTTGAATTGGCTTTCATTTCAGATGATAACAGAGAAGACTCATTTCTCTAGTGAAACTCTGGGACTGTGACTTGACACTTTTTTATTAAAAAGACATTAAAAAATTAACACCGAACTCTTACTACTTTCCTCTGAGGCAGCTCATGAAAGATTGCCATCTCAGTATCAGAATGCACAATATCTACATGCAGGCCCATCTGCTTCACCTCCTACAGGAGGGACTGTGAATGCTAGTGCCTCCGGTGAGGAGACGTCCTGTTGAGGATTAATGTCCCCAGCTCAGATAACATAAAAGTGATCTGGCAGAATACATTAGTGGAGGATTCCAAAGCATGTATTTTTGATCTTCTGCCACATTCCTTTCAGAAATCATAACAGTGGAAATATTTTTCACAAAAATACAAAGAAGTTTATACAAAATGGTATGATCTTATTATATACACCAAAAAAAAAAAGAAAGAAAAATATCTTGTGAGATGCTGTGAGTTATAACTTCTTGGGCTGTACTTCTAGAACACTAAAATACATACAAACTGGTATAAAAAAAATATTTATATTCTATCTATCTATCTATCTATTCCTGTTTAGAAGCAGATGGTGATTAGATTAGTACATAGGAGATGGTGTATGAGATTTGGAGTTTCTAAAAAGCTCCCCTGTGCAACTGTTACTCCTGGTCCTGAGACCGCATTTATTGTTACTCTTTATCTATGAACAATCTCTGCAAGGATGAAGCTGCTGCAACCTATCTCCATCTAGATGAACTCCATCCAGATGAACTTCACAGCTGGTTTTCGTTACTAAGAGATAGGGTGGTAGAAAGAATAGAGTTCACAGTCAATATAGCTGGAGTTCTAGAGTGGTGCAAATGGCCAAGGCACTAGCCTGCCAACCAACAGTTTGGAGGGTTGAGTCCACCAGAGGTGCCTCAGAAGAAAGGTCTGGTGATCTACTTCTGAAAAAGCAAGCATTAAAAAAAACCATGGACTATCAAAAGCAATTTATAGATATAATATAATCTTGTCTAAATGCCAAAAACATTCTTTAATGAAATGGAAAAATGAATCTCCCACTTTATAGAGACAGCAAGGAGGCCTTGAATAGCTAAAGCAATATTGAAGAAGAACAACAAAGTAGGAGGTCTTACACTACCTTACCTCTAAACTTTCAGTACAGCCACAGTAATCAAAACAGCCTAGTACTAGTAAAATGATAGACACGTAGACCAATGTAATAGAATTGAGAACCCAGAAGTAAACCCATCCACCTACAGGCAGCTGATCTTTGACAAAGGGGCAAAGTCCATTCAAAGTTGAACAACATCTTTAACAAATGGTGCTGGCAATACTGGATATACATATGCAGAAAAATGAATCAGAATCCGTACCTCACACCATGCACAAAAACTAACTCAAAATGGCTCAAAGACTTAATTAAAAAAAAAAAAAAAAAAAAAAAATTAAACTTTCTGGAAGATAACACATGGTCAAATTTAGGGGACCATATCTTCAGCATAGATAGCCTATCCAACAAAACAAAAATGCACAAATGACAGAATGAAAATTAGGTAACTGGGACCTCCTAAAAATTAAAAATTTATCCTCATAAAAAGATTTATGAAGAGTGTAAAAAATACCCTAAAGCATTTGACTGCTGACCAGAAGGCTAGCAGTTCAAACCCACCAGCCACTCCTTGGAAGGAAGATTGGGCAGTCTACTTCCACAGAGATACCACCTCAGAAAACACAAGGAGGGGTCGCTGTGAGTTGCAACTGACTCAAGGGCAGTGAGGTTTTTTTTTTTTTTTTCTTTAATAGGGTTGCTATGAGGCAGAATCAACTCAATAGCAAAAGGTTAAACATAAATTGCTAGGGAAAAGATCTTGAAACTGATGAGAAAATAATTGAACTGATGGATTCTTGGAAGTAACTTCTTAATTCTTGAACTGTAACCAAATCATTTAGCATCACTGAAACTCACACTCCTCATCCGCCAGATGAAAATAAGACAGTTTACTTCACATAGGGTTTTTTGCTTATAAATGATGGTAATCGTGTATTAATTGATTATTTTTTCTAACCCTTTCCTACTAAGACACCAAGTATCTTAAGTCAAAAAATTTAGAAAAATTAGTTCAAAGGGCTTTTACCTTATAGCCACCCTTATAAAACACAAAGATAAATGTGAAATTTTACTGTACATACAAGTTTTATTAAATTCTATCATTACCCTTGAGCTTCTCAGCACATGCCCTTGTGGATCCCTGCTTACTTCCCCACAAAGACCTTATAGCCCAGATAAGCTATATATCCACTTTTGTGCTAAAAAGAATCATCTCCTCAGGTGTTGGAAAGCCCCCACTCCTCTCCTGTTCTCACCTCCAAACATATACAGTCTCCTGTGCCAGCAGTTGCCATAACGTGATAAGCCCATAGAGTCCTTAGCTGACAACAAAGCCTGAAGCTATAGAAAATCATAAATTCCCAACATGTGAAACCTAGACTCAGAGGGATATATATATATATATATATATATATATATATATATATATAATTTTTTTTCAACTATGAATGCCAAACCTGGACTTCTCCTCAATTGGCAGATCTTGTAATTCAGCTATAAATACTCCCATTACATATCTACAGAATTACAACAAGATGAATAAAAAGAAAGTGAACTCACGAGTAACCATTTAACACTGATATAAAAACTTCAAAAAATATGTGGTAATTAGATAATTTTTATGTTTTTGCAAGAGTTGCTTTCCCTGATGGACATACTTCAGATTCCCAGTGTACCCTATGCCTCCATTTATTGGCCACCTGGTGTGTTCTAGAAATATATTTATCTTATTTGACTCTTACAATAAAGTTATGAAGTAGGTACAGTGTTACTGTCCCAATTTACAGATTAAGAAACTGAGGCTCAGAGTGGATAAGTAAAAACCTTGCCAAAAGTCAGAGAGTTATGAAGTGGCACAGCTTTCCTGACTCCAGAGTTGGTACTAATTTCAATACAATAAATTGTATTTCTAATATCACACTGATGCATTAAGCAAGAGCCCAGTTTCAGGAGAGTGAACTTCACTTTAGAGTTGATAAAACAGTCAGGGAAAATCAAACAAATAACAAGTTCCAAGCCATCTCAAATCATGATGGTAGCGTCTCCCTCTAAACTGTTTTATGAAAACTGCTTGTGAAATCTGATCTGAGTTTCTTATGTTATCTGTTGACCTCCACACAATGTTTAGATGACATGCTGAACTGCTGAGTATCGGGACAACAAGATGGTTTAGACTCAGGAAGAGAGGATTGGAGAATGGAGATCCTGGAGAAGTCTCAGGAACCAAGGGTCAACTGAGGAAGGGAAGGGTCCTATGGCGCTGTAAATTCATTAAAGTACTTTCACATGAAGAAAGTTATGTTTGCTTATCAACAAAAACTAGAAATCCCTTCAGAAAGACTAGCTTTGCTGGGAAAACATTTTGCTAAAAAATATTTCCAGGACAGGATTTGAAAGGGAAGTTGTAGAGGTAATAATAGCAAATGGATGGCAGAAATGTTCCCCAAGAGATAAAGGGGAAGAATATGGGAGAAGAGAAAAAAACAAGAAGCTAAGGAGGGAATTCACAGAGAAGAAATGTTGGATGGGGAATGTGGAGGATGAAATTCAGTATGCTTTCTGAGATGACCACAGCCCATGACCTCAGGAATCTTTAATACGGATGCCAAAAGCATGGAAACTAATGGGAAGGTTAACCCTTTGTCATGGTTAATGTCACTGGGCCAGGGAACATTTGACTTGCAGTCACATTCAAAACATGAATTAGCTTTTCTCCAGCACAAGAGAAAAAGGACTCACACTACACCAGGGGTAGGGGATGGGATTAGACCTTACATTCCTCTGAAACTCTCAGCAGGTTCATGGCCCATGCTTTATATTATCTTAGTAGCATGGTTCGGTCCACATCCTATGGCTTCTGCTAGGAAGTAAGTACCTGGCAGGCAAGATTCACTTTAGAATCATCTTTGTACTAGATACCTACCAGATGTCTCTCCTAGATACCCTTTGGTATCTAGTAGAGAAAAATTTTATTTAATGAATAACTAAACAAACAAATGTTAGAGATTCTTAGAATCCAGATTGCTCTACTTCATAGCTGTGTGTTTTTGAAGACGTATGTAACCTTTTCTGAGTCTTAGTTTCTCCAAGACCAGGCTGATGGAAAGATTAAATGAAATCATACATGTGATACATTTGGCACAGTAACTGGACTATGGAAAGTACACACATCGAGGTGTTAGCTGGCGTGTTTAAATTGTGAGTCTTCCTTTGAGATCTATTGATTTTGATCTGAAGTTCAATTCCCCAGACTGTGAATGCCGAGTTTTCATGATATCCATTCTAGTCCTGAGATTGGATTTCTGCTGTCTTTCTCTGCTTCCTCATTCCCATACCCATGCTTAGGAGCTCTGGTAGCATAGTGCCTAAGGCACTTGACTGCTAACCAGAAGGCTGACAGTTCAAACCCATCAGCCACTTCTCAGAAGGAAGGTTGGGCAATCTACTTCCATTGTGATAACACCTCGGAAACCCAAGGAGGGGTCGCTATGAGTCAGGTCTGACTCGATAGCACATAACAACAAACAATAACATACCCATGCTTGCTACCTCAGGGCCATCCAATATTCACTTTAGTATAAAGCAGGGCCCCTGGCCACTTCTCTAAATATTCCTTCTCATTCTCACACACACATGCACCAGAATTTACACATTGTGAGACTAATCAATATTTGAGAGCTTGGGGGATCATTTTGCAGATCATGGCTTGCAACTTCATGCTGGCTTCATCTCCTCTCTGAACTTTTTCTGTCAAGGAGTAACAGGCATATCCTTTCCCTTACTTAGCACAGAGTAGTAAAGATCATATTTATGTCCACTGGGTCCAACCTTCCATTCTAAGTACTTTCCTCAACAAATATAGTCGTTCTCTTCTACAGAATCCTGGTGAATAAAACATTTCCCATTCTGATATGTTATTACAAATATAATAAGGAACTCCCTGATGGGGAGTCTCACTAAGCCTGCAATAAGTTTACCAGACCATCCAGAGAGCCTGTTCTTTCTCTAGGGTTCTTCAAAAGTAGATGTTGATTAATGTTCACATGCAGAAGGGAGCCTGAGATTCTCTACTTTTCAGCAGGTCTAATAATATAAGATCCTGCACTTATAATAGGGGTTTTGCATAAATGATCCCAGATAGAAGTATTTGGATACACCAAAGCTCAGAAAGCTGAAGTACCTAATTAGCTGCAGAGGAAAGACAAGAAATTAAGTCTCCTGGCCTTACTTCTTTGTTCTTTCCACGGCATACTACATTATACCCAGTGCCCTAGCTCAACCAAATAAACCTCTGCAGAGCTCTGATTAGAGACCAGGAAGTGCTCTCCTTCCTGATCAAGACTGACCTCAAAGTTCTAACTCAATTATTTCTATTTTAGTTCCTTCAGAAGGAAAAAAATAAAAGACAGGCTCTTATTTTACAATGATGCAGTGTTTGGAAACATACCCAAGAAGTTTCTTTCCTTTTTTCAAAAATAAATCTCAGGGTCTGGTTTTGTTTGTTTGTTTGCTTGTTTTTGGTGAGGTTGCCCTTCAAAAGGAACCAATGCACTTGGGTTGTGCAGCCATCTGCCACTACATGCTTAAATATTGTGGTTAAAAAAAAATCTGGCCACCCTGCCTTTGATATGGAAGAACCACATGGGGTTGAGTCATATGCTGTGGGGAGAACACAGCTAATTATGGGATGTGCTGGGCCCAGGGAAGTTGTTAACTGCTACATAATTACAACTGCCATCCAAGGGGACAGAGTCATGGAAATTCAGCTAATATAAAGAAATCAACATAAAAATATAAAATTTTAAGCCCTACACTAGTGAAATATAGTTCCTATTCTTGATTTCCCAAACATAAGATCTGGTTTATGATTAGAGATATCCACGATCCTGTAGTGTTTCTGGCATTAAATAAAATGTTATTTTAACAATGCTAGATGTTGTTGTTGTTGTTGTTGTTGTTAGGTGCC
>NW_006921760.1:1883946-1884527 GCF_000298275.1 Orycteropus afer afer
ATCTATCAGCAATGATATCCCTCATTCCATGTTCTCTTCTGAAATCCAGCTTGCATTTCTGGAAGTTCTCTGTTAATATATGGCTGCAACCATTTTTGAATTATCTTCAGTAAGAGTAAGATTTTACTTGCATGTGATATCAATGATATTGTTCGATAATTTCCACATTCTGTAGGATCACCTTTCTTTGGAATGGGGCTCTTAGGCAGGAGCACGGCAGGCCATGTGGGTGAATAATTAAGCCAGAGGGAATTATAAGAACTGGTCAAGCAAGGAAGCACCTGACCAGAGCCCATACCAAACCCCTGCACGTAACTCTTACTTACGAAAGACCCCAGCACCTGACTCTTACTCACAAAAGCCCCCAACCATTTCCTGCCCACTATGTTAATGAAGTGCTTCAGTTCTACTTCTTGCCCCCATGCTAATAGGGTGCTTTAACCTTATTGGTTCCTGTAACACATACCCTGCTCTCAATCTGGTCCACTGAGGAACAAGAAAAGTAACACTATAAAAACCCTTTTCTTTCACGTGGGAGGCACAACTTCTTGGGCCCCTCTCAGGGACCTGTGAACCTCCCC
>NW_006921760.1:1885525-1890292 GCF_000298275.1 Orycteropus afer afer
TTGCATATGAGCAGTTGATGGTCTGTTCCTAAATCAGCTCCTGGACTTGTTTTGGCTGAAAATATTGAGCTTCTCCATTGCCTCCTTCCACAGATGTAGTCAATGTGACTCCTGTATATTCCATCTGGTGAAGTCCATGTGAATAGCTGTCATTTGTGTGGTTGAAAAAAGGTATTTGCAACGAATAAGTCATTGGTCTTGCAAAATTCTATTATGTGATCTCCAATGTCATTTCTATCTCCAAGACCTTATTTTCCACCAACCGGTGATTCTTCTGTGTTTCCAACTTTTGCATTCTGGTCACTAGTGATAATCAACACATCTTGATTGCATGTTCAGTCAATTTCGGACTGCAGAAGTTGGTAGAAATCTTCAATGTCTACATCTTTGGCTTTGGTGGTTGATGCGTAAATTTGACTAATAATAATATCAACTGGTCTTCCTCATATGTATATGGATATTTTCCTGTCACTGACAGCATTGTATTTCAGGACAGATCTTGAAACATTCTTTGTGATGATGAATACCATGCCATTCCTCCTCAATTTGTCATTCCCAGCATAGTAGATCATACAGTTGTCTGATTCAAAATGGCCAAAACCAGTCCATTTCAGCTCACTAATGCCTAAGATATCAATCCTTATGTGTTTTATTTCGTTTTTGACAGCTTCCAATTTTCCTAGATTCATATTTTGTAAATTACATGTTCTGATTATTAATGGATATTTGCAGCTGCTTCTTATCTTGAGTTGTGCAACATCAGAAATAGGAGGTCCTAAAAGCTTTACTCCATCTACATCATCAGGGTCAGCTCTCCTCTGAGGTGGCAGCTCTTCCCTAGTCATATTTTGAGTGTTTTTTGACCTGAAGGGAGCTCTGGTGGTATAGTGCCTAAGGCACTTGACTGCTAACCAGAAGGCTGGCAGTTCAAACCTACCAGTCATTCCTCGGAAGATTGGGCAATCTACTTCTGTAGTGATATTGCCTCGGAAACCCAAGGAGGGTTGCTATGAGTTGGAACCTATTCGACACCAGTGAATTTGATTTTTTAAGTTTCTGACCTAAGAGGCTGGAAGATGAGTTCGTCTCCCTTAGCTGTTCCAAACTGTTCCACTCCCATTTCCTGGCCTTCCCTACCAGTCTCAGCCCTCCAAAAAGCAGCATTACTGATATGCTTGGAAATATTTAAAACAATGCTAGATAGTGATGATTTATTCGTATGATACTAAAAGGAAGACCCTAAGTCCAGGAGTGGAAACCTTGTTTCTAGCTTTAGTTGACCAATTAAAAAATCCTGGGTAACTTGTCCCAGTCACTTAATTTGAGGGAAGGAAGATGGAGGGCGATGAGTCCAGACAGTGCCTGAAGTTTCTTTCCATAACAAATAGAGATAGTCCATTCACAAAAGTTATTAACTATCAAGTTTAGAGCAAGCAAGTATTTGGAATTCAAAGATGAATAGCACATAGTCTAATGACCACTTTCACAAGGGTATTACACTAGCTCTGTATATCCCATTCTTCATAAAGTTCATATTTTACCCCTTTGGCATCTCCTTTTTTAATTTCACTTCAAATTATGATCAAGGAAAGTGACTTCTCAGTGGATTAAAAGGAAAAGTAGAAATAAATCCTTTCACTGGAAATGTTTCATGACCACACTCTCTGGTGCCTAGACTATTCTCCCCTCCTTGGGGCAGATCCCATGTGTTCTCTCCACAGCACTTCCTTCATTGTACTTCCCCACCCAGTTTGAATGCTCCTCCCTTGAGTTTCAAAGTCTCTACAAATGCTTTTGTTACTGTGCTTTCCATAGGATTGTCACATTAGCTTTGAATTGTCAGTGAAAGAAAAGCAGCAACTCTGCTCCTTTGTTTCTGAATATCTGGTACCCACCAGGATTCCTGGGAAACAGTGGGTATTCACATGTTTCACTGACCTAAAATGACACATATCTCTAAAGGTGCTGCTTAAGGTTCTTCCTCCTACATCTTTTTCCATCCTCTCATGTGAGCTTCCATTTCTTTTTCCCTCCAGTGCTTATTATCTATGTCATTCAGTTACTATATCATCACTTACTACCTGCTCAAGTCTGTTCTTATCCCTTTTCTAAATTGGAAGTAACCTGAGGATATTAGTGATATTCTGGGAAATATTTAGTAACTAACTCTTTTGGGAAAAAAAGGCCCCAGTTTGTATCATTTGATTATTTCCATGGTATAAATACCCCATTGTGGTTATTCTAAGCTACTAATGTGATGTCAACTGGCTCACGAAATTCCTAAAAAATTGACAATCAGTTTCTATGAACCAGTACAAAGCAGCTACTGCATATCAGTGGTAGATACCATGTTTATACATGTCTGCATTGCTTATGGTAGTTACCACAGGACAGGCCAATAACATTTGAAATAATTTAAAAATTACATTGAATAGCTATTTACCATGTGTCTGGAGCTATTACAGGTGTTTTATATATATTAACACATTTTAATTCTTATACCAACTCTTCAGATTTATAGTTTTCTCCTCTGTAATCTGAAGGTGATGCTGAGGCTCCGAGAGGTGCAGTAACATGTCAGCATCATCAAATAAGTACCATTGCTAGCACCAGGACTCTAGTCAAATTTCAAAGACCAAGCATTTTCACACCAGTGGATTGTTAAGCTGCCAAAAGACTGAAATTGCAACATGAGAAGCATGTCTAATATTATAACGAGGTTTGTCAAACTCTAGAGGGAAAAGTAGACTTTTCTCTTAGGCATTATTTTAGTTTGGTTTATTTTAGTTTAGTTGAGGCAAACTTATTTGGAAATGGGAATGACTAAATTAATAACTATAGTAAAGCGCGGACAATGAGTTCAGAGTCTTCAAGAGACAAACACTAAAATTAAAATTATTTCTTTAAAAGGAAATGAGGCAACAGATCTAAAAGGAGTACTTGAGTTGCCTTATAGGGAACTAAAATCAGAATGACTTCTCACGTTATTGTTTTTGGATAGACACTACCTCAGCCTAGATATCTAGAAATCATCAGAAGCAGTAGGGGATAGCAGAAGGCTTTGATGACTTTGGAAAGACCAGTACATTTTTTGTGTGTTTAGCCAAAGACAGAACTGGAAAGTGAAGAGCTTAAAAAAATATCTATTAAAAAAATAATAAATATCTATTTATATTGGATTAAATTATATTCTTAAATCCTCTTCTGAGCAGATATCAGATAAATCCACATTTGTGTCTCTAGTGCCTAGCATGACAGCTGGCATGCAAGAGATGATAAATATTTATAAAATAAGTGAATCAAAGAATGACATAGAATTTCCTCAGTATGAGGCTCAAATAAACTGAAACTGGATATTCATTAGTAAATGAAAGAACCCCTTCTGCATTTTAAGAAAAGGCATTTCAATGATGATAAGCCAAGGACGTCTGTAAAGGATAAAGTAATCTTCTTTTTAAACCTTTATCCTAGTTTAGATATCTGACTTGGTGAGCCAGATATCGTACATGACAAATCAATATTGGTTTAATTGAACAACCTCATAGTATTTAGAAATTGAACAGTAACTCCAAGAAAAACATACTAAGTTAATGTTACCTTGAATCTATAGTTGTTTTTCTTTCTTTTCAATATTTGGAAGTTTTTCATACGTATTTTCCTCATTTGATTGACAAAGCAATTCTATGAGACTGATAGGGTAAGTATTATTGCTCTGTTTCACCAAAGAAATATAAAAGACCCAAACAAAATTCAGTGATTTTTGTAAGGTCATATAACTAATCAAAATTAGAACTCAGCTGTTAACTAAGTTCTAACTCTTCCTGGTCAGGCCTTTCTCATAGATGAAATTCTTCTGGTAACAGATGGCTTAAAAAGCAAAGGCTCCATTGGTATATTAACAAAGCCAACATAATTGTGTCAATTAACTTGTTCCAAAGTTACCTTAAAATGTATCTGGAATTTTAATCTGTGGTATCAAAGCCAGCCTTGTTCCAATAGTTGGCTAGAATGTATCCCTGGTTATTCTTTAGAAAAACCAAAAGTATAAGATCCACAGAACTAGTTTCTTTCAACCAACATGTATTATTTTTTGAATCTCTAAGTTGAATGCCAATAGCACTTCTGATGAAGTATTTCACAAATATGTCTAGCTTTTATGAACCAAACTACCTTGGAGTTAATAAGCAACTTTACTCATGCTTTTGGCAAAAGATTCATTTCTGTTTCTTTCCAAGTTTTTTTTTTCTTTTTCTCTTCATTTAACATTTTAATGAACTATTTCTAATCTTTGGGGGAATCAGGAGTTTCTCGAAGTGGGTATAAAGGAGGACAGAGAGCATGAGTGTTTTCCAGAGTCTCTTTGTTTATGCCATCATTCTTCTCTAAAGACCTTTTGCATTTTGAAATTAATCATCCATTACTTTAACACTTAAATATTTGGATGAGCCTTCAGTCCCAGAACCACGAAAGTACAGCTGGACAATTCACCTCCTTTGTTTTCCTTTAAAATGATCCTGCAGTTAGTGAATCTTGAGTTCGCCTTAGCCTGCTAAAGCTCTTCTGGGTCCCTCCTGCCCACATTAAGGGTAGCTGGGTAGGTGCTCCAACTCAGTGATGTGATCATTTTAACTGAGGCAGGGCCTTCAAGCAGCTTGCTGGAGGTGGGCCATACTGAACCAGTCATTAGCTTTGGAACCCTGTAGACTTTCTGTCTTGAAGCTATCAAATGCTACTGCAAATTGATTTCAATGTGCATAGTTTCAGGGA
>NW_006921760.1:1891242-1895427 GCF_000298275.1 Orycteropus afer afer
ATATACATGATGAAACTCCTGGGAAACCTTCCCCTTACTGACTGGTGATTTTATAATATTTTTCTCTCACTAGCCAACCTCTGAGGAAGCATGAGAGACAGGAAGAGTAAGTGGTAATGGAAGGCAGAATGGGGAAACTCATTTGAAACTCAAGAGACATCTTTCTCCTACTTAATTTTTCCTTGAATTAGATCTGAATTCTTTTTTTTTCCCTTACTAAAATAAAGCATATTTCTAATGTTATTTGAAAACGAGGAAATTCCCCAAGAAAGAAGTAATGACTGGTGCTGAATTACACACACACAATCAACAGAGTAGCACAAAGGGTCCAATTGAAACAAGCAAATCTGAGGAACCCTGTGTTCCCTTGGAGAGGCCACCCATGTTTGTTTTCCCCTTGGCATTTGCATTTCAGAGGAAGTGCAATAATAGAGCCACACTAGCTAAAGTCCTACTCAGTCCATTTCCCAGACCTCTAGAGATATTCAATCAACTCCTCGAGTCTGAAACAGAAGATATGACCCTTTTGCCAAAATATTTATTTTTAAAAATAGATTGTTTTTGCTGTTAGTCATGGACTCAGCATTTATCAAGTAATGAATTGTAAAGATAGCTCTTTCACCATGCAAAATATCCAATTCTGGGGTAATAGCTTTCATATTTATTTCATAAATAGATATTTCACATTAGTTTCAGACCATCTACTGGATACCATTCTTCCCAACTGGAAGGAATGACTCTCTTTCCTGAGCCATCACAGTCTTGATAAACGTTACAAAAGTGTTTGCACACACTAGGGCTTTGCATTATAGTTATGTAACCCAGGCTTACAATTAGAAATTATTTCAAAGATGTTGAAATAAAACCTCGTTTTAGAGTCATGGTTCTTATGTGGGGTGATTTTTCCCTAGGGAACATTTGGCAATGTTTGGAGATATTTTTAGTTGTCACAACTGGAGTGTTCGAATGACATCTAGTCAGTAGGGGTGAGGGATCTTGCTAAACATAAAACAATGCACAGGACAGCCCTTGCAACAAAGAATTATCCAGTCACAAGTGTCATGGTTAAGAGACCCTACTTTAGACAGAGTGGTAGACACAAGTAAGACTCCAGGTCAAGTTTTTGGCTGACCTCAAACTGGTCAAAACAGAAGAGCAGGGCAAGAGAAGAAGATAATAAAGCAACATGTTGCATGTCATGAAATATGACCCTTTTAAAATCTTGGGTTAAGTTGGTTAAACTCACAAAATGGATTCTTTGAAGAAAACTTGAAGATGTACAGTTGTTAAATTTCTTGTGGCTAGAAGAGCAAAGTGCATTTCTTGAAAATACAGACTGTACAGTGAAGAAACAGGAGCTGTAGTGGCAGAGTGCCTAAGGCATTTGACTGCTAACCAGAAGGCTGGCAGTTCAAACCCACCAGCCACTCCTCCAAGGGAAGATTGGGCAATCGACCGCCAGAGAGATCCCACCTCAGAAACCCAAGGAGGGGTTGCCATGATTTGAATTGACTCCATGACTGTGAGTTTGGTTTATAGTGAAGAAACAGCTATGTGAGTTGTATTCACCTAATTTAGAGATCTATGAACGCTGTTCCTAAAATTCATACATATGTGTCCTTGTGTCTCAAGAAATATCTATAAGGAAGAATATTGGCTCTTGCCAAGTCTACTTATTACTTACTGCTTGATCTAGAGAACTTATGTACCACTAGGGCTATAAGAGTCCTCACTTACAAGGGTTAGAAGATATGCATTGGATTTAGGAAAGTGCAAGATGATTACAGGACCACTAAAATATTGATACTAGATGGGATTGCAGAAACTTATTTTCTTGGCCCAATTCTAGAGAGCTTTCAGTGAGTTCTCTAAGAAAGCTTTTCTTTTAAAGGAGTTCTGGTGGCATAGTGCCTAAGGCATTTGAATGCTAACCAGAAGGTTGGTGGTTCAAACCCACCAGCCACTCTGTAGAAGACTGGGCAATCTACTTTCATAAAGATTTATAGCCTCAGAAACCCAAAGGGGGTCACCATGAGTTAGAATTGACTCGATGACACTGAGTTTGGTTTTTTGGTTTGGATGCTTTCCAACTAACATAGTAAACATAGGAACATGCTCTCTAAGAGTTGTCAAAAAAAAAAAAAAAATAGCCTTAGCTGATCTTTGAATGGTGGATCCAATATCTCACTGAATACTGCTGGAGACATGTGGGGGACACTAAAGCACTGACATAAAATGTAAAATTACACAGCTTCCCAGAGTTGCTGTTGAGGGCTAGGTTCCCTGAGGGTCTGTCTCTAGTGTTATCTATTGGAATCCATAGCAATAGTCACTCTTATAGTGAGATCCCATTGATGAGACTTACTCCTGGAAACAGCAGAAGCATTTTCAGATAGGGTGGCATCATATTGCTTAAATTTCTCTCTCTCTCTCTCTCTCTCTCTCTCTTTTTACCAACGTAAATCAACTATTATCCTTTAGAGAAAGAGCAGAGATGGTTGGTGTGCAGGAACAATTTAATGCAATCACATAAAATCTGACTTACAACCTTAAAAAATCTGATTACAGCAGATTAACCAAATAGGAGCTTATTTCTCTCATGTAATAAGGTCCAGAGATGGATAGGTCAAGGCTGGTGCCATTGTCCAGGAAAGTTCTCAAACACTAAGACTCTTAAGAACTTTATCAGATGCAGGTACCTGGGATCCTTCTCGTGGAGCCACAGGAACTGATAAGCCCAAGACGGCAGACAGATAGCAAGCTGCTGGATCACAGGCTGTGGAGGCCAATGAATCTGAAGATCAGCAGGCAGTTGTAGGCTACTGGCTCATGTCCCGAGAAGCAGAAGTCAGAGGATGACAAGCTGGATGCAGGATACAGAGCAAAAGCCTGAAAGTTTTACTAGAATGCCTAGAGGTATTGGATGCAGGCCACAGCCCCAAGAAAACTCCTTTTAACACTGATGGGCTGATCACATTATATCACATCATGGAAGGTGGTCACATCATTATGTAACTACCAAACCACTGAGAATCGTGGCCTAGCCAAGTGGACACATAACCTTAAACATTACATAGAGCAACCATCTTACAACCCTGAGAATGAGAGAACCACAGGATGAGACTATTCCTTTAGCAATAAAACAAAAAACTATAGCTCTTCCTAAAGTTCTATCCAGTAGACTTCTGCTTACCTCTTAGTGGCCAGAACTGGGTCTATGGCCAGGCCAGGCTTAGCCATAGGGAATTCTGTGGCAGAAAATATTTTTATTTGAGCATATTTCTGCCTTAATAAAAACAGGTTTCACATTAATAGGAAGTGGAGAGACAATATGCAGGACACTTGCAGTGTCTGCCCTTAGGAGTCTTTTTAAATATCTCCACAGCTACCATCCAGTGACACATCTGAGCAGAAATTTGTGGGTGTATTGTTTTGGTGCAAGAGTTGCCAATTAGTGCTAATTCCAATTCAAAGCATCTAGTTATTTTCTAAAAAGAACCTGGTAGTGCAATGATTAAGCGCTCAGCTGCTAACTGAAAAGATGCCAGTTCAAACCTGTTCTGGTTACCTAGTACCACTCTGACAAGAATGTACCACAAATGGGATGGCCTTAACAAACAGTTTATTCTCACAATTTGGAGGCTTTAAATCCAAGTTCAAAGTGTCAGGCTCTAGGGGCTGGGTGAAAACCCCTCAACCTTGGGGTCCAGTTCTGCCTCCTAGAGGCGTTTCTTCACTCAGACAGCTGCTGGCTGCTGAGGCTGAGAAGCCCCAAGGCTGAGAAGTAAAAAGGCACAGTCCCTATATTACCAACCACACAGCAGGCCATGAACTCAAGTTCATTGTAAGTCCCAAGGTCAGCAGAGCATAGCAGGCTGCTGAGCAATGACATGGCTACATGCAGGGTCCAAGCGTGGCATAGACTAGAGACCATTCCCAAAGCTGCTGCTTATATACAGGAAGCAGACCACATACCCAAAGGCAGCTACTCAACTGCTCACAGTAGATCCCACCATGGAGTTGATTACCAGTCCCATCATGGGGAATACTACATCCAGCTGCCCAGCCACTCAACCAGGCCCAGCCAAGCGGACAGAAAAACATAACCACCACAAAACCCCTCCGGCAGTTCTGAAAGACTTGGTGATCAGCTTCTGGAAGATTACAGACAAAGCAACTCTCTGG
>NW_006921760.1:1896402-1906015 GCF_000298275.1 Orycteropus afer afer
GCAATTATTGTCAAGAAGCAAAATGTGTATAAAATATTGAAAGGAAAACACATTTGCTCTGTAAGCTTTCACCCAAATCACAATAAAATGTTTTTGAAAATTCCAAAATAAAGACAAACATTGTATACAAAAAGAAAGCACTCTACCCCTTCTGATGGTTTGACAGCCCTGCAAAGTTAATCCACAAAAGAAATATGGTACTATTGGAGTCCTTTGGTGGGGCAAATAGTTAACGTAGCCTAACCAAAACTTAGCCATTGAAAACTCTGACACACATGAGGTCTCCACGAGTCTGGATCAACTTGACAGCAGCTCATTACTTGTTTGGTTATGGCCTTGAATTCTGAAAAGTTTCTCAAGTTCCTGTGTTTATTGATTTCCTGTGGAGATTATTTGGGAGAGAATTGAAGGAAACCAAGTCTGGAGTCAGAGATTAAAGTTTGATTCTCTAGTATGCTGATCAATTAGCAACGGAACTTTGGCAAGTAGCTTAATCTTTCAAAAATTCTGTTTTCTTATCTGTAAAATGGGGATGATAGCTAGCCCAAAGGAATGACCTGAGGATTAAATGAGGTAATATCCATAATTAGTTCTGTGGCTGGCACCTGGTAAAAGTTCAAGGAATTGTGGTAATGAGATGATGGTGATGATGCTACTCCTAAATGATATCTACAAATAGTGCTCCGATGGAAGTGAACATATTCCTTGTGAGGCATAGTCAACTCTTAGTCATCTAAGATAATGAGAAAAGATTATCGGGTGAAGTAAGGTAATTAACAAATAATCTACTCTTATTTTCAAAAGAAAAAATTTATTGTTTTTAATTTAAAAAACTTATATATATTCACTGTAATAATTTTAAATGCTATAAATATGAACAAGGTAGAATTTAATTTTACACATCCCAACTCCAAGATTCAGTGATTACTCTCATGTTTCTTTCAGTATGTGTATACATATTATAAGCAAATTATTTTCACAAAATTAGATCATATTACATAGGCTTTCCTACAGACTGATTCAATTGGATTCAATAAAATACCTTAGAGCTTTTAATGCCCTGTTTTAAAATGCTGCATAATGTAGCACTAAGCTAAAACCAAGCCCATTACTGTTAAGTCTTTTCCGACTCATAGCGACCCTATATGACAGAGTAGAACTGCCCCAATGGGGTTACCAAGGCTGTAATCTTTATGGAAGCAGATTGTCACATCTTTGTCCTGCAGAGTGGCTGGTGGATATAAACCACTGACTTTTTGGTTAGTACTCAAGCACTTAATCACTTTCTCACCTCAATATAACATTAGATGGATATAAAAAAGTTTATTTAACCAAGCATTTTTGAATGCTTACTTATCGTTTGTAAGAATTATGCTGCACAATGTATAAAAACTATACTTTGGAGAATTTAACTTATTTTCTCCAATCTTTTCAAAATAAATTAAGACACTGTAGGAAGGAAGGAGAGAAAAAGAAAGGAAAAGGAAGTAGAAAGTGTCTTCAGTCATCCGGTAATGTGATGTGTATGATGTCAACATTTTTGTATCATTTTCTGTTGAGTTTTACTGATAATTTTCCTGAATTGGATGGCACTCTTGGAATCATAAGGAGCTCTGGTGGGGCATAGTGGTTAAAGCATTTGGCTGCTAGCCAAAAGTTCAGCAGATCGAATCCACCAGCTATTCTGCAGAAGACAGACAAGGCAGTCTGCTTCCATAAAGATTTATTTATAGCCTTGAAAACCTCATAGGGCAGTTCTACTCTGTCCTAAAGGGTGGCTATTACTCAGAATCAACTCAATGGCATGGGTATTGGTTTCTTGGAATCACGTCTGCAGAACCTGAGATGGGGGCTACCCAAGTCTAGAGAACTGGTCTTCAGTGAAAATGAGATGAATGTAATTTAATGAGTCAAGCCCCAGGATTGCAGAATTTTTCTAACACTCTGATGTTGTGTAGGTATCCCATGGTGAATCACTTTCCAGGCCATGCCTCTAAATCTGTCCTCCCACCTAGGGCCAGACAGCAAGTCTTCTCCCATGTAATGTCTGGAATTTAACCAGGGTCTTAATTAAGTCCTCTTGTAGATAAAAAGGAAATGGGATCAGATTTGAACTTTCATTAAAAGAAGGAAGGAAAATATTTTTCTTCAATATTGACTCTGGGATGGTGTTGAACACCCAAAACATTTTTCAAGTACCAGTTCTTGATAATATTATATACTAGCAGACACACCCTGTGAACAGACATTCCTGGTTGGAAAGATGATTCTCTTTCTATAATGGGTCTACTCATAATATGTGGTTGCAATCATAATCCCAATAGAATTTTTCAAATGAACACTTACAAGCTTAGTAGCACATGTCCGCTATCTAAAAAACATCAAATGGCTAATGGCTGACTAGAAGACTTGAGAAAAGGGCAAAAATACCCAGGGAGAAACTTGCCCAACTAGACATTCTACAACTCAGTCTCCTAAAAAAGTTAGAGGAAATACAACATGGAAAGGGACTACATTTTTTTTCAACAAAGACCTTCCAAACCAAACTAAACTCACTACTGTCTAGTCAATTCCGACTCATAGCAACCCCCACCAGGTTTCCAAGGCTATAAATCTTTACAGAAGCAGATTGCCTCATCTTTCTTCAATGGGGCAGCTGGGGGTTTCAGGTCACCAACCTTCTCGTTAGCACTTGACCACTATTCCACCAGAGCTTCTTAAACAAAGACCTTACAAGGCCCAAACTTTGTGGACAGATATAAAACAGAATAGAGATCTGTTTTATTTGTGCTTCTTTCTCTAAAATCTAAAATCAAGCCAATACTTTAGTCAAGTTAGTAAGAGGTTTACATCATGTCTTCTAGTACTGATGTGAAAAGGGAAATGAATGTTGATTGTCTTCCTCTAAAAACAAAGGCATTCAGGGCAGCATACAACGTTACAGATTAACACAGGAGGATAAAGCTATCATCAAGGACATGTTGTTCCTTTGGTCACGATGAGAATTATATCCTCACCAATAGGTGACTATAATCTTCTCTCTGATGTGCTGCTTACAGGCTCATGCACTTCTAACTTCTGCAGCCATGTTTATTGACCTAATTATATAGTACAACCTGCATTCGGAAGGCTGGTTCCATTTTATTACAGTTTCCCACAAACAAAACAAAAATACTGGTTTAGAATTATCCACTGAGCAACAATGATTACTTTTTTTCTTATTCAATTGATACCAATGTTAGATTTGAACATTAAATGATGAGAATGATGTCTGTCTGCCTGAACAGAGACCAAGACATCTGAATCTTAGAGGAGAACATCACCATCCCCCCTCCTTCAAAATAAGCTTCAGAGGGACATGAAATCCAGCATATTGGATCACTGGAAAGGCAGCATTCCCCAGCCCCTATAATCACACCCTGCTCCCAGCCACTACTTAATGTCACTGAAGTTTGTCTCCTTTGATTTCTTCTCTCCCCCAAAACCAAAGGACCAGGTCCATCTCAGGATGACACACATTTTCCCTTCAGGAAGTTAGCACTCCTGCAGATCCTCCTCGATTCCCAATTTGGTGTGCACCTGACTGCTAACCAGAAGGCTGGTGGTTCAAACCTGCCAGCCACTCCTCAGAAGGAAGACTGCGCAATCTGCTTCCATAGAGATACCTCCTCAGAAACCTAAGGAGGGGTTGCTATGAGTTGGAACCAACTCGATGGCAGTGAGTTTGGTTTGGTTTTTTTGCTTAGAGCTCCTTGCAAAAGGGGGACTTCACTTACCTGTGTTACAAAGTACCGAGAAGCTAGTAGTATAGTGATTTGAAACTTGTGGATGTCACGTAAGGATCCTGGGTGGCACAGCGCTTAAAATTTTCAACTGTTAACAGAAAGGTCAGTGGTTCGAACCACAGCTGCTCTGTGGGAGAAGGATGTGGCAGTCTGCTTCTGTAAAAGATTTACAACCTTGGAAATCATAGGGCAGCTCTACCCTGACCTATAAGATCTCTTTGAATCAGCATTTACTGGATGGCAGTGAGTTTGGTTTTTTGGTTGTTGTTTTTTTTGGTTTTGGACATTAAGTCAATCTATTAATGTAAATTTCAGTTCTATCATTTAACTTGTGTGGCCTCAATCATATTACTTCACCTCCCCTGGCATCAGTTTCCTTATCAGTAAAACGGGAATAACAAAATATATACATACCATTGCAGCGATCATTGAATAGGCCATGGTTTCTGGCCCATAGAAAGCACAATAAATATTAGCTATAGTGATACTGCCTCGGAAACCCAAGGAGGGGTCGCTATGAGTCAGGTTTGACTCGACGGCACATAACAACAACAACAACAATAATTACTTAGGTTCTCATTATCGACCTGCACCCCCACACCTTGACTAGACTTACTCAGTAGAATAGATGACACAAATTCCTACAAGGACAAGGTAGGCTTGCAGGTTTCCCTAGGCTCTAGACTAGAACCACACACTGAAGGCAACATCATCAAGAAGGTGAACTTGGGATATCTATCCTAAGTCCCACCCAGACCTGCCCCAACATCTTGTATTTCATTTTCTCAGACAAAAAGAACACATGTTCCCTGGATCCATGGCACTGTGTGGACACCTCTCCTCTAAAACCAGGCTCTCTGTATTCTACTCTTAATTGTGTACACATATGTCCTTTGCAAGATTGTGGGCTTGAATGTGGGAGTAAATTTCCCTCATTTCTTATATTTTTTGATTTGCCTTTTACTGTGGCTGGAAAAGGAGCTCTGATGGCATAGTGCCTAAGGCATTTGACTGCTAACCAGAAGGTAACCAGAGTTTCAAGCCACTCCTTGGAAGGAAGACTGAGTGATCTACTTCCATAGAAACCACCTCAAAAACCCAAGGAGAGGTTGATCGACTCTACGGCAGTGAGTTTGGTTTTGGTTTGGAAGCTGGAAAATGTTACTCTTGTTATCTGCTATCATGTCAGCTAGTGGTGACTCCATTTACAACAGTGGGTCATAGGCCAATTATGACCAGCAGGGAATTCATTGGCTGATTTTCACTAGTAGATGACCAGGTCTTTCCTCCTGGTCCATCTTGGTCCAGAAGCTCTGCTGAAATCAGGTCAGCATCATAGCAACATGCAAGCCTCCATGGAAAGATAGCTGGCGGCTGCATATGAGGTTCATTAACTAGGAACTAAACCTGAACATGGAAGGTAAGAATTCTAACACGGAACCACCACTGCCTTGTGCCTAGACTATAATTAATGCTAAATAAGGAATGAATGGTTGAATGGTAGTAATATTTGTAAATAAGACAATTGGATCAGCCTAAGGAAAAGAGAAGCCAATTTTTTATTTCCCAACTTTTTGTGGGATCCCTTGCTGCTACTTGTAAAAGGTGTTCCTTACCCTTGGTTATCAGTCCCTTCCTCACACTTGATGTTGTGTGCTGTTGAATAAATTCCAACTCATAGCAACCCTATCGGACAGAGTAGAACTGGCCCATAGGGTTTCCTACGCTGTAATGTTTATGGGAATAGATTGGTAGGTCTTTCTCCTGGAAAGCCACTGGGTGAATCTGAACCAATGATCTTTTGGTAACCAGCTGAGTACTTAACCATTGCAACCAGGGCTCATTTCCACACATCTTAGATTCCTCTCATCACATGCTTTGGACTCCTTCCCCCCATCTCTCTTTATCAGAACCCTACTTGCTTTGCCAATTGGTAATCAGATGTGAATGGGTTAATTAATCAGATAAACAACCCCTAAGATATTAAAAAACAGTTGAAGCAGTATTCAAAAGTATTCAAAAATGGTTCTAGTTGTACATAGATAACAAACTTCCAGAAATTCAAGCCAGATTCAAAAGAAGACATGAAATAAGGAACATTATTGCTGATGTTCTATCACCTTGGCTGAAAGCAGAGAATACCAAAAAGATGTTTACCTGTGTTTATTGACTATACAAATTCATTCGACTGTGTAGATTGTAACAAATTATGGATAACATTGCAAAGAACAGAAATTCCAGAACACTTAACTGCTTTTGCAGAACATACACAGACACAAGGGGATATGCATGGTTTAAAATCAGGAAATGCGTGCATCAGGTATCCTTGCACCATACTTCTTCAATATGTATGCTGAGCAAATAATCAGAGAAGTTGGACTACATGAAGATGAATGTGGCATCAAGATTGGAGGAAAACTCATTAATAATCTGCAATAGCAGATGGCTTGAAGCACTTACTGATGAAGATCAAAGAAAACCAAAAACCATAACCCATGGAAAACTCATCTGCAACTAGCCTAGTATGGGTCACTCTAAGGGGGTAACATCAGATTTTATGTTACAGAGGTAGGAAAAAAGACACGTATCTGATCATTCTTTCTTCTTGAGATCCTAATGGCCTAAGTGGTTTCCAAGAAATGTTGCTATACGTGTAGGATCTGAATCAGCCTGACCACCTGGCTGCTGCTATATTCATCTCTGGTTTTCCCAGAGCCACACTCTTTCAGTGTGGCTAAGTTTACACGGCCAGCATTGTGAGAGTGGCTACTGCACTGTCTGCAGAATTGTATCAGAGAAACTAGAGATAGTGGAAGGTAGAAGGGAAAGGTTGGTGGTCCAAACCCCACTAGCTGCTCTGTGAGAGAAAGACAAGGCAGTCTGCTTCTGTAAAAGATTTATAGCCTTGGAAATCCTATGGGGCAGTTCTACTCTGTCCTATAGGGTCACTGTGAGTTAGAATCAACTTAATGGCAGTGGGTTTGGTTTTATTATGGATCATTGCTGTCCTTCAAGCACAGTGCCCAGCACACAGAACAGTCTCAATACATAGATGTGATTTAATAATTAACTTCAGTGCTGCCTCACGGAGCTGCTAATTTCATGAAAACACTAAATGGTCTGCAACAACAGTTTCACCACATCATCATCTCCGCTCATCTTATCAATTTTATTTTTTTAAATTCTTTTTGTGCCATTCTATGAAATTTTTGTGGCAGCTACATAGAGGATAATAAACTCAAAACAAACTCACTGCCATCAAGTCGATCATGATTTAAAGTGACTCCCATTGGTTTCCAAGGTTGTAAATCTTTACGGAAGCAGACGTCCTCATCTTTCCTCCATCGAGCAGCTGGTGGATTCAAACCACTGACCTTTTGGTTAGTAGCCAAATGCCTCAACCTCTATATGACCAGAGCTCCTATGTATGTAGGAGATAATATGTAGGAGATAACATACATAATTATATGTAGGGGAGAGTAAGTTAAAATATGTCAAGGGAATTATTTCTTTATTCAACAATCACTTGAAACAGATAAAGTTTTTCAGACATTGTGAAAACACTGAAGACATGACAAAAATATAAAATTCCACTATGATTTTTATTGATAATAATGTTGTTGTTGTTGTTATGTGCCGTCAAGTCGGACCTGACTCATAGCAACCCCTCCTTGGGTTTCCGAGGCAGATTCACTACGGAAGTAGATTGCCCCATCTTTCTTCCGAGGAGTGACTGGTGGGTTTGAACCGCCAGCCTTCTGGTTAGCAGTCAAGTGCCTTAGGCACTATACTACAAGAGCTCCCATTGATAATAATAGCTTATATTTATTACTCATAACATACCAGGCATTGTATTTGGCTCTTTACATATATTAGTTCATTTTACCCTCAAGAAAACCAGTATGGTGATTATTGTCCATTTTAGAGAGAAGGAAACAGATTCAAAAAGATTCAGTAGCTTGTCCAAAATTTGTCAGCTGCAGAGTTTCATAGCTAAAAACTCTGTACTCCCAAAGTCTGTTTTCCTTCCACTGTCTCCCTAATTTTGCTTCCACAACTCACTGTAATGACAGGCAGAATGAAATAAGCACTCTATCGGAGGTATGAGTAAATTAGAGTGGAATTCAAAGTAGGAGAGCAATTAATTTGGATGATGGAGAATTAGGGAATGCTTTGTTCATAGCATTTAAAATGAACCACACAGAAGTGGGTACACAGAAGATGAGAATGAAGAAGGCTCTAGGAAGTCAGGCTCTAGGAAAACAAATCAACACAGGCCCAGCAGTGTCAACTTGTGGAGAGGAGTTGTGTGCAGGGAGATAGCAAATAGGTGGAAAATAGGGGCAGATTATGCATAGGTTGTTGTTGATAGTCTAGGTAGGGGTGGAATTTCCAGGGTGTTAGAAAAGATTGTCCTTTAAAGTACCAACATAATCTCTTTGCAATCTCCCTGTATCGTCACAAAACTTGCTGCATACCTGAAGCAAAGGTAAACATGAGCCCAACTTAGTTTTGTGGAACTATCACAATTCCTGTACAAGCAGGTGTGACTTAGCGATGTTTGTCTATATCTGTACGCCACCCCCCAATAAAGAACAGCTGACATCTAAACAATCATGTCTTGGGCATTCATTTTCTCCACCTGTTTTCCCCCAAATGGTAAATTACCCAGAGATCATTGTCAAACTTACAAATAGGCCACCAATTTATGTTGAATTCAATGTGCTGCAGGATCTCAAAGAAAGAGGGAGCTTTTTCCCTATTGGTGACTCAAAAGCAGGTGTTTTGAGATTAATATGGAGTTTAGGAAAAGGCAGGCTGGGCATGAATATACAGCATTGAATAGGGGAAGTTCAGAATAATGTGAAATTTCAGGATGGTCTATTTCCTCCAGCTCACCCATGAAGGAATTAGGAAGTATGAACTGTCACCAGAACACAATGCTGCTGTCCTGTCTCCCTGGGCACGCTCTTGCCACTTCATCATTTAGTTGTTCTGAAAGGAAGGCTGCTTCTAGAATCCGTCCCATTTGCCTGTAGAGGGAAGGCTTTTTTTGGCTACAGCAAAAGGAAAGTGGGAAGATAAAACAAACTTTAATTCATCTGTTCTTACTCATAGACTTCCCATCAAGGATGGGTTTTCTCCTTATTTAGAATCAATACTAAGTAAAGAAAGTATAAATATACCAATTGAAAAACTCTCTCTGTGGAAGCCTTGGCGACCACAGTAAATTGCCTGAGGTTTAGAGACACTGTGCATTTTCCTGAGCCTTTATTCTGAAACCTCAAGTGTTAAACTCAATCATTTCCTGGGAGCCTCGATATAACACCATCTGTTGTTGTTATTGTTGTTGTTATGTGCCGTCGAGTCGGACCCGACTCATAGCAACCCCTACTTGGGTTTCCGAGGCAGTATCGCTATGGAAGTAGATTGCCCAACCTTCCTTCCGAGGAGTGGCTGGTGGGTTTGAACCACCAGCTTTCTGGTTTAACAGTCAAGTGCCTTAGGCACTATGCTACCAGAGCTCCCAAGCGTAATACCATCTAGGATCTATCAATTGGTTTTTGTGTAGTTCAGGGATAGAGCTAAATAAATTCCTAACAGATCAATGGAGGTTTGAATCCAAACTGATCATCTTGAATATTTCTCCACCCAAAAGATAAGATCAAGTATATTTGCATACCACTATGTCTAAAAATAGTAAATGGATCCAGGTGACCTGGGGGATTTCCATAGCGTAGTGCCTAAGGCACTTGACTGCTAACCAGAAGGCTGGTGGTTCAAACCCACCAGCCACTCCTCAGAAGGAAGGTTGGGCAATCTACTTC
>NW_006921760.1:1906115-1926348 GCF_000298275.1 Orycteropus afer afer
GTGCCTAAGGCACTTGACTGCTAACCAGAAGGCTGGTGGTTCAAACCCACCAGCCACTCCTCAGAAGGAAGGTTGGGCAATCTACTTCTGTAGTGATACGGCCTCGGAAACCAAAGGAGGGGTCGCTATGAGTCAGGTCAGACTCAAAGGCACATAACAACAACAACATGTCTAAAAATAGTAAGTAGATCCAGGCGACCCTGGGGGATTTCCCCTGAGCATTCCCCATAGCTTGGCCTGGTATCAAGGGAATCAAACTACAGAGTGCGCCCAAGGAATCTCTATGTCACCATTAGAAGTGACATAGAATCAGATGATTAATCTCCTTACTATCCCTTACACTAAGTATTATAACCAAGCGAAAGTCAAACTCCAAAGGAGTTTGATTCTTCATTTGTTACATAGGAGTGTTGAACTCAAGAGTTCTATTAGCTTCTTTCTAGCACTAATCTGCTCCATTTCTTTGGGTTGCCCTTGGCTGACAAAATGAGCCACAAGGTAAGGCACAGATCAAAGTACTCTGAAAAAGCAACAGGAAATGCATATGGGGTATGCATGCACAGGGCTTACCTCTGGAATTGTTCCCTGGCTTTTAGGAAGCCTGAAATCATTTGGCCAATGCAGTCTCTAGGTCAATGAGTCTCAAGCTGACTCTTTTTGTGGAGGGCAACTGAGGAGGATTTATCATCATAGAAGCTGAAACTGAAATAGCCCTGGGTGATCAGCCCAGGAATGGGCCTCTCTCTGGGCTCTTTTCCACTACAGTATGCTACCTAGATTTTCTCCTCATAATCTAAAAGGAAGAATAACACAAAATGAAAGGAAGGTGACTTGGAAAACCATTTTTTCCAGCCTGGTCTCTGGAAAAGGCTAGTTCCAGAAGACACATGTAAAAATGCTTTCAAGAAGCAACAAATGTGGGGAACCAGAAAATTCATTGCTCTAGGAGCTTCAAGAATAGCATTTTTAAAAGCTCTGAAAAGACCTACTGTAAAAAATATCTGAATACATTTTCTTAAGCTAACATTTCCTAACTTATTTGACCAATGAAGATGCACACTTTATACAAAACACCTACTACCAGTGTATCTGCATTTTAAATATAGATAAATGACCATTCTCATTAAAAAAAAAAAAAAAAAGCGTTGCCACCTAGCTGTTTCCGACTTGTGGTGACCCCATGTACGTCAGAGGAGGACTGTGCTTCGAGTTTTCAGTGACTGGTTTTTCAGTACATCCCCAGGCCTCTCTTCTGAGGCACTCCTGGGTGAACTTGAACTGCCAACCTTTCAGTTAGCAGCCAAGTGCATTAACCATCTGTACCACCCAACGAGTGCTAACAGAACGGTTGGAAGTTTGGGTCTCACCAGAGGCACTTGGCAGAAAAGCCTGCCAATATACTTCTGAAAACCCACCCATAAAATCATACAGATCATCTTTCTACTCTGACATACACTGGGTCACCATGAGTCAAAGTCAACTCAATAGGAACCACTCCCATAGATGCATGGAAAGAATATTTCACCTGCACTGAGAAGTGACTATCTCACTCATCTTAACATGTAACTGTTGTGGCCCCCTTTCCTAATTATCTAATTGTCCTCATTCAGCAATTACAGTTCTCATTACAGAATTTGACAGCCTGACCTCAGCTATTTCCTTATTCCAGTGTTTAGCATCTCATCTCTGTATGTCCCAAATTACCTGATACATCACTTGCATATTATGGATACTCAAAGACTTGTGAATATTCTTTAACTAGTCTACAAAGATTTTTTTTTTTTTTAGTCACTTTTCTTGTGGGACAAAAGCAAGAAGTAAATGCCCAAGAGGGACACTCACACACAGCTCCATCAACTTCCATCACTCCATCACCCCTTGTTTTGTGGGATCTGATCCCATGATGTATGCCCAACCTTTCATGTGACAGTGAGAAGAGGGCACCAAATCTAATGTTAGCTTAAAAATAAACCCAGGGCAAAAGGAAGCCACAAGAATTCTCCCTCAAAGCCAGTACCCACAAATCAGGGTCAGGAGTTAAAGGCACATGGTCATCTGCCCAATGACCTATCTTTACCCTTGGGCACTGGTTCAGCTCCGGAAAAGCCCTGCAGGGGGAGGATAGGTGGTGAGGAGGAATGAGTACAGGCCAGAGTTCATGTGGGCTAGAGTAACTCCACTGCAGTCCTGCCAACCCAGGCCATCCTGGCTATGGAACCCCAAATGATAACGTCATAGCCAATAAAAAGTAGCAGATATAAATGGGCACAGATAACTGACTTAGCCATATGCATGTATTGATTAGAAGGAACAAAAAATTCTTTAAGGCAAAATAAAGGTACATGAAACATTGTAAGCACGCAACATATTGCATTATTCTTAAGCATTGAACTCAGAATAAGAGAATTTAGCTTACTGGATAAAAGGGTTTAGACTGAAGTCTGGTGTACTATGTTCAAAATCCTCCTGATTGCTCAACGTTATCATCTATAAAGCTCTGGTAGCATAGTGCCTAAGGCATTTGACTGCTAACCAGAAGGCTGGCGGTTCAAACCCACCAGCCACTCCTCAGGAGGAAGGTTGGGCAATCTACTTCCGTAGTGATACCGCCTCGGAAACCCAAGGAGAGGTCGCTATGAGTTGGGGCTGACTCCACGGCACATAACAACAACAAAAAAAAAAAATGAAAATTAAATAGAATTATGTAGGGAATATAGCAAAGGGATCCTTGGGTGACATAAATGGTTAAGTGCTTGACTGCTAGCCAAAAGGTTGAAGATTCAAACCTACCCAGAGATACTTCAGAAGGCAAGCCTGGTAATCTGCTTTCAAAAGGTCAGAGCCTTGCAAACCCTCCAGAGCAGTTCTATTCTGCACACATGGGGTCTCCAGGAGTTGGAATCAACTTGATGTCCACTAATACAGAGGTCAAATAGCATGCAGCAAGTTCCTGGCATACAGTAAGTATATGTTAAACAACTTAAAAAAAGGAAAATGGAACAATCTGAAGACCTCACCATTTTGTCATTACTGGTTGGGCTTTCTTTGAGGTTCATGACTTCCAGACTACTTCTGTTTGTCTCTCTTGGTTTCCTCTACCTTGCACTTCATTCCCTCCCACTCTCCCTTCTCCTGCCTCTCCCCTATTTTTCTTCTCTTTGATCTCTTACACACAGAAGTCAATGACAATCTTTCAAATGCCTGCTCCCCTCCTGTAAGAGGAAGAGAGCATTGTCCCTACTGAGCACCTCCTCAATATGCTGGGCAGAAGTGATCTGTGAAGGACAGTGATAAGCAATGGTGACGGTAACCGCCACACATCTCAGGATCGGAAGAACACTAGAGTGAGGATCATCTTTCTTTATCCACCATAAAATTGCCATCACCTGCCCTCAACACGCTCCTCCTTGACTCACATACAGTCCACTAAAAGCATTTGGTTCTTGGCTTAACTAATTTTCATTGCGATGAGGGTACACACCAACCCATAATACCAACTATCCATCAGACTACTTAAAAAAAAAAAAAAACAACAACTCACTGTTGTCGAGTCGATTCAACTCATGGAGACCCCTCCTTGGGTTTCCAAGGTGGTGTCTCTACAGAAGTAGATTGCCCAATCTTCCAGAAATGATTTACTTAACAAATATCTCCTAGAAATGTCATACAACTACTATTTTAGAAAAGCAAGCAAATACAATTATTTATCAGAAGTTTTCAATGACTTCATAGAAATATATATGCATGCAACCATCCAAGAGACAATAACAATTTTTTTACATAACCTTTTCAAATTAAGTATAAAATTTGTTGTTTTTGTTGTTGTTATGTGCCATCAAGTCGGACCCCACTCATTACGACCCCTCATCGGGTTTCTGAGGCAGTATCACTACGGAAGTAGATTGCCCAATCTTCCTTCCAAGGAGTGGCTGGTGGGTTTGAACCGCCAGCCTTCTGTTTAGCAGTCAAGTGCCTTAGGCAATACACTACCAGAACTCCCATATACACCAAAAATATACAAATGACAAGTGCACTGAAGTGAGGGCAAATATTACATCAAAACAAATGGCTGCTGAGAGACCGCATATGTGGTTAATTCAATTTGATGAATTTTCACAATGGGAGCACACTCATGTAACCATCACCCGTGCCAGGAAACAGAACAACTCCCCAGCCCACCCCCATCACCACGCCCTTCCAGTTACCATCACTCCAAGGCTAACACTATTCAGAATTCTAACACCATAGATTAGCTTGCCTGTTTTTAAACTTTATTTAAACAGAATTAATCAGTCTGTAATCTCTTATTTCTGGCTTCTTCTGCTCAACATATGGTTGAGAGATTCATTTGTGTGTAGAAGATAGATCATTTGTTTTCATTGATGTAGATTAGTCCTTCTCAGTTGATTTCAATTAGTTTCATATATCAAAGCTAGTACAGTTCTGATGCTTATAAGCAGGAGTTGTGTACAGGCTAGAGGCAAGATTTAAAAAAAAAATTAGCTTAACTTTGGAACAGCTCTATTTATTCCGTCTTACAGAAGCTTCCACTCAACAAATATCCAACCTAGCAAGAAAAGGGGCTTGTAAATGACATATTTGTTACCTCCCTTTCCTAGGCTTTGCCCCACAAGTCTTCCTCTCCCTCCCCCTCCATACCCAACCTTCCCAAAGATGTGAACATCAGAGGCAGAGGTACAATATTTTTCTCAGCTACCAACACCATGGAAAACAGCCACAGGGATAGAGGATGCGAGACAATTTTTCAACTCCTGCCTAGCAGGGTCTTCACACTGAAGCTTCATTATTTTCTTTGAAGTGTCACAGATGTCCACACAATTATGGATAAGGGAAAAACATTTGTTTCCACATAAAAAAGAATTTATTTAGGGTTTATCTGGGCTAGTGCTTTTTTCTATCACCCGTGGTTGGTGGCGATAAATGAGATTCAACCATAGTGAACTGAAGTGAGGGCAAATATTACATCAGAACGAATGGATGCTGAGAGACCGCGCATGTGGTTAATTCAGTCATGGAAAAAGCCCCGGTGTGGAGGACAGACAGACATGCTAAAAAAGGAAGAACGGAAGCACGTCAGGCAATACAGCTGCTCCGCCAATGTCATTCCTGCCCATCCCAAAGGGGCATAAACATAGAAACATTCTGGAATTCAGTACCACTGATATTTAAGCCCAATTTCCAGCAAGGTCGAGACTAATAGCAAGTTATTTGTTTTGCTAACTTAGGTTGCAAGTGCCTTGGGCGGGTCCTGTACCTTCTTCCATATCTCCCCCAGCGCCAAGAACACTGTTAGCCGTCAACAAAACCATAATAGACCTAGAGCCGTCTCCCAAGGCCAACGAAAACACACACACTGAGCTAATGGAGACATTTACAGGCAGAAGATTCCAGTTTCCTTTCTGAAAATGCCACCAAGACTGTCCAGCTAATTAGGTCTTAGTAAATGACACTGACTAGGACCAGAATGGCCTACCTGTCTGGAGCTTTGTTTGTGCAAAAGGCTTTTTTTTTTTTTTTTTTCTATTTTGTTGTTGTTACTGTTCTACAGGAGGTCTGGTGATGCAGTGGTTAAAATACTTGGCTGCTAATGGAAAAGTTATCAGTTAGAACCCAGCTGCTCCGCAGGAGAACGATGTGGCAGTCGGTTCCTCTAAAGATTTACCCTAGGAACCCTACAGAGGGTAGTTTCACTCTGTCCTATAGGTCCCTATGAGTTAGAATTGGCTTAATGGCAACGGGTATAGATTGTTGTTTTAAATATAAATTAAAAAGAGCTATATTTGAAATCCCAGAAGTCTTTCTCTAGGAGCTGCCCTGCCAGTTCAGAGTAATGTGAGGGAAACTGAAATATGGTACCTAACCCTATAAGAAAGTATCTATATGGAGGCCATTTGGGCATTCCACCTGCCCCTATTATCTTCCCCGTGGAATAACATAGAATAAGAATTTTTTCCCAACATGAAATTCAATGGCAATTCCAGGGATAGAATTCTGATTTCTTGCAGGCTTGCTTCTGACCCACTCTATAAATACTCAGAATTTTCTCAATAGTCCTTATATGAGTGCTTGTGATGGTTCCCTTCCTCTAAAATATTAAGTAAATAATGATACAACTGAAAGTCATGACCTTCCTTCATCTATTAAAAAAAAAACATTTTAAATATAGGAAGAATGAAAACACACCAGCATAGAAAACTGTCATGCAGTATGGTAGAAAGAGAGGGAACAGACCCTGGAAGTAGTTGATTCCATTTGATATTAGTGACACAGCTGTCTAAACCTCTTCCAGCTTTAATTTCCACAACTGTAGATTGGAACTGATAATTATGTTTACTCAGAGCTCTTCCAACTGCAATTATTAAAAACCTAACACAATTATCTTAAGATATATATATATATATATATGAAAACTTACTGCTATTGAGTCGATTCCAACTCATAGAGACCTCCACTGGGTTTCAAAGGTGCTAAATCTTTATGTAAGCAGATTGCCTCATCTTCCTTCCATGGAGTGACTGCTGAGTTTAAACCACTGACCTATTTGTTATTAGCCAAATGCCTTAACCACTACATAACCAGAGCTTTGTGTGTGTGTGTGTGTACACACACATAATGTAACTGAAAAACTAGGAAGTAGGAGTCTGTAGATTCCAACACACCTGGCTTTAGGTGTTCAGTACTGTCAGGAAGTGATATCTCCCACATATCTATTTTTTTCCTGAAATAGCTTAGTTTGCAAGCTAGCTTTCCCACCATGCTGGCCCCCAGCAACTCAAGGATAACATTCTCATAGCCCAAGTCCAGTGGAATGAAGATTGCACTTTGACTACAGTTGTAGCAAGAGTTTGGAAACTGAAGCTCATTTACCCTGATCAGCCATGTGTCACACCTGAAGGCAGCAGTGAACAGAATCCCAAGGTCCATCACAGTGCTGTAACCCTCATAAAGGCCAATGGCTTCAGGACAAGCAAACGCAACCAATGTCCCCTACAATACTATTTATCTTGAGGTTGCCATAAAAACAAACAAACAAAACTTATCCAGTGCCTATCATTAAGACAAACAGTAAATTACTTCTTATTGCTGGACAATTCTTTGATATCCAGGAACTATTTTCCTGTATTGACCCCAGGTAGAACACACATTAAAATACTAATGGAAACCCCATGACATACACAATGTTGTGCCAAAATGATAAGAGTAATCAGGTAAGCCTCCAAAAAGGTGGTAAGATTTGAGTTGGATTGAAGGAGGTAGATAATTTAATTAGGCAAAGAAGGACAGAGATCACTCTAAGGGGAAATAATAAAAGAAGTTGATGACTGTATATTTTTCATCTAAGAAATAATGTTGTGAGCAAAACAAATAGAAAAGAGCATATGGTGGAGTGGGTTTGTAAATATTAGTAGGAAAAGCTTGCATACCTCCACAAAAATAACATTTACAGTATTGTTATTTAAAATAACATTTGTGAGGAAATATTTTTAAAGAAATCATTCAACATAGTTCTTTAAAAAGAAGCTCCTCTTCCTTAAGCAGGGGCTCTGGTAGTATAGTGGTTAAAGCACTCAATTACTAACCAAAAGGTCAGTGGTTCAAATCCACCAGTCACTCTATGGGAGAAAGATGAGGCAGCATGCTTTCATAAAGATTTACAGCCTTCAAAACCCTGTGGGTCAGGTCTACTCTGTCCTGTAGGGAAGCTATTAGTCAGAATCGTCTCAATAGCAGTGGGTTTGCTTTTTTGACTTCTTCCTTTACCTAAATCTGACAAATTAAGTACAGAGCTCTTCATACAGGGCACAGTTAGCTCTTTTCAGTAAAAATGATGAGTTTCTGATTTAAGCATATTAATAAAAGCCTGGCCATAACTGAGAAACAAAAGTAGAATGAGCAAATTACATTAATATATATGATGTGGTTTAGAACTGGGGCCAAAGTGTAAACTATTTCTTGGATTTCAAATAGAGGTCATTCCAACAACAGCCTTGTTTTGAGCATCTCAAAGGTAGACTTCAAATAAACGATGAATGGCAAGACAAACATTTAAACAAGTGCAAAGAGAGGCTTTTTAGACACATGGCTAGTACTGACCGTAAATAATTTTCGCAAGCAAAACTAAGTCAGGCTTACCATCCATCTGGTAATGCACCCAGAGTGCACCAAGAATCTTTATTCCTGGCTATGATATATTTAGATGAATTGCTACCCCACTCTCCAAAAGATTTCTACAGAAGGCTCCACTGGCTGCCAAAAGCAGTATTCTATAAGAATAGAAACACCTTCTCAGTTCGACTTCACAGATCTGCTATGGTAATCTCAGGGAATTTACCAGTCGTGGGAGCTTTATTTCATGTAGATGGAGTGTTTCCAAGCTTTGAAGAAATTCGCTCCATGTTTCGGGAAATGAGCTGGTGATATTTTTTTGCATCTTCTTTTAACGGAAAGAGAAAAAGCTCTTTCTACGAGGCACAGTGAGCGGCTTATTAAAAGCTGTTTTGCATCTTCAACAAAGAAACAAAAACTAAGCATTAAAACAAATGAATATGAGAAATTAAAATTTTGAGAAAAGGAGGATAGATTTAAGCCATGATGGTGAAAATTCAGTTTCAAAACAAACAAATGAACAAATCTAGTGATTCATTCAATTATTCATCATCAGTGCACACTTGTTGCTAAATATATCCATTGGGGAGTGTATACACCAACTATTCAGTTGGGTGGTGATGCTGGTGTAGAGTCTCTATTGTGTTGGGTGTTGTCCTTCTGTATTAATGGTGTGAAAGAAGTCTTCCCACAACCAAGTTTCCTGAAGCCAAACTAGTATTGACAGCATCCCGAAACTGAGACTTTTGATTACAAGAAGAACATGCACAGCTTTCTGGGTATCTCATTAGACACAGAGGATCAGCCTAGCCCTGAGGTCAGGCTCAGAAGAGGGGTACCTAACCTAGTCTGCACAAAATGAAGAAGGACTCTATGAAAATGGGAAATGCAAACTATGGCCTGAAAGAGGGGAGAAAGAGGGCTTCTGGTAAGTTAGGGCTTGAAGGGGAATGGCATGTGCAGACGGCCACTGGCAGGTGGAGCATAGCTCTTTTGGGGAACTGGTAAGTGTTCAGGAGAGTGAAAAGACAGAGTACACAATGGGGACATGGGGAGAGAGGAGGTGAGAAATGTGACTGGAGGTCAGATTATAGAAAGCTTTAAAGGCCATGATCAGGATTCACTCTAAGAGGTGAAGGGAGCCACGTAAGTCATCAGAAAATCCTATCATCCTCATATGGAAAATATACCCAGAGTCTGACCACATTTTTTTTAAGCATCTTTACCTCCATTCTAGGAGCTCCTCCATTCTGGTCCAAAACACTCTCAGCGCTTGCCTGGAGTACTGCAGTATCCTCCACTTGGCCTTTCTAACTTCCTCATGCTACCTTCAAGCTCTTCTCCTGGTACTTTCTATACCTTGACCTGCCTTATTTCTCTCCATAGCACTCACCACCTACCTAGACTATATTGACTTAGAAGTTTCTTATCTATCTTCTAAGGTCAGAATAAACTTGTTTTATTCACTGCTCTATTGTTTGCTTTTGGGAGCTCTGGTAGCATAGTGCCTAAGGCACTTGACTGCTAACCAAAAGGCTGATGGTTCAAACCCACCAGCCACTCCTTGGAAGGAAGATGGGACAATCTACTTCCGCAGTGATACTGCCTTGGAAACCCAAGGAGGGGTCACTATGAGTCGGGGCCGACTCGACAGCACATAACAACAACAACAACATTGTTTGCTTTTAGAACAGTGTCTGGCCCAAAGCAAATGCTTAAAAAGGTTTTGATCTTTGAGGACTTGTTTTGCATTTCTATGTTCAATGCGCTCTAGCAGCTCACCATTTCACACTTAAGAAAATTCAGAATTCTTACAGTAGCTCACAAAGTCCTGCAGAACCAGGTCTTCAAGCTACTTCTCTGCAATCATCTTCAACCACTTTCCCCCTTGCCTATTATGCTAAAGACACACTGTTTTTGACCATAACAAGTATGCTTCAACCACAGGGCCTTTGCACATTCTATTCACTCTACTTGGTACATTTTTGCTCTAGACAGTTGTATAATTTGATCCTATACTTCCTTCAAATCTGCTTATATGTCATCTTCCAAGAGAATTCTTTCTGTACTCCCTTATCCTACTATCCTGGTTGCTCTCATCTTCTTTACTCAGCTTTTTTCATAGTACTAATCAGCTCTGGTAGCATAGTGCCTAAGGCACTTGACTGCTAACCAGAAGGCTGGCGGTTCAAACCCACCAGCCACTCCTCGGAAGGAAGGTTGGGCAATCCTACTTCCGGAGCGATAACTGCCTCGGAAACCCAAGGAGGGTCGCTATGAGTCGGGGCTGACTCGACGGCACATAACAACAACAACAACAATCACTACTTAACATATTATATATTTCTGTGTGTTGCCTTTCTACCTCTATAAGATCAATTGTATGCAGTCAGGAGATTTATTTGGATCCTGACTATTCCTTGGCAGTTAGAATTATTCCTAATCCATAGAAAATACCTGTGTCAATGAGGAGTTAATCAGTGGACAAAAACTATACCAATTAATTGAAGAGAGATAATTTAATATAAAGAAGTGCCAACTAGTTGCATGTTTGCTGAAAATGAAGATGACTTCGAGCACTTACTGATGAAGATCAAAGACTAGTCTTCAGTATAAAGAAAATGAAAATCTTCACAACTGGACCAATAAGCAACATCACAATAAATGGAGAAAAGATTGAAGATGTCAAAGATTTCTTATTACTTGGATTCACAATCAATATCCATGGAAGCAGCAGTCAAGAAATCAAATATATTGCCCTGGGCAGATCTGCTGCAAAAGACCTCTTTAAAGTGCTGAGGAGCAAAGATGTCCCTCTGAAGATTAAGGTGCACCTAACCCAAACCATGGTATTTTCAATTGCCTCATATGCGTATGAAACTGGGAGATGAATAAGAAAGACTAAAGAAGAGTTGATGTCTTTGAGTTGTGGTGTTGGCAAAGAATACTGAAAATACCATGGACTGCCAGAAGGAGGAACACACCTGTCCTGGAAGAAGTGCAGCCAGAATGCTCCTTGGAAGCAAGAATGGCTAGACTTTGCCTCACCTACTTTGGTTAGGTTGTCAGAAGGGACCATTCCCCAGAGAAAGATATCATGCTTGGTAAAGTGGGGGAGGGGGGTCAGTGAAAAAGAGGAAGACCCTCAACGAGATGGACTGAAACAGTGGCTGCAATGATGGGCTCAAGCCTAGCGAGGATTGTGAGGATGGTGCAGGACCGGGCAGTGTTTTGTTCTGTTGTTCATAGGGACTTGATGAGTCGGAGCCAAATCGACAGCATCTCACAACAACAGTAACTAGTTAGAAAGATGTTAACTACGTACCTGAAAGGATACAAAGAGAATTCTCAAGTATTCCAGAAGTGCAGGAAGAAACTACTACCCCTTGGCTAGGGAAGCAAAGGAGATGTTGGGATTATTAAGTCTTAGAAATCTAGAGGAGGGTTCTCAAATCTCTGAGGAGGGGACTCTCTACAGCTTGTGTTCCTGAGCTCTCAGGGGTGGTATGGTGGGCCTGGGACTCCACCTTTGTGGAAGGGTTGCCAACCAACTGGGGCTAATGGGCAGTGATCTTTGCTCATGTTGGGAGAACTGCACACTGCATTCTGCTGTTGTTCCAGGATGAAGAAGCTCTGCTTGGGTGACACTAATAGGAACAGAAAGTTGAAAGGAAACCCATGGGAAGGAAGAAGGAAGGAGAATGTCCCTTCTTCCTCTTCAGTATTTGCACTCTCCCCCTATTGCCCTCTATTGCCAGAACCCAACATGAAGCTGGCTGGCAAAGCACAAACATGATTTGCACAGACCCAGATCCAGCACCAGAAAGCAGAGTGTATGTTGTTGTGTGCTGTGGAGTCACTTCCAACTCAGAGCGATCCTATAAGATATAGTAGAACTTCCTTGTAATCTTTATGGAAGCCGATTGCCACAGCTTTCTCCCTCTAGAACAGCTAGTGGGTTCGAACTGCTAACCTTTTGGTTATTAGCCATGCACTTACCCACAGAAAGGTGAGTTCAAAGCTGAGAGACAATAATTAAATGTTTGACACAGTACTAATATTTTTGGGTTGAAAGACATTATTGAAATGTATTGGAAACATCTTTTAAAATCATTTAAATTATTTGAAAAACACACACCTCAAATGGAATAAACAGCAGTGAAAACAAAGTTATCAAATGACACAGAGGGATTGAGGTTTTTTCTAGAGGGTAGGTCAAGTAAAAAAAAAAAAAAAAAGAAAGAATCAATTCCTGTCACAGGCAATGAATGGTATTCTGTCTCCTGGCAGCTGAGGCAAAAATGGAAATATGTCAGGCATTAAAATTTAATTGTAGTCGTTAGTACAGGTAGAGCAGCAGGGAAGCCTAAAGGTCATTTTGTTTGTTTGTTTTTTTAGAGTAAGCTTTGATTTTTTTCAAACCTGTGTATTTGTTTGAGATTCACAGTTCAGCACCAGCAACATGAAATGAAAAGATCTAGCCTTGCGTAACGTGTATCTCACCACAAAATGTGTATGTGTCTGTGTGTATGTGTCCATCTGTTGACCTCATCTGTAAAAAAACATCAACATACACACTTTGTTGTTGTTATGTGCCGTCGAGTCGGACTCGACTCATAGCGACCCCTCCTTGAGTTTCCGAGGCAGTATCACTACGGAAGTAGATTGCCCCATCTTCCTTAGGAGGAGTGGCTTGTGGGTTTGAACCACCAGCCTTCTGGTTAGCAGTCAAGTGCCTTAGCCACTATGCTACCAGAGCTCCCAACATACACACTAGAAAACATCTATTTTAAAAACTAGATCCTATGGAAGCCAACAGGATAAATTAGGAGCAAAATGCACACTTGAATAACAAAATAAATCTACCGGTGGTCAGTGAACTGAATCCCTACCAAAGACGTAATGAATTGACTTGTTGCCTGAGGATATTTAAGATTGAATGTCGACTGAATACAATGATTTTTTGTTTTGCAGAATGTTATGCTGAGTTGCTCCATTTGCAGAATGTTATGCTGAGTTGCTCCTTATAGAAGTAAGATGTCAATGAACTACACTGCTTCTTAATTTACTTTTAGAAAATACTACAAGGCCGTCAATATAAAGGAGGACACTTGTATGTCTCTTTACTGCAGCAGGAGATGAAGTCTTGTATTGTGATGGTAAAGATTAAAAGACAGGTGCTGAAGGTTAGTACTCTTTGCATCACTTAAGGTTGGAATGTATTTCATCATGTGAATATTTTCTATGTCCTCTAGTTTTAGCAAGGATGTTCAACGAAAGAGACAGTACTATCTGAGATGACTGTGTAGGTGGCACATGTTGGCCCATAGACAGTTGTTGTCCATGGAGTCAGAGGCAAATGACTGAGCAAGAATGAAGGTTACAAATGGCCTTGAGATGTTCCTAACCGTGAGATATATCAGTGCATGAGCATCAAGATAAAATTTAAATTTAAATTTAAAAATTATCAATCTATCACCTTCACTGTTAAACGCTGTTGAGTCATTTCCAACTCATAGCAACCCTATGATGCTGCCCCATAGGGTTTTCTAGGCTGTAATCTTTACAGGAGACCACCAGTCTTTCTCGTGAGGAGCTGCTGGATGGGTTCCAACCGCCAACCTTTATGTTAGCAGCTGAGCACTTGATCTTTCTGCCACCAGGGCTCCTTTTCCCTACTTTGCATTGAAGCTAATATTTTATCATAATTTGCTTTTTCTTCTTTTAGTTATGGTATCTGTGTGTGGGTGGGTGGGGTGGTTCTGTATTCCTCATCACTAAAATAGCTGGTTCATCACTATTTTTTCTATTATCTCCACCATATTTGTCTCTCATCCCCTCTGTTATAGGCATAGGCTAAATGAGGGAAAATGCTACATTGGGGTAGCAATGAAAAGTTTTATTTGAAAACTGACTGAGATTACTTAAATTGGTACCCTGGAGACTAACCAGTCAGCACTCTCTAAGAATTTATGACCATGTCTGCCTCACTAATCACTCTTCTCATTACTCATTGATTCCGAATTTCATTAATAGTCTAATCTTATTTTGAGAGCTTTCCAGAAGTCCCTGTAAGCTGTGCTTTCTGTGTCATGGTGCTCTGTGCCCACCATTTACGGTCTGCTTTCCCTCTGAAGGGCTGTTTACCAGGCAGAGAGAGACAGAGAACATGAGAGGTCGGTTAGTGGCCTTGGCTGCCGTGACACAGTGGCAGGGAGGCTTCTAAGAGCAGTATTTTACTGTCTCAGAGTTTTGAGACAAATGTCCGCACCAGTGTGTCTGCCAGGCCCTGCTCCCTGTAGCATCTAGGGGAAGATCCTTTCTCATCTCTGTTTCTGGTAGCCCTAGGGATCCACCCATTCCTGCGCTTGTAGCTGCATCTTCACAGGACCGTTCTTCCTCTGTCTTTCTAGGTCTCTTCTCCTCTTTTATAAGGACAACAATCTGACTGGATTAGGATCCATCCTATTCCTATATTACTTCACATTAACTGATAGTATCTTCAAGGACCTTACCTTCAAATATGGCCACCTTCACAGATACAGAGGTTAGGAATTCGACACATCTCTTTGGGGGACACAATTCAATTCAGATCAATGGGTCAGAGTGATACAGTCACTAACAGGAATACACTGTCAACAACTCCCAAGTATGAATTACTGCCCAGGCACCATGCCTTCCCAGGTGCTTTAATGCAAGTCAGTATTGTGCTCTTTATGGTCAGGGAAACTGAGACTTAGAGAGGGTAAGTAAGTAAGTAGCTTACGAAAAGCCACAACAAAGCTGGTTTGGTTGTGGATCCTATAGTTGCAGGTGTCATGAATAAAACCCAAGTTTATTTGGCAAAAATGGAAAGTTTTGATTCAATTTCAAGGAAGAGTTAAACAAGCAGAACAAAGGAAGCCCAGGAATGTATCAGGGCATTAGAGATGGTTAGTACCAGCAGCTCAAAGTTGACCAAATTGTTATCTGTATCTCTCTTCTCTGGTCTTCTTTACAGGTGCCCTTCAATTCTCTTTTATTGTAGACAAGTTTACCTTGAAAGTCTTGTATCTTAAAATAGCCAGCCCTGGAAAGGTGCAGCTCTGTTTACAATATCAATTCTAAATATCCTGCAGAAAAAGATCTGATAATCTTGCCTACCACGTGAGCCAGTGAACTCTCTCCATTCCTGAAAAAATTATGTGGATGACAAAGATTAGGAGCCTAGTTGGCAAGAAGATCCAGGAAAATTAGAGGTAATTCTCATTAAGATAAACCCAAGGAGGTTGTTTTGGTTACCTCTAGCACTGCTGTAACAGAAAATACCACAAATGGGATGACTTAAATAAAGGATTTATTCTTTTACAGTTTAGGAGGCTAGAAGTCCAAGTTTGAAGTGCCAGCTCTAGGGGCTGGGTGAAAGCCCTCCACTTTGGAATTCAGCTCTGCCTCTTGCTCCCAGCCCACTGGAACTGGAAACATCTCTTCACTCAGGCAGCTGCTAACTGCTGAGGCTGGCAAACCCAAGGTCCACAAGTACAATGGCATAGTCTCAAAATTATCAAACCACATGGAAGGCCACTGATTCAAGTTCATTAACAGCCCCAAGATTGGCAGAAACATGGCAGGCTGCTGAATGACAACTCAGCTGCATGCAGGTTTCAGATGTGCCAAAAGCTGCTGAGACCCTTCTCAAAATTTCATCTAAGATACTGCAAGCAGACCACATCCTTAGGCAGCTACTCAACTCCTCCAGCAGATCCCACCATGGGGTTGATTACCAATCTCATCATGGGAAATAACTACACCCAGCTGCCCAGTCACTCAAAACCACACCCAGCCAAGTTGACATAGACCCTTAACTACCACAGATGTTCTCCACAAACACCATTAGATAGGGCCTGCAATTATTATTCTCAACATGAAGTGAGAGAAAGAAAAGCTCAGTGATTAAGACAAATTAAAAGTTAAGTGTCTTGTCCAACACAACCCAGTAAGCAAGTAGCTGGAACTGGATTCAGCTCTACGTTCACTCTTTTCTTGTCATATGAAAATCAAAGAAAAAACAAAAACAAAATCCATTATCAAGTCAATTCAGACTCGTGGTGATTCAGGATGTTTCAGAGAACTGTGTTCCATAGGATTTTTAATGGTGGTGACATTTTAGAAATAGATAACGGGGCCTTTCTTTAGAGGTACCCCTGGGGAGAGTCAAACTGCCAACATTATGGTTAGTAGCCAATCCCTTAACTATTTGCACCACCTAGGGACATCCTAGTATAGAACCCAAACCCCACTGCAATCTGGTCTATTCCAACTCATAGCCACCCTATAGGACAGAGTAGAACTGCCCCATAGGGTTTCCAAGGCTGTAAATCTTTACGGAAGCAGATTCCTTCATCTTTCTCCTGCAGAGTGACTGATGAGTTTGAACCACCAACCTTTTAGTTAGCAGCCCAATGCATTAACCACAGTGCCACCAGAGCTCCTTCCTTATATAAAAAGCTATCACTAAAGACATGCTAGCATACAACCAGATGAGGCCAATGCAATTTGAAGTCCCCATATTGTATCAAATCTCCAGTCCCACTGGCATCAATACTCCTCAGAGAATTAGAGATAATGATAAAAAAAAAAAAATAAATTAATAAAGTAAAATAACCATATTGATTGATCATCTTTGTGTAGTAAAATTTGCTTTTCATGGAAAATGAAACTGAAAAATAAGTCAGACTATTAGAATTTTACAGAAGCAGCAGCTGTGTCTAAGAGAGGTGAAGATACTTGGTTAAGCCCTTTGTTGACACTGAAATCCATATAACCACCTTCAGAAGTTTTGTGCTTTCTAAGCCCTAATGGCACAGTGGTTAAAGCACTTAGTTGCTAACCAAAAGGTCAGCTGTTCAAACTCACCAGCCATTCTGTGAAAGAAAGATGAGGCAATCTGGTTCTGTAAAGATTTACAGCCTTGGAAACCCTATAGGATGGTTTCACTCTGTCCTATAGGGTCCCTATGAGTTGGAATTGACTCAGTGGCAGTAGATTTGGTATGAGAACTATTAGTGCCTCCAACAAGATGAAGGTGAATGGCGTATAAAGCTTCTCTCCAATAACAATGGTAAACAACACTGACACCTGTGTTCACTTTGATTCCTGCTGACTTAATGATCGGCAGAAGTCAAGAGAAAAGTGAACTCCTATAGTCTGGGTGGAGCTGGGGTTCTCCAACTAAGGGTAAGGGAATCAGATATGGAGACTCCAAATATAAACTGACATCAGAGATGCAGTTAAAGAAAATAGAGTCCTTGCCTTCAAAGGGTAAACAGACAGGCATTTCATATCAAACAATTAAGTCTATAATTTCAGTTGTTAATATACCATGAAGAAGTTAAAATAGGAAAATACAATGGTGAGTCAGTATGGGTGCTGGGTTATCTGTTATTGTCAGAGAAGCCTTCTCTTGGGAGCAGACATGTGTGTTGTGATGCTAATTTTAAGACAGAGACAGACAAGCAGAAACCTGGGTCAAGAGGGAGGTGAGGGGTGGGAAAGAGGCATGGCAAAGAGCGAGAAGGAAGGGTAAGTGCAAAGACTTTGAAAAGGGAAAAAGCATGACCTGTTTACAGGGCAGAGAGAAATCAAGTACACCTGGACCTCAGTAGTTGAGTTGAAAACTGTGAGAACAGATTTGACCTGTGAGCAAGATCTGGATCCTATACAGCTTAGTAGGCCAAAGCCAGGAGTTAGTCATGTCTAACGGGAACATTAATTGGATAGTTTTAACAGGGACATGATATAATCTTGTTTTATCTTAGCATGACGACTCTGAGGGAAGGATACATAAGGGCAAATGTGAAGGAATGTGGACCAGTGAGGAAAGAGACCGTTCTAGAAGAACAGGAAAGAGACAATGGAGGCTCGAACACAAGTTTTAACAGTGTGGTTTGTAAAAAGTAGTTGGCTCAGAATATGTTTTGAGAGAAAACCTATATGGTCATATGAGGAATGTAAAGAAAATAATCAAAACCCCTAAATCTCAGCTTCTGGAGCTACACATGGGTTATGCAGTAAATGGTATTTACAAAGATGAAAGAGCCTTATGAGGGAACCAATGTTTTGAGAAGCATATACTTCTCTTTTGCCCATGTGACATTTAATATGCCTTACATGCAAGTGGAGATGTCATCAGTAGGTAGTTTTGTAGATTAATTTGGAATTCAGGAAGTGGGTTTAGGATGGAAATATAAAAGTGAGGATCTTCACTTTCAGCTTATAGATGCCATCGGAAGCCACCAGACTGGGGAACTTCACCAGGGAGAGACTATAGCTGAAGAAGCCACGAGAGATAAGGACAGAGCCCAGTGATTAATTCTCACAACATCCTTACATGATAAGTATTATTGTTACACTCATTTCATAGTTTAAGAGACAGAAGCACAGAGAGATTAAATGGCTTCCTCAAGGTCACACAGCTAGTAAGTGATACAGTCAGGCTTTGAACCAAGTCAGTCTGATTCCAGATACTCTGCGTTTAACCCCTATGCTATGCTGTGATTGCCAGGACAAAAAGTGAGACCAGGCACTGAGGTCACCATGAATGGAGAGAAGGGACATGGAAGCAGAGATGAGAACAAGGAGTGGGGATGGATAATGAAGTTGATGACATGCATGTCAAAGAATCTGAGGTTTTGAGGGAGGAAGGAGGGGAGACAGCCTGGTAGTGACAACAGGGAGTAAGGCTGACAACACAAAGAAATATTGCAAGCATTTCCGACCAAAAGGAAAACAAGAAAAAATAACTGCAAATTTGGGCATCTAGTGGACTTGACAGTTCCTGAGGATTCTGTCCTTGTCAGTGTGTTCTTATCCCAGAAAGAGGAAGTCTTTATGAAGCCCTGTCTTCTAGCCAGTCTTGCTGAGAACCATACTCAGATTAGGGTGAAGCTATCAGGTTAACCAAAAGGATATCAAGATGATTTGTTTCTTTGGTGGTTCTCAGATGAAGCCCCATAAAAAATATCATTTTAAAAGAATGAAGAGCTCTCAAATGTAGACACTTGTCTAGTATGAGAGATATTGGAAATAGTATAATTAAATGAAAATTTTGTAATTCAGAATTTTCTCCTTGACAGGCTGAAAAACACAGATAAATAATTTGAATGCTTTTAAAAACCAGTAGGTATAGATCAGGGACCATCAAACTATAAGCAACAAGCCAAATTCAGTCTGACAAAAATGTTTCATATGATCTGAGAGCTAAGAATGGCTTTTTCACTTTTAAATGATTATTTTTAAACAAAAGTAGGAAAATTTCACAATGTGCAAAAAGTATATGAAATTCAAAAGCAAAAATGAGGTAATTAAAGTCTTAGGAGAGCTCAGCATTTACAGATGAACATTTGTAATAGAGTCTGATGAGAGGCAACACTAACAAAACCCCAATAAAGGCAAATTAATCCCCCCCAAAAAATATTCCATTCTTTTCATTCCATTACAAAAAAGTGTTCTCAGATATTATTATATTTTAATTTAATCAACAAAAATTTGTGGATATTTGATTCTTCTTTAATTATATAAGTTGTTGTTGTTGCTGTTCTGTGCCGTCGAGTCGGACCCTACTCATAGCGACCCCTCCTTGGGTTTCTGAGGCAGTATCACTACAGAAGTAGATTGCCCCATCTTCCTTCTGAGGAGTGGCTGGTGGATTTGAATCGCCAGCCTTCTGGTTAGCAGTCAAGTGCCTTAGGCACTACGCTACCAAAGATCCTAATTATATAAGTAGCTACATAATATTCTCAATTTTACTTTTTAGCTTACAAAGCTTCAACTATTTACTCTCTGTTCCTTTAAGAAAAACTCTGCTGACTTCTGCTATAGATGATGCATAGACAAAGATTCTATTATGATAGAGATCCTTATGAAGATTAAGAATGTGATATGTGGATGTCTATGTATAAGTGTACGTCTTTGGGTGGTACAAATGGATTGTGTTTGACTACCAACCTAAAACCAAAAACAAAACAAACCCACAGCCATCGAGTCGATTCTAACTCATAGCAGCATGCACTGGGTTTCCAAGGCTGCAGATCCTTACAGAAGAAGATTGCCTGATCTTTCTCCCATG
>NW_006921760.1:1937961-1944175 GCF_000298275.1 Orycteropus afer afer
GAAACCATCTGGGCCAGGACTTTTTTTAGTTGGTAATTTTTTGATGACCTGTTCAATTTCTTCTTTTGTGATGGGCTTGTTCAACTTTTCCACATCAGTCTGTGTTAGTTTAGGTAAATGGTGTGTTGCTAGCAATCTGTCCATTTCTTCCAGATTTTCAAATTTGTTGGAGTACAGTTCTTCATAGTATCCTGATACTATCCTTTTTATTTCAGTTGGTGCTGTTGTGATGTCATCCATTTCATTTCTTATTTGGGGACCACCAACCTTCTAATTAGCAGCCAAATGCCTTACTGACTATGCCACTAGAACTCCTTACTAACACAAAAGTAGGTATTTAAAACCCACACAGTGGCACCACAGAATTTAAGCCCTGGTGATCTGAGTTTGTAAATATTATAGCTGAGTGACCCTATAGAACAGTTGTTTTGTAACTCATAGGGTCACCATGAGTCAGAAGAGATTTAACAGCAATGGTTTTGGTTTTTTGGGTTATGTATAAACGTTGCCATTCAGTCACATATTCATTCAGTCAATAAACATTATTGTGCACCTACTATGTACCAGGAACTGTCCAGGGTACTGAGGATACCAAGGTGAAAAGACATGGGAATTGCTCTCAAGTTATTTCTGTCAATGTTCATCAATTTTAGAAGGTAGAATATGACCAAGAACCAATGGTATTGAAGAAATCCAAGCTGCACTGAAAGCCCTGGCAAAAAGCATGGCTCCAGGAATTGACAGAATTGACCAATCAGATATTTCAACAAACGATGCAACCCTGGAAGCACTCACATTTCTATGCCAAGAAATTTGGAAGACAGCTACCAGGCTAACTGACTGAAAGAGATTCATTTTTGTGCCCATTCCAAAGAAAAGTGATCCAACAGAATGTGGAAATTATCAAACAGTGTCATTAATATCACATGTAAGTAAAATTTTGCTGAAGATAATTCAGAAATAATTGCAGCGATACACTGAAAGGGAATTGCCAGAAATTCAGGCCAGATTCAGAAGAGGACAGGGCACAAGAGAAATCATTGCTGATGTCAGATGGATCTTGGTGAAAAGCACAGATTACCAGAAAAATGTTTACCTACGTTTTCTGTTGTACAAAACCAACTTCATGGCACCTACCAACATCGCTATCAGGAAAACCACTCAGTATTCTAATTTTGATAGAATTTAAAAAGACCAAAGGTGCTCTTTCATATTAATATACTCTCCTCTTTCTGTCATTCAATTGTCAGCTGCTATTGGTTATTGAATTTTATTTTTCTGTGTGTGTGTGTGTGTGTGTATGTGTATGTATATATAAAGAAGTAGCTCTGGTAGCATAGTGGGTAAGGCATTTGGCTGCTAACCAGAAGGTCAGCAATTCAAACCCACCAGCTGCTCCATGGGAGGAAGATGGGGCTGTCTACTTCCATAAGGATTTACAGCCTTGGAAACCCAATGGGCGTTGCTATTAGTCAGAATTGACTTGATGTCAGAGGGTTTAGTTTTTTGGTATAGATATAAGAAGACAATTGATCCACTATTTCTCCATCTAGACTGGAAAGTGGAGTGAGCAAATGTGACATCTCTCTCAGTTTCTTCATCCCATAGAAGTGAGTGTGATGTGATCTTTCACTGCTTCTGTTGTCCTCTAAAGATTTGTTGGGGTCCTGGCATACCACTTGGGTAAAGACATTGGAGATGTATGCCTCTGTCAAGCTGACCTGAGCACTGCCCATTTACATAACAATTGTGCTGTTCATGTGCAAAATCAGGGCCCAAAGCCATTCCATATTTTTGAGTAGTTACCTCCTTTTCTTCCTAAATTGCCTCTGACATCAATTACCCTACAGGATTTGTGTGTGGGTTTAGGAGATTGGGCAGCCAGGGAGTACAGAGCATTCTTACAGTGTGCAATCCTAACTTGGGTTTAGTTTTCATAACAAAATCTTATCCAAAACCATCTCCAAGATGCCAAAACCAACTCAAAACCACTTCCTACGTCCACATTGCATAACAAGTGGATCCATTCTTTCCCACAAGGGAACGCAGAGCACTAGGTAGTTAGGTGCCTTATCCTATGAGTGGTGAAGGTTTCTGTCTGTCCATTGTATTGGCATTTACAAAAATTGCAAGATTTATGGCTCCATGTTTCTTAGTAAGCATTTTTCTATTCACGTTCAATGCTATTCCTTCTTAGACTCTTGGGGAGAGATAATTACTATCTCTAGTCTCTCACATCCTAACAAAATACAAATGTTGATAGGAATAGGAGAATGGGGAAAATAAGGCTTTTGCTTAATACCCATAGGTCAAGAAATAAATATGGAAAAGTTGCATTGATAGAAATATAGAAACCCATGACATGGAGCTTTTGAACATTAAGGAAATTTTATCTTTTCCCCCAAATCTTGCTTTCTCAAATTCTATTAACACTGCTGGGCATATCTGCCTACTGTTGCTGTTGTTGTTATGTGCTATTTAGTCGGACCGACTCATAGTGACCCCTCCTTGGGTCTCCAAGATGGCATCACTATGGAAGTAGATTGCCCAACCTTCCTTCTGAGGAGTGGCTAGTGGGTTTGAACTGCCAGCCTTCTGGTTAGCAGTCAAGTACCTTAAGCACTACGCCACCAGGGCTCCCATATCTTCCTACTAAGGAGCAGGAATTGGGGAATGTTCACTTGGATCAGCAGCCAGCTCCCAACGTGTCTTCTGTTGTAGCAGTAGAGATTCTCTCTGAATCCTGATTCCATGAAAAAGGAATGTTCATTCCTTTCCTTTTAGAGTACAGATATACAAAGCTAGGAAGTCTCTCATGCTGTGTCAAAGCATTTTATATAGAAACGAGTGTTTTGGCAAAGCTGGATTACCCACTGCCATCAAGTTAGTTCTGACTTGTAGTGATCCCCACAGGGTTTACAAGCCTGTAAATCTTTACAGAAGCGGATTGCCTTATCTATCTCCTGTGGACAGTTGTTGGGTTCAAACCGCCAACCTTTTCTGATTAGTAGCCTAATGCCTTAACCATAGCATCACCAGAGCTCAATTAGGAGGAATACAAAATTGAATGAAAGGCTGGAAGGGACAAAAAAATTGAGATAAAAAAAAAAGTGAGAGGAAAATTTATTGTACAGCAAGAGCAGGGTCACATGTAAACATAATGACCAGAGACCCAGTGTACAATCTGAGTCCAGGCAGCTCACCAACCTTCTCCACCACAACCCCCAAACAAAAAATGATATTTCTTCAATTGACTTGTCATGACTTCTAAAACTACTAGCCTTATCAATATTATTTAGGGCCTGTAAAAAAAGGTACATATTTTAACTAAATTAAAATAATCTGATGCCATTTTTTATAAGAAAGTAACATATGAACTGATTAATAATTTGTTGAGGTTGGGCTAAGTCTCATCTAGACTGCCCAATCTTCCTCTTGAGGAGTGGCTGGTGGGTTTGAACTGCCAGCCTTCTGGTTAGCAGTCAAATGCCTTAGGCACTGTGCCTTCAAAGCTCCCCATCTACACTTGGGATCCTCAAAATGAGAGTCACCAAACAGTTCCACTTTGTGTATCCATCATTTCTGTGACTATCACCAGTCAGTTTGTGTGGTGGCTAGCATGTTGCTATGATACTGGAAGCTATGCCTCCAGTATTTCAAATACCAGCAGGGTCATCCATAGTCGACAGGCTTTAGCAGAACTTCCAGACTAGCAAGAAAGGCCTGGTGACCTATTCCCAAAATTAGTCAGTGGAAACTCTTTGGATCACAACAGAATACTGTCCTGTATTCAGGACACATTTGAGAACACATAGCACAGACGAGGAGCCCCCAGGTTGGAAAGGGCTCAAAACACACAGTGGATACAACAGACTCAAGCATGCCAGCAGTCACAGGACGGCCCAAGAGCAGGTGGTGTTTCATTCTGCTATACACGGGGTCACCATGAGTCACTGACTTGATGACAACAACCAGCAACATCTCTGTGAAGGGACCGCAAATCCCTGACCCTTCATGGCAGAATCTTTGCAGCTATTCTAGACTCCTCCCTCTCCTTCACTACCATCCCCAAACAACCACAGAAGCAATCACCAAAATGTGTCATTTCGAGTACCTAAATATCTCTCAAATCAGTCTCCTCCCTCTCCACACAGCTACTACTTCAGTTTAGGCCACTGCATCTCTCATCTGGGTTTCTGCTATAACGTAAGGGGTCTTCCTCCCTGGCTCTACTTCAAAGAGAGACTTTTCTAAATTACAAAACTGATCTTGTCTGCATAATTTTCTTTTGGATCTGTCACAGCCTTTGGGATAAAGCTTGTCTCATCTACAGGTCAAAACCAAAAACAAACCAGTTGCCATCAAGTCGATTTCTACTCGTAAAAACCTCAGGTGTGTCAGAATAGAACTGCACTCCATAGGGGTTTTCAATGGCTCTTATCTATCAGAGGGAGCTCTGCTAGTGTAGTGCCTCAGGCATTTGACTGCTAACCAGAAGGCTGGCAGTTCAAACCCACCAGCCACTTTTTGGAAGGAAGGAAGGTTAGGCAATCTACTTCCGTGGAGATACTGCCTCAGAAACCTAAAGAGGGGTCGCTATGAGTCAGATCCGACTCAGCAGCAGTGGGAATCTATCAGAAGTAGCTCACCAGGCATTTCTTCTGAGGTGACTCTAGGTGGAGTTGAACCACCAATCTTTCAGTAAATAGCAGAGTGCTTAACCATTGTACCACCTACAGTCCTCATCTATATCTTATACAGAACAAATCTCACATCTTACACAGAGCAAATCTCATTCCAGAACAAATCCCAGCATGTCTTCAAGAGCCTTACATGCTCCTTGATAATGACCTAGTTGCATTTCTTCCAACGTTCTGTGCTTGCTCCTATCTTTGCATCTTTGGTGGGACAGTGGGTTTTCTTGTCTATCTGTCTCATGAAAATATGGGTGGAATTATGCCTTTTTTATTGTTGTAGTCATGGCAACTAACGTACATCTGGCACATGGTAGAATGAAACACAGGACTGTAGCTTTTAAGATCCAAACCAAACTCACTGCCATTGAGTCAATTCTGACTCATAGTGACTCCCATTGGGTTTCCAAGGCTGTAAATCTTTATAGCAGCTAGATTGCCTCATTTTTCTTCCATGGAGCAGCTGGTGGTTTCAAACTTCCACCTTCTGGTTAGCAGCCAAGTGCCTTAACTACTTCACCACCAGACCCCCTTGTAACTTTTAAAGAAAGATGACAATTCCAGAAGGAAGGGTATTTATTGGCTGAGTGCAGGTACTACTGTGATGAGGGTAAAGATATCCCTGAAAGCCTTGGGAATACATGAAGCCTCAGAAAATTGGGGCGAAGGTAAGAAGAATAGAGTGAATTATGGACACCAAAAAAAAAAAAAAAGAGAGAGAGAGAAATGCTTTAAAACAACCTACTGCACAATTTTGCAGGAGGGCTGGCCTTGATGTGAAGGATGGCTCAAAGGAAATGACTGCCTGACACAGGAGAAAAAAATACTAATTATTTTCTTCTTAAGTAGGGCCAGACCAACTCGACAGAAAACCAGAGAGAATGGGCACTGCTTTCCTGGAATGACTGCTGCTGGTGCCATCAGCTGGGTTGACAAAGGAGACATGATCCAGGAGCCACCCAGCTGAAGGCTGGTACACCACAGACAAACGCGCTTCTTGGAAAAGACCTCTGGTAAGTAGAAATTCAGGCTTAGCCCTAACTTTTCAGACGAAGCCTTCTAATTTTCCTTTTCCCTCCCCTGGGCTTCTTCCAGGAAACCTGCTCTGCTGCGGTTGGGAAAGATCAAATGCGCCTTTTACCGAAAAGGCAGGACTTTTCTCCTCCCTGCTTCTTCGTGTGTACCCACATGTGATGGCTCATACAGGAACACTCCTGGTGACCCTGACATGGAGCCACCCTCACTCCATGCCTCTGGTCTCTTGTGTGGGATGAGATCAAGATGGAAGACAAAATCTGCTAGTCCAAGGCAGTGAATGATGATAGGATAACATGACCAGGAAAACCACCATTTAAATAGAATTTTTCTGTGATCTATTCTGAGCCCAGACAATTTCTGGATGCTTTTGGGCCAAAACTTTCCAGAAGAATTAGGTAAAGTCAGACAAAGCACATGACCTATCTTATTAATTGGGAATATAAATTAGTTTTTGAAATGAGAGAAAGAAACTCGGCTCCAAT
>NW_006921760.1:1970492-1971003 GCF_000298275.1 Orycteropus afer afer
GAGACCACCTTAGTCTAATATTTTTATACAGATGAATGCTGGTTGAAAATAGCACCATAGAAAAACCTTAGAGTGTGAAGGTAGAGGTGGACATTACAGAAAAATGAATGCAGCCTTCAAGAAGGGTGTGGAAAGATGGAGAATGAGATTATACACAGGCAACCCTCAGGGAAACTGTTCTGATTTGATGTGTGTAAACAACAGTTTGGCCATTGTCCTCATTTTTACCAACCATTTCCTATCTGTGCAGCCAGTTATTCCCTGAAATGGCTCCGAGTACTCATAAAAGACACTAGAGTGTGTGGTTAATTACAGTGAAGGTAATAATAACAGAAACAGTAACCACAAGGAGGAAGTGGGAAGAGTGCTGTTACCTTATGAGGATTGCAATCAATCTCACAAAACAAAATGTGTATGAATTGTTAAATGGGAAAACAATTTGCTATGTAAATTTTCACCCAAATCACAAAAAAGTAAAATAAATAAATAATAACAATAGCTAACCTTGGTT
>NW_006921760.1:1973233-1984218 GCF_000298275.1 Orycteropus afer afer
AAAGAATTGGCCAGGGAAAACCTTATGAATAGCAAAGAAACACTGTTTGGTACCATGTCCTATAGGTTTGCTATAAGTTAGTGTTGACTCCATGGCACACGACAACAGTGATGGAGAGCTTGGCAACAAGCCAGGTGCTCTTCTAGGTGCCAAGTCCAATTCCTTAAATATCACTGTCCGGTGCATCACAAATGCTCACAGACTTTCTGCCTTCCTAGGATGTGCCATCCGTCCAGGCCACATAAATGCCTTCATGGCATGGACTGCTGAGCGTCAAGATTGACCTTCATCCACTTTACCACACATCCTCATCACCCTCCTCCCTTCTCTTCTCAATCCCCTGTAATCTGCCTCCTGACCACACTGCCATTGCTTCATAGAAACTGATAAGATGACTATTTTCTGTGTCCCCATGTTGTCAGATGCAGCTAGCACTTCTCTCTCCTTTGGACACTCTAAGTCTTTGTGAACAAAACCCTCAGTTCTCTTAGAGTGCATGAGAACTGGTTTTCCTCCTAGAACCACAGACTCAGCTGTCTCAATCATGGACTTCTTTTTCTCCTTCAGGACTCTTTTTTTAATTGTTATTTTATTTTATTTTTAGAGCTTGTTTTACATTCAATGTTACGTGTACATTTAGTTTCATTCCCCATTCACCATGTCCAACCCTAACCCAGTCTCCTCCACTCTCTACCCTGTAATCTTCCCCCTGTGCCCCTCATATTTATGCACTCCTGTTTGTCCTGCATTTCCTCAACTTGAATGTTGGTCCTCTGGTGTCCTGTGGTCTACTGCTCTAAGGGATGTATCACCATAGAGTATGTGGGTGTGTCATCCTGGGTTGAGTGGTCTGCGTGTACATCTTGTTAACTTGTGGGCTGAGAGCCAGCCCCTGGGGGTGCATTTTTTTCCAGGCACAGAATGTATTCCAGGGCCATAGTATTGGAGGTCTCACCAGATTTCATCTGACCAGTAACTCTGGTCATTATTGAGTTTTTGGATTTTGTTCCACGTTTTTCCCTCCCACTGTATCCATCTCCTTCATGCCTCTTAAAACTTGTATTCTCCAAGATTCTAAATGTGGATCTTTTTCCCCCTGCCTTCTCTGGAAAATCCAATCTGTATCCATGAAATCAAATACAATTTATATGCTCTTGATGCAGTTGTTGTTATATGCTGCTGAGTTGTCTCCCACTCATAGTGACTTTAGGAACAACAGAACGAAACACTGCCCAGTCTTGTGTCAGCCTCACAATCCCTACTACACCTGAGCTCATCGCTGTAGCCACCATGCTCTTGATACGTAAATATAAATCTCCTTGCCTGAATGCCTTCTGAGAACAATATTCTCACCAACTACTGAGCAGAGGCACCAGAGGTACTCATCTATAGTTAAAACAGAACTCATCTTTTTCTTTTCAACAACCCTGCTCTCTCTACCATAACCTCCACCTACCATGGCTATTTAGCTCGTGCTCACATCACAAATCTGAGAACAGCAGATTTCTCTCACATCCTTCAACAATGGTAGTAATCAAATATTGAGACTTGATGTGGGTCATACTCTTTTCCTACATTGTGCCATTTCATTAGAAAGAGGACCATGAGATAGCTGCTCTTTCCCCCATTCCACAGATGATGAAACTAAAGCTCAGTAAGAAACTTGCCCAAAGTTATGCAGATAGTTGTTGTTATTGCTAAATGCAATCTAGTCAGGTCTGACACATAGTGACCCTATGTATAACAGAATGAATGTTGCCCAGTCCTGTGCCGTCCACACAGCAGTAGGTATGTCTGAGCTCACTGTTGCAGCCACTGTGTCAATTCATCTCATTGATGAGCTTCCTCTTTTTACAGATAGAACAAGGCAGCAATGGGATTCAAATGACAGACTGACTCAGAATCCCATACATTTTCAACCATACTGCACGACATCTCACCCAAGGCACAGTATTGATATTATAATAGCCAATATGTATTTAATTACTACATACGCAGCACTGTATACTAAGGATTTTTCACAGATTATCTCATTTAATCCACATGGCAACTATACGAGGTAGATAGCATCACCTCATTTTACAAATGAGGAAACTGTGATTCATAGAATTTGAACAGCTTGTCCTGTACAAGTGACCCAAGTAGTAACCTAGAAAGTAGTGGTACCAGGATTCAAAACCAAACTCTTAACTTCTATGGTTTTCTTCTCCTTAAGTAATTCATCTCTCTCTCTCCATCTTCATCACCACTATTCCTACTCTGGTCCAGCCCCTCGTTATTCCACCTACGTTATTTGTCTCGCTGAACCCACTCCACGCCATACATGGCTCTATTGTTAGCACATGCTACATTATTTCCTAGCCGTTTACTTGTCGAGGGCATCTTAAGGGCAGGTATTTCATTTTATTAATCTCGATCTCCATTCAAACATCAATATGTTTTAGATGAAGGCATAGACAGTTACATATCCTCCCCAATCATCAGGATGGCAAGCTCTAAGGTGGCATTCTCAGCCACTGATGGGCAGAGATGTGGTTAGATATAAAAGCAAATCAGTACAGAAACACCATGATAGGAGCTCCATATCCCACTCTTCAATGAGTCCTTGGCAAGAAGCCTTACAATTTAAACAAAGGTTGAGGTCAAGTGCAACACAGGTTGGTTTGTTTATTTGTTATTTAAAACACAATAAGGAGTTGCAACCGATTGTGCACAGTGAAAGAACCTATTTTTTTTTCCTATAATCATACTCAAGCCTAGCGCAGGAAAAAGGTTTGGCAATTTACTTCCATAAATATGACAGCCAAGAATACCCTATGATGAAGTGCTACCCTGTAACACGTGGAGTTGTCATGAGATGGGACAGACTTGGTGGCAGCTAACAACAACAACACAATTATACCCAAACCCACATTTTAGCATTAAACATAAAGAAGTTATCTCCTGTCATTAAAATTTGAACCATATAGGGCATCTATACAGAACAGTGTTATGTGGTTTTAAAAATGATTTGTTTTCACAATAAATTTTCGAAGATTTATTCTTATGAATTAATAGGATGGTGGTAACTTGAAAGGAAAATTTTAAATTTCAGAAGGAATTGACCAAAGTCTATTCAAACATGCAAATTTCCAGCCACAAAAATTCCCTTGAAGAGGATATTTTTCCCTTCCCACAGACGTGTCAGCTGAGCAATCCTGTGCATGGCAAGTCTAGAGAATGAATGAGAGAAAGGAAACTGACCCTGGGCTTCTGGCCAACATACTAGGAAAGAGACAGTGGCAAGACCCGTAGAACACTGGAATTTTGTAGGACAATGAACATTTTAATAGCAATTCTTCCTTGGAGACTCATTGGGTCTATTCTTGTTGTCTCACATTTAAGTTTAGCTGGTTTTCCAAAGAAGGTCATTCAATAAAAAACACATCTAGTTATTATTCATTTTATGTGAAAAAAAAAATTTAATCTATCTCATAAATAGAAGGAAGTTTTGTTCCATCAACAACCCATTAAAGTGTTATTCCTGGCCAATCTCTTTTTTTTTTTTTTTTTTTCACTGAGAAACTATCAATACAATATCTGACTTGCTAGGAGTTTAATTCACCTGTTCTCTCTGAAAATAAGTAAGACACTTTATCCTTTATTACCTACAACTAAAATAAGAATGACTTTTATTTATAAGCTATCTTTCATCAGCAAGCTAAAATATGTTGGATAGCATCTAACTTACTAAATCAGATAAGATGGCCAGTGCTTGAGGACTGGGCTCTGTCCTTGTGGGGCCAGATCCACTGGCTCTTTGACCTGAGTGTCACAACTGGAGCCTAGCATTGCCTGGGAAACTCAAGTAGTGCTGTGTTCTGTACCAGTTGCCACTGGTCAACACCAACTCATGGTGACCCCTTGTTTATCCTGGTAGATCTGTTCTCCATAGGTTCTTCATTGGCTGATTTTTCAGCAGTAGATCTCCAGGCCTTTTTTCAGATGATTCTCTGGGTGAACTCGAACCTCCAACCTTTTGTCTAGTAGCCAAGCCCGTTAGCCATTTGCACCACCAGGGTCTCTGGTGTGCTCTGTTGTTGTTGTTGTTAGGTGTAGTAGAGTTAATTCTGACTCATAGCAACCATGTATGACAGAATAGAACTGCTCCATGGGGTTTCCTAGACTATAATCTTTAGGGGAGCAGAATGTCAGGTCTTTTTTCTGTGGAGCTGTGAGGTGGGGTTGAACTGCTGACCATTTGGTTAGCAGCCAAGTGCTTAACCACTGTATCAACAGGGCTTCTTCATTAGCCATTTGTTGTTGTCATGTGCAGTCAAGTGACAGACTAGAACTGTCCCCATAGGGTTTCCTAGACTGTAATCTTCCCTGGAGCAGACTGACAGGTCTTTTCTCCCACAGAGCCACTGCATGAGTTCAAACCAACAGCCTTGACATGTGCTCTACAACCATGTAAAAACACTTCTTAAGTATAGTCTTTGTTTTAGAGAATGGCTTTAAAATCCATGTTCAGAAAAAAAAAAAAGTAAGTATGTGTGTGTGCATTTCTGTGTGTGTGCATTTCTGTGTGTGTGTGTGTGTGTGTGGAGCAATGCGGAGGGGCAGTGGTTAAGTGCTCAGCTGGGAAAGATCAGTGGCTTGAACTCATCAGCCCTTCTGGGGAGAAAACACGTGGGGATCTATCTGCTTCCATAAAGATTTATATCCTTGTAATTTTACCCCATCTTCTAGAGCCATTTTGAGTCAGAATTGGCTCAACTGCACACAACAATATGTACACATAGTACACACACACGCACACATACATATTCCATTGTGAAAAATCTTAAGTAGAAAATATGACCGTAAAATGTGGGCCTTGAAGAAGCTCCTTTCACCTGGTCTCTGTGGCTCGACTTCTGTGGCCCAATAGGAGTCAGCAGCTTCCCCTTCTCTGATTATCCCTCCTCGCTAACAATGATGACCCTGTCCTTTGACTGCCCGTTTCTTGAAGACGGCCCCTCAATATTCTGTCCCTTCTACTTCTCATCCAGTCTCTCTAAAGTCCCGTTTTTTAACAACACATTCCCCATCAAAAAAGCAAATACAAAGTCATCCTTCTTCTGCACAAAACTAATGACTCTTTATCACCTGAAAAGTAAAATGCAGGACCTACTTAGGACTCTGTGAAATGCTTAGAGGAAATTTTTTATTTATATATCAAGAAAGAAGAAAGGCTGAAAATCATAGACCAAGTTATCCATCTCAAGAAGTTTGAAGTGTAAACTAAACATCGAACAAGGAAAAATAAGTGAATAAATGAGTGTAGAAATTAATGGGAAAGAAAATACACAGTAAAGAGAATGAGCAACCCAAAGGTAGTTGTTTAAAAAAGACTAATTAGATTGATAAATCTCTAATGAGACTAACTGAGAAAAAAAGAAAAAAAGATGATAGAAATGACTACTGACAGGGACAAAACACAGCCATAATTACTCCTTCAGACACTAAAAATATAATGAGGATATCATAGTGTTGCCAGATAAAATCCAAAATATCCAGTTAAATTTGAATTTCAGACAAACAATGATTTTATTTTAATATATGTTCTAAATATTATTCATCTGAGAGATCAGAATAATTTTATAACTGCTACAGAAATTGAAACCATAATTAAAAATGTTTCCAAAACCAAGCCAGAAATAGTCCAGGTTTAGATGGAATCATTAAGAATTATATCAAACATTTAAGCAAGAAATTACACAAATTTTACAGAAAACAGAAAAAAAAAAAAAAGTCTCTAGTCCTTTTATGAGACCAGCATAACCTTAATGAGAAGTCAGACAGAAAATTACAAAGAAAAAAAAATAAACCTAGTCAAGTTTACTTATGAAAAGAGTACAATTCCAGGCTTGTTCCAGGTGAAGATAATTTCAAGTAAATAAAAATGAAAAGTTGGAAATAGTTTAACTGAAAAAAAAAATACCCAACTTACTGCCACTGAGTCGATTTCAACTCATAGCAACACTACAGGACAGAGTAGAACTGCCACATAGGATTTCTAAGGCGATAATTCTTTATGAAGGCAGACTGGACTGCCTCATCTTTCTCCCACAGTGACTAGTGGGTTTGAACCACCCACCTTTTGACTAGCAGCCAAGTATGTTAACCACTAAATCAACAGAGCTCCTTAATTTAACTCCTTATTTTAGCTCCTTAGATAGGTATAAAATTGTTTGAAGAACTTACAGTTCTGAAATTACAGGACTGTGATAAGGTAGGAATGTTTTGGGTCCAGGCCAAATGGGGCAAAGATTTCTTTTCTTTTTATGTTATTATTTTTCTTTTTATTGTGATTTGAGTGAAAGTTTACAGAACAAATCAGTTTTCCATTCAAAAATTCATACACATTTTGATTTGTGACATTGCAATCCCCAGAATGCAACATCATTTTTCTCATTTCTTCCCTGTTTTCCATTTCTATTCATCCATCTTCCCTATCTCTTCCTGCCTTCTGAGCTTTATTCCTAGGCAAACACTGGCCTTTTGTATTTGTATGGTTGGTAGTTCTAATGATTGTGTACTTTCCTGGTGTTATTATTCACCTTACAGGCCTTGTCTATTGTTTGGCTGATGCTTGACCCATGGGGATGAGTTCAGATCTGACCTTGAAGGGTCTCTAAAGGCTATAGTTTCAGGAGTTCCACCAGTCTCTATCAGACTAGTAAGCCTGGTCTTTTTTTTTTTCAATTTCGTTTCACATTTTTCTCTCACTATACTCAGAACCTCCTATTAGAACCCCTTTAGAGCAGTCAGCAGTAGCAGCCAGGCACAATCTAGTTCATCTGGTCTCAGGTTTGTGGTGGCTAGGGTTTGCATGGTCCATCGGTTCTTTTGGACTAATTGTTTCTATGTGTCTTTGATTGTCTTCATTCTTCTTTGCTCCACACTGGGAGAGAACACTAGCTGTATCCTAGTGGCTGCTCACAAGCTTTTAAAACCCCAGTTGCTACTCACCAAAGTAGGATGTAGACTATTGTCTTTGTAGAACAATGTTATGCCAATTGACCTTGATATCTCCTGAGACTATGGTCCTGAGTGTGGCAAGCCTTTCTAAAAGGTGAAACTATGTCTGTTCTGCTACTAGAACCATGGTTACACACAGAGCTTCTAATGAGTTCTGCCCAGTTCAATTGTGGCTGATGGAGCAAAATGAGAACAATCTCCAAATTTGTAAAATATGAGTGGACTGGAAAGATAACCAGCATAGTAAAAATTATGAGTCAACGTCCTGCTGGAAAATTAATCTTCCTCTTAGAAAATAAGGACAGTTGTATATATTGCATACCAACCAAATCTCTTACCTGGCAGAGTTGGAATCAATGGTGGCTCAAAGTTGGAAGCCAACCACATCACTTTGAATGTGTGTCAGTCTCCAAAGTTCTGCCAGTAATCTAATCTCCCATATCAGGCTCCTGAGAGAGCTCACTAGGTCTCTTCCAAGTATCCCATTCCGGGGATTCAACTCGCAATTTCTCCTGTTCTGGGTATTATGCCGGTATACACACATTTGAAAAATTTGAGCCTGTTCCAATTTTGCTGTGTTGGCAATGACTGACCTGGTTTGAACTGATTCAAAGCCCTGGTTATACACCTCATAGTGCCAATGATATTATAAGGAGAAAACCAAGCCAAACTAGTTGCTGTATAGTCAATTCTGACTCACAGCCCATGTATTTCAGAGTAGAACTGTCTTCCATAGAGTTTGCAATGGCTGTGATCTTTCAGAAGTAGATTGCCAGGATTTTGTCTGAGGTACCTCTGGGTGGAATTGAACAATCAACCTTTCAGTTAGTAGTCAGCACTTAACCATTTGCACCATTCAGGGACAACTATAAGGAAAAGATCCCATGAAAGTGAAATTAACAGTAAATGATGTAAAACCCCAATGCTGTCACTGGTTCTCATTAGAAATGGTGATGGATAAGACAGACTACAGGAACAGCAAAAGACAAATGGGACTTCCTAAAAATTAAACATTTATGTGCATCAAAAGACTGCCAAAGAGTAAAAAGAGAACCTACAGACTACAAAAATGATTTTGCAATGATATATCAGAAAAGGAGCTAATATCTAAAATTTATAGAGAACTTCAACACTCCAATAACAAACAAACAAACAAAAAAGACAAGGAAACCAGTTGAAAAATGGACAGAGGGCATGAACAGAAATATGGCCAAAGAAGACATTCAGATGGCTAACAAAGACATGAAGAAATGCTCACAGTCATTAGCCGTTGTTATGTACTGTCAAGTCGGACCCGACTCATAGTAACCCCTCCTTGGGTTTCTGAGGCAGTATCACTACGGAAGTAGATTGCCCAACCTTCCTTCAAGGAGTGGCTGGTTGGTTTGAACCGCCAGCCTTCTGGTTAACAGTTAAGTGCCTTAGGCACTACACTACCAGAGCTCCTTCAGAGAGATGCAAATCAAAACAACAATGAGATATCATCTCACCCAGCATTAATAGCATTAATAACAAAGTTCAAAACAATAGAAAAGAACAAATGCTGGTAATGATGAGGAGAGACAGCAATGCTTATACACTGCTTATGGGATTGTAAAATGGTACAACCACTGTGGAAAGCAGTATAGTGCTTCCTTAAAAAGTTGGAAATAGAAATACCATATGATCCAACAATCCCACTACTGAGTATATATTCTAGAGAAATAAGGGCTATGACACTAACAGATACATGCACACCCATGTCCATCACAGCATTATTCACAATAGCAAAAATATAGACACAACCTAAGTGCCCATGAACAGATGAATGGATAAACAAACTATGGTACATACATACACGCAATAAAATACTATGCAACATTAAAGAATAACAATGAACTTGCAAAACACCTCATAACATGAATGAACCTGGAGGACATTATATTAAGTGGGATTCGTCAATCAAAAAACAAAAACTAATTACTAATTTCATATGGAAAGGAAAGAGACCTAGAATAAGCAGAGCACTTCTCAAGAAGAAAATCAAATGGGAGGTCTCACACTCCCAGATCTTAAGAACTACTATATAGCCACAGTAGTCAAAACAGCATGGTATTGGTACAATGATAGACAGATAGACCAATGGAACAGAATCAAAAGCTCAGACATAGACCCATCCATCTATGGACAACTGATCTTTGACAAAGGCCCAAAGCCCATTAAATGGGGAAGGGATAGCCTCTTTAACAAATGGTGCTGGCAAAACTGGATATCCACCTGTAAAAAAATGAAACAAGACCCATACCTCACCCCATACACAAAAATAAACTCAAGCTGGATCAAAGACTTAAATGTAAAATCCAAAACTATAAAATTCATCAAAGTAAAATAGAGTCAAATCTAGGAGCCCTAATTTATGGCATAAATAGACTATCAAACATAACCCAGAACATGCAGGAGGTAGAAGAGAAGCTAGATGACTGGGACCTTTTAAAAATTAAATTCTTGTGCACATCAAAAGATTTTGTCAAAAGGGTAAAAAGAGAACCTACAGATTGGGAGAAAATATTTGCTTATGACATATCTGACAAAGGACTTATATCCAAAATCTACAGAAAACTTTAACACCTCAACACCAAAAAGACAAATAACCCAATTCACAAATGGGCAAAGAACTTGAACAGACACTTCACCAAAGAAGATAAACAAGCAGCCAACAAACACATGAGAAACTGCTCATGATCATTAATCATTAGAGAGATGCAAATCAAAACAACAAAGAGATATCATCTCACCCCAGCAATAACAGCAAAGTTCAACAGATCAGATAGTAACAAATGCTGGTAGGGTTGTGGAGAAACTGGAAGTTTTGTGCACTGCTGATGGGATTGTAAAATGATACAACATTGTGGCAAACGGAATGGCGTTTCCTTAAAAAACTGAAAATAGAAGTACCATTTGACCCAACAATTCCATTACTAGGAATATACCCTAAAGAGGTGAGAGAGAGCACATGAACAGACATATGTACACCTATGTTCACTGCAGCACAATTCACCACAGCAAAGAGATGGAAACAAGCTAAATGCCCATCAACAGATGAGTAGATAACCAAGTTATGATATATCCACACAATGGAATACTATGCCACATTAAAGAACGATGAGGGATACGCGAATCATCTCACAATGTGGATGAACCTGGAGGACATTATGGTGAGTGAAATAAGTCAATCACAGAAGGACAAGTATTGTATGAGCATATTATTGTAAAAAGACAGAGAAGGGTTTGCTCGGGAAAGGGAACTCACCTAGTAGGTTACCGGGATGGGGAGGGCAAAGGAGGGATTAATTTAGGGCTAGTTGGGGCTTACACGCTGACAGGGTAGGGAGAGGGATATACAGGAAGGATATATGACCACCATGATAACATTGGGAAAAGAGAGGACACCAAACTGTGCACATAAGAGATAGACGACAGATATTAAAACCAACCAGTGTGTCCACAATACCACATTGGCATTAACACCAAACACTAGGTTATACAGATAAACACAAACACCTGAGATGATCAGACAAGGATAAGTGAATAGAGATATACTCTAGACCAAGGATAGACTCAGCTGAGGCTAATCTTGTACAGACACCAGTGATACAAAATACCTGCAGTCCTTACAGAAACAATAGAATAATCCCCAATAGAATAATAAACAACAGAGTAATCCCTCACAGACATCCCAACACTATGGGAGAGAGATCCAATAAAGCTACTGCCTTAGGACCATAGTACTGGGGTACACCAGACTCAATTGGCACAACAAAATATATAAAAGTGTTGCTCCACATCCTACATCGGTGAGTAGCGACTGGGGTCTTAAAAGCTTTCAAGCAGTCATCTAGGATGCAGCTAATGGTCTCCTAGCGTCGGAAGTGAAGAAGAAAGCACACACACACACAAAAATGGCATTTAGAAGCAATCAGCCCTAGGATACAATGGCCCTC
>NW_006921760.1:1984573-1989584 GCF_000298275.1 Orycteropus afer afer
TGCATAATTATGAGGGGCACAGGGGGAGTGTTGCAGGGTAGGGAGGGGAGGAGACTGGGTTAGGGTTGGACAGGGTGAATGGGGAATGAAACTAAATGTACGTGTGACTTTGAATGTAAAACAAGCTCTTAAAATAAAAGTAAATAAATAAATAAAATAAAAAGAAAGAAAAAACGATAATTTTTGTATGAGACAACTAATGTAAAAAGTTATGAAAAAGTTTACACACAGAAAGAATTATTCTTTGTCACCAGGGGTGGAATGGGAAGAGAGGAATAATCACCAACTAGAGGGTAGACAGGCATTAACTTGGATGAGGGGAAAGGCAAGTACAATAAGGGAGAGGTCAGCACAAAATAATAGTCAGCAGAAGACATAAGGAGGAACACGTTTAAAGGCAACAAACTGAATACTATTAATTACATACACAATCCTGCAATAATAGTAATAACAATAATTTATGAGTGGATGGTTAGATAGACACTCCATTTGAACAGAGGTGGAAAGGCGAATGGTATTACATCCGTGAATATATAGAGGTCTGGCAAAAGCCATTTCTACCTATGTATTTATATGTGCTGCAAATAAATCCATGAGTGTAGAAGAGCATATAGGGGACAAAGTAATGAAAAAGCTTTAGTCATAACCAAACTTCTTTAATTTTTATTGTGATTTGGGTGTAAGTTTACAGAGCAAATTCCTTTTCCATACAGCAGTTCATACATATTTTGTTTCATGACATTGACTGCAATTCCCCATGTAACAGCTCTCTTCCCTCTTCCTCCCAATAGTTACCTCTTCTCTGTGTCCTTCCCTCCCATGCACTCCTACCCTCCTGAGCTGTCTCTCTGTGCAAACACTGCCCTTTTGTTCTCCCACGATTGATTGCTCCAAGGAGTTTATCTCCCTGATGTAAACGTTCACCCCATATGCCTGTCTATTGTTTGGCTGGAACCCACAGGAATGAGTTCAGTTCCAGACCTGAAGGGCAGCTAGGGGCCATAGTCTCAGTGGTCTCACCAGGCTCTATCACGCAAGCAAACCTGGTCTTTTTTTTTTTTTTTTAATGTGTGTGTGATTTTGAGTTTTGTTCTCCCACTTTACTCAGGATCTCCTGCACTGATCCCCCTCCAAGTGATAACCAAACATCTTGAGGGAATGAGGCCCTCATTGGTTATGGAGGCTCAGTACTAGAGTCTTGGGGGACACAAAGGTCATTTGGCATAACATAGCCCACAAAGGTAATATTCTACATCCTACTTTGGTGAGTAGTAGCTGGGGTCTTAAAAGCTTATGAGCGGCCATCTAAGGTGCAATTATTGGTCTCTCCCCATCCAGAGCAAAGAAGAGTGAAGAAAATCAAAGATGCAAGAAAACAATCAGTCCAAAGGACTAATGCCACACATTAACCCCAGCCTCCATGACCCTAAAACCAGAAAAACTACATGGTGCCCAGCTACCACTGCTGACCACTCTGAAAGAGAGCCCAGATAGAGTGGGGGGAAATGTGGAACAAAGTCAAAATTATATAAGAAAAAAAGAAAAAAAGAAACAGGCTTACTGGTCTGATGAAGACTTGTGGAAACCCTAAGATGATGACCCTTAGACACCCTTCAAGCTAAGTTCATTAACCCCTGTGACTCAAATAATAGAAAGACCTTTAAGGTGGATAGTAATGTTGGGGAGGAGGGGTATGTACTCATTGAGCTATCAAGCAAAAGAGATCAAGAGGAGAGCATTTGCCCAGGGATTTGCCCAGAGCTAGGAAGGCAGGAGGTAAAGGGAAAGAAGACAGGGAAGGGGTGGGTTCAGGGAGGAAGTGGGAAGAATGTTGTTACTATGTGGGGATTGTGATAAATGTCTCAAAACAGAATGTGCATGGACTGTTGAATGGAAAATCAATGTGCTCTGTAAACTTTCATACAAATCACAATTTTAAAAAAAGACAGTCTAGCAATCTTCATGCTCCATACAGAGCTGTTCTATTCTGCACACATGGATTTGCCATGAGTCAAACTGACTCAATGGCAACAACAATGGCACTTTAGTGAATGGTTGGACAGCAGAGACATCATTTAACAAACTATTGCAATGGTAGAGGAGTGTAGTAACATGAGCTTGAGCAGTGTGAAGTGGTAGAAACTGGCTGGGTTCTCACCAATCCTGTCCGCTTTTCCTTGGCACACAGCAAGATTCTATTTCTCAGCCTTCTTTGTAGTTAGATTGGTACCACATGACTGTATTTGTCCAATGAAATGTAGATGGAAATAATGTGTGCTATTTCCAGGCCTGCCCATAAAATATCTTGAATACTCTCATCCCCCATCTCCCCCGCCCTATCTGCTTGCTGAATGTTACCAGGACAACTTTTAAGGGACACAATGGTGGGTACTTAAGTCATCACTTGTAAAAAACCACCAAGAATTAACATCCGATCAGGAAATTCTGTATTAGGCTTTGTATTAGCAAGCAATGAATTATAATTAGTTTAAGCCATTTAGATTTCAGAATTTGTTAGTGTAACACAGTCTATTCTACTGTGACCAATAAATGTGAGAAAAGATCAGTGTGTTTCACCTAATGTAACTGACACCCAGACGATCATTTTTAACACTCCCTTCCTCAATATGAAGATTCCTGGGTCATGCAAACCCACAGCACCATGGAAGAAAGTCCTGGTAATCTGCTTCTGTAAAGATTAAAGTCAAAACAAAGATGAACCCTTTTGCACATACAGTACTATGTTGTCAGTGAAGGCAAACATTGCTATACAGGTGGATAGATGGGTGGACAGGCTGAACTGTTAGGTATATCTATACAGGGTGGACTGTGCCTATGACCATCTATTGGGTTGGCAGACAATGTTTCTACAAGTGTATTTGTATGTTCTGTAAGAATTCCAAGGTATATAGTAGAGCTGACAAGAGACAAGGTTGTGGTGACTTCTTGGCTGCAGCCAGCTGCCCAGAGAAAGCAAGTAGTTCCATAGTGGGCTCAGGACCATAGTCACAGGGGATGTCAAGCTCAATTAGCATAACATACTACACAAAAATATTGTTCCACATCCTACTTTGGTGAGTAGTGACTAGGATCTTAAGAGCTAGCCAGCGGGACTTCCAATAAGATGGAGGAATGGGCAGACAAACAACACAGACCCTCTTCAACAAAGAAAAGAAAATCCAATTGACAGAGATACAGAAGATAATCCTAGAACCCTGACCTTTGAAAGGAACTATGCTGAACTGGATTAGGCACCAACTAGTGGAAAAACCTGAATGAAAACAGTGAGTACAGAGATAGTTGGAGCTGTGGATGTCAGCTACTCTGACAAGACCAACAGCCTGAATATTTCCAAGTGGTGTTGGGACTTGAAAATTGTCCCAGTTACCAAGGGCTGCAGGGACAACTGCTCTGGTGGCTTATGACTAGGAAGGGAGACAACAAGGAGGGAGACAACCTGAGCTGTGGACTTTCTGCTGTCTGGAGGGTGCAGCCATTTTGATTGTTTACACGTGGCAGCCATTTTGGATATTTAAAGTTACCAGGGGTGTAGCCATTTTGAATGTTTACAAGCGGTGGCCATTTTGGATATTTAAAGTGACCGGGGGCAAAGACATTTGGAATGTTTACAAGCAGTGGCCATTTTGGATATTTACAGTGACCAAGGGCACAGCCAATTTGAATGTTTACAAGTGGCAACCATTTTTGGATTTTAAAGTGATAGCATTCTCATTCAGATTCCAGGGACCTAAGAACAGGCTCTGTTTGTCAGGGTCAGCAAGGACATACGAGAGGCTGATAAAGGAAAGGAGACAGGTGGTAAGTGTATAAGTGCTATCAACTAGTAGCATAGCACATTACCCTGCTTGTATAGATAACATACAAAGAAAACTAAAATTGTGGGCAAGTCACTCCAACATATAATCACCAATTAAATATAAACACAAAAATGTCACAATGCCTTGGAGACAACAGAGCATCACAGTCCACATAAAGAAGCAAGAAAAAGCAGGAGAAACAAGGGACCAGGATACAGGCCCAAAACACATCCCTGAGGAAGATGCAGCATTGGAACTCCCTGATAAGGAATTCAAAAGAATTATATTTAGGTATCTTCAAAGGATTGAGAGACAGACCAAGGAAAACAGACAAAACCCTAAAAGAATTGTGGAAGAAAATATAAGAACAAAATGACAAAATAAATGAAAAATTAGAAATGATTCCAAATCTACAGATAGAAATCCAGAAGATTAATACTAAATTATCAGAAATAGATAACACATTGAAAGGGGAAAGGAGTAGAATTGATGCAATGGAAGACAGAATTAACGAGATTGAAGACAAATAACTGAATACTTCTTTGGAAAGGAATCAATCAGAAAAAAGATCAAAACAAAATGAAGAAAGCCTAAGGTTCATGTGGGATACCATCAAAAGGAATAACATATGTGTCATTGGAATTCCAGAACAGGAAGAGAAAAATGAAACCACTGAGAAAATTGTCCAAGATTTATTGGAGGAGAACTTCCCTGATATGATGAAAGATGAGAATATATCCATTCAAGAAGTCCAACAAACCCCAAACATGATAGACCCCAAAAGAAAAACACCAATATCATCATCAAATTCACCAAAACCAAAGACAAAGAAAGAATCATGAGACCAGCATGGGAAAAAGAAAAAGTTACCTACAAGGGGCAACCAATAAGACTAAGCTCGGATTTCTCAACAGAAGCTGTTCAGGCGAGAAGACAGTGGGATGGTATATATAAAACCCTGAAAGAGAAAATTTTCCAACCATGAATTATGTACCCAGCAAAACTGTCCCTCAAATATGATGGTGAACTTAGGACATTTCCAGATGAGCAGAAATTAAGGGAATTTGTTAAAACCAGACCAACCTTACAAGAGATGCTAAAGAAAGCCTTTGGACAGAGATGCAACAACAGCCAACAACAACTGACCATTAACACACATGATGATATAACCCAGAAACCAACCCAGCTATGGA
>NW_006921760.1:1990169-1990707 GCF_000298275.1 Orycteropus afer afer
CAGAAAATAACAAATGCTGGTGGGGATGTGGAGAGATTGGGATTCTCATACACTGCTTGTGTGACTGTGAAGTGATACAACCACTGTGGAAAGCAATAAGGCTATTCTTTAGGAAGTTGGAATTGGAGATACCATTTGACCCAGCAATCCCATTACTAGGTATATATCCTAGAGAGGTGAGAACCAGAATAGGAATGTATACATGCACGCTCATGTTCATCGCAGCACTATTTACAATAGCAAAATGATGGAAACAACTTATGTGCCCATCAGCAGAAGAGTGGATGGCCAAACTATGGTACATACACAGACTGGAATAGTATGCAGCACTAAAGAATAATGTAGAGTTTGCAAAACATGCATAATATGGATGAACTTGGAGGACATTATGCTGAGTAAAATAAATCAATCACAGAAGGACAAATACCGTATTAGTTTGTTGTTTTGGAGGGTCAAGGAAGGGTTTATATGTGGAGGGAAATGTTCTTTGTTGGTTTCCAGGGGTGGGAGGGGAGGGAAGGAACACTGCAAAAAAAAA
>NW_006921760.1:1991038-1991563 GCF_000298275.1 Orycteropus afer afer
AAAAAAAAAAAAAAAGGACCAGGTTTTCTGGTCTAATAGAGCCTGGTGGAACTCCTGAGACTATGGCCCCTAGCTACCCTACAGGTCTATAATTGAACCCACTCCTGTGGCATTGGGACAAAAGATAAGCATGTGAGGTGAACATTTACAATAGGTAGAAACACTCCTTGGAGAGATCACATGGGAGAATAGAAGGGCTGTGTATACACAGGGAGACAGGTTGGTTCAGACAGGAGTACATGAGAGGGAAGAACACAGGGAATAGGTAACTATGGGAAAGAAGTAGGAGGGGAGCTGTTGTGTTGTAGGAAATTGTTGTCAATGTAAAGTGTATGTGAACTTCTATATGGAAAGTGAATTTGCTATGTAAACTGTAATAACTGGAGCTGTGTGTCAACATGGCTGGACCACAATTCTGTGTGGTTTGAGGTGTTGTGGTGTGGTTGTTCCCATGATGGGATCAGATGACTATGTTTTGAGTGGCCAATCTGTTGAAAGGGAGTTTCCCTAGGGGTGTGGCCTGCT
>NW_006921760.1:1992302-2027333 GCF_000298275.1 Orycteropus afer afer
ATTAGTCATATCAATTGCTGTACTGTATTTTTTTAAAGGGAATATATTAGTTTATTGCATTAATAAACAATAAAACTACAGTTTCTGTTTTCTAGGATTAACGTCTACAATTTTGTCAAAATTGATTGTTTTTGACATACTTATGTTCAGTAGAGAATGTTCTGCTACTATTCAGAAGGTTTTCACTGGCCAGTTTTTTAGATGTAGGTCTTCATTTCCTCCTTCTTACTTTATCTTAGTCTGGAAACTCCACTGAAACCTGACCACCATGGGTGACTCTGCTGGTGAAATATCAGTGACATAGCTTCAATCATCACAGCAACACACAAGTCACAACAGTATCACAAACTGACATATAAGTGCTAAAGAAGGAAGACTGAAGAAGAATTGATGCATTTGAATTATGGTGTTGGTGAAGACTTGTTGAATATTCCATGGACTGCCAGAAGAATTAACAAATATGTCTTAGAAGAAGTTCAGCCAGAGTGCTTCTTAGAAGCAAAGGTGGAAAGACTTCATTTCACATACTTTGGACATGTCCTTGGAAAGACCAGTTCTCTGAACAAAGACATCATACTTCACAAAGTAGAGGGCCAGAAAAAGAGGTAGACCCTCAACAAGATGGATTGACGCAGTGATTACAACAATAGGCTCAAGCATAGCAATGATTGTGAACGGCAGAGGACTGGGCAGTGTTTCATTATATTGTACATAGGGTCACTATGAGTTGGAACCAACTCAACAGCAACTAACAACAACAACATGTTTAGAAGACAATATATTCTTACTTGTCAGTCTTTGTCACTAACAGTTGGTGGAAGAATACTTTGGTTTTTTAAATTAATTTTAATGTCATAAAGTTTCTTTCACATGAAGCAACATAATTAAGGGCATTGTCATAGTTAAGGTTGTGTGTCAACTTGGCTGGGCCATGGTTTTGAGTGGAATTTGCTGTGAGCAGCTAAGTAGTTGAAGGGGAGTTATCTTTGGGTTATGGCCTGCTTCCAGTACATCTGGAGAAGCTTCGGAAACAGTCACTAGCTTTTCAGCACATTTGGATCCTGCATTTGGCCAGTTTTCATCTCCAGTTCCTAGACTTGAACCAGTAGCCTGCTGTGTTGCCTGCTGATTTGGGAATTGTTCTTGAACTTGAAAAAGTGGCCCGCAATTCTGGGATCTTGTGACTATGCAATTTTACCTGCTGATCTTGGGTCATGAGCCTCAACAGCCAGTACCTGCATGAATTAGAAGAAGCCTCCAGCTCTGGTGGGCCTGGAACAAGAGGCAGAGATGAAGCCCAAGGTCAAGGGGCCTTCACTCAGGCCCTAGGTCCATCACTCTGAATTTGGACTTCTAGCCTCCTAAACTGTAAGAGAATAAATTCCTGTTTGTTAAAGCCATACCCTTATGGTATTTCTGTTACAGCAGCACTAGAGAACTAAGACAGGTATGTACGCAAAACCAACAGCCAACATTAATCTCAATGGAGGGAGATTTAAATCATTCTCCCTGCAAACGGGAACCAGACAAGGGTGAACCCTATATCACCCCTCCTATTCAACATTGTGTGGGAGCTCTGGTGGCATAGTGCCTAAGGCATTTGACTGCTAACCAAAAGGCTAGTGGTTCAAACTGACCAGCCACTCCTCGGAAGGAAGACTGGTCCATCTACTTCTGTAGAGATACCACCTCAGCAATCCAAGGAGGGGTCACTATAAGTTAGAATTGACATAACAGCAGTGAGTTTGGGTTTGGGGTTTATTCAATATTGTATTGGAAATCCTAGCCAGGGAAATAAGGCAAGAAACGGACATAAAAGGCACCCAAATTTGCAAAGAAGTAGTAACATTTTATCTGTATTTGGCTCTTTATTAAAGTCAGGGCCTGAAGCAGGTGGGCCTGGGGCTGGGAGCTGATTTCCCTTGGGGGTGGCTCTATTTTAAGACCAGGGCCAGAGGTAGGTGAGCCAGGACTTGGAGTCTGCTTTTGCTTCAGGACAGCTCTTTATTAAGGCCAGGGCCTGAGGTAGGTGAGCCAGGATTTGGGGTCTGCTTTTTGCTTCAGGGCAGCTCTTTATTAAGACCGGGGCCTGAGGCAGGTGGGCCCAGGGCTTGCAGGCTACTTTTTGTTTGGGGTCAGCTCTATATTAAGGCCGGGGCCTGAGGCAGGCAGGCCCAGGCCTCAGAGGCTGCTTTTTGCTTGAGTGCGGCTCTATATTAAGGCCAGGGCCTGAAGTAGGTGGGCTTGGGGCTGGGAGCTGCTTTCACTTGGGGGTGGCTCTATCTTAAGGCCATTGCCCAGGGTAGGCAGATGCAGAGGGATTAGGAACAAAGAAGGGAGATAAACTTGTCTGTCTGTCCTCCTGTGGTGACTTGCATGTTGATATGAGGCTGGAGGCTATACCACTGTGTTGCAAAATGCCTGAAGGGTTTTACCCATGGTGGACAGGTTTTGGTGGAGCTTCCAGGCTAAGAGAGACTCAGAAGAAGGAAGAGGCCATCTACTTCTCAAAGAATTGGCCAGTGAAAACCTTATGAATAGCAGTGAAACACTGTCTGATATATTACTGGAAAACTTTATGAATAGCCCTGAAACACTATATGATATAGAGCTGGAAGATGAGCCAATCAGGTCAGAAGGCACTCAAAATTTGTCTGGGGAAGAGCTGACTCCTCAGAGCAGAGATGACCTTAATCATATGGAAAGAGTAAAGCTTTTGGGATCTCCACTGGCTGATGCGGCACAACTCAAAATGAGTAGAAACAGATGTAAACATCCATTAATAATTGGAACACGGAATGTACAAAGTATGAATCTAGGAAAATTGGAAGTTGTCAAAAATGAAATGGAATGCATAAAGATCTATATCCTAGGCATTAGTGAGCTGAAATGGACTGGTTTTGACCACTTTGAATCAGACAACTATAGGATCTACTATCCCAGGAATGACAAATTGAAAAGGAATGGTGTGGCATTCATTGTCATGAAGACTGTTTCAAGGTCTGTCCTGAAGTACCATCCTGTCAGTGACAGGACAATATCCATATGCCTACAAGGAAGACCTGTTAATACTACTATTGTTCAAATTTACGCACCAACCACCAAAGGTAAAAATGAGGACACTGAAGATTTCTACCAACTTCTGCAGTCTGAAATTGACTGAACAATCAAGATGTGTTGATTATCACTGGTGACTGGGAGGCAAGAGTTAGAAACAAAGAAGAGTCACCAATATTTGGAAAATATGGCCTTGGTGATAGAAATAATGCTGGAGATCCCATGATAGAATTTTGCAAGATCAATGACTTAGTCATTGCAAATACCTTTTTTCAACAACATAAGCAATGACTATACATGTAGACTTCACCAGATGGAATAAGCAGGAATCAGATTGACTACATCTGTGGAAGGAGGCAATAGAGAAGTTCAATATCTTTGGCCAAAACAGGGCCAGGAGCTGAATGTGGAATAGACCATCAACTGCTCATGCATGTTGAAGATGAAGTTGAAGACAATTAAAACAAGTCCATGAGAGCCAAAATATGACCTTGATAATATCCCTCCTGAATTTAGAGACCATCCAAAGACTAGATTTGATGCATTGAACACCAATGACCAAAACCAGAGGAATTGTGAGATGACATCAAGAACATCCTCCATGAAGAAAGCAAGAGGTCATTAAAAAGACAAGAAAGGAAGAAGACCAAAATGGATGTCAGAAGAGACTCTGAAACTTGCTCTTGAGTGGAGAGTAGCTAATGCAAATGGAAGAAATGACAAGATACAAGCTGAACAGAAGATTTCAAAGAATAGCTTGAGCAGACAAAGCCAATAACTATAATAAAACATGCAAAGACCTGGATTTAGAAAATCAAAAGGGAAGAACATGCTCAGCATTTCTCAAGCTGAAAGAACTGAGGAAAAAATTTAAGCCTTGAGTTGCAATATTGAAAGATTCAATGGGCAAAATATTAAATGATGCAGGAAGCATCAAAAGAAGATGGAAGGAATACACAGAGTCACTGTACCAAAGAGGACTGGTAGCTCTTCATCCATTTCAGAAGGTGGAATATGATCAAGAACCAATGGTACTGAAAGAAGGAGTCAAAGCTGCACTGAAGGAATTGGCAAAGAACAAGTTTCCAGGAATTGATGAAATACCTGTTGAGATGTTTCAACAAATGGATGTCCCACTGCAGGCACTCACTTGGCTATGCCAAGAGATTTGGAAGACAGCTACCTGGCCAACTGACTGGAAGAGATCTGTATCTGTACCCATTCCAAAGAAAGGTATTCCCACAGAATGTGAAAATTATCAAACAATATCATTAATATCACATGCAAGTAATACCTTACTGAAGATAATTCAAAAATGGTTGCAGCAGTATATTGACAGAGAACTTCCAGAAATGCAACCTGGATTCAGAAGAGGATGTGGAACAAGAGATATTGCTGATGAATCTTAGCTGAAAGCAAAGAATACCAGAAAGATGTTTACTTATGTTTTATTGACCATGCAAAAACATTTGATTTTGTGGATCATAACAAATTATGGATAACATTGAGAAGAATGGCAGTTCTAGGACACTTGATTATACTCATGAGGAACCTGTACCTAGATCAGGAGGCTGTCATTCAAACAGAGCAAGGAGATACTGCATGTTCAAAATCAAAAAGGTTGTATCCTTTCACCATACTTACTCAACTTGTATACTGAGCAAATAATCCGAGAAGCTGGATTACATGAAGAAGAATGTGGCATCAGGACTGGAAGAAGACTCATTAACAACCTGAAATATGCAGATGACATAACTCTGCTTGCTGAAAGTGAGGATGGCTTGAAGCACTTACTGATGAAGACTAAAGACTACAGTCTGCAGTATGGATTACACCTCAATACAAAGAAAACAAAAATCTTCACAACTAGTCCAATAAATAGCTTCACACTGGTTGGAGAAAAGATTGAAGTTGTCAAGGATTTCATATTACATTCGTATTATTGATTCTACAATCACCACCAATGGAAGCAGCAGTCAAGATATCAGAGGATATACTGCATTGGTCAAATCTGCTGCAGAAGACCTCTTTCAAGAGATGAAAAGCAAAGATGTCTCCTTGAAGACTAAGGTGCACCTAACTCAAGCCATGGTATTTTCAATTGGTTCTTATTCGTGTGAGAGCTGGACAATGAATAAGGAAGACTACAGAATTGATGGATTTTAGTTGTGGTGTTGGAGAATAATGATAAGAGTACTATGGTCTGCTAAAAGGACTAACAAATCTGTCCTGGGAGAAGTGTAGCTGGAATGCTCCTTGGAAGCAAGAATGGCCAGACTTCATCTCACCTACTTTGATCATATTGTCAGAAGGAACCATTCCTTGGAGAAGGATATCATGCTTGTAAAGTGGAGGATCAATGAAGAAGGGGAAGGTGCTCAATGAGTTGGATAGACATAGTAGCTTCAATGATGGGCTCAAGTATAGCAAAGATTGTGAAGCTAGCACAAGACTGGGCAGTGTTTCCTTCTGCTGTGCATAGGGTTGCTATGAGTCAGATACAAATCAATGACACTTAACAACAACAACTATTTGCAGATGACATGATCCTATATAATAGAAAACCCAGAGACTCAGCAAGAAAATTACTGGAACTAATTGAAAGATTTGGAAATGTGGCAGGGTACAAGATTAACATACATAAATCAGTTGGATTCTTCTACATCAACAAAGAAATCTCTGAAAAGGAAATAAGGAAAACACTACCATTTACAATACCAAAACCAAACAAACTCACTGTCATCGAATTGATTCCAACTCATAGCAACCTCCACTGGGTTTCCAAGGCAGTAAATCTTTACAGAAGCACATCACCTCATCTTCCTTCCATGGAGTAGCTGGCGAGTTTGAATTACCCACCTTCTGGTTAGCAGTGAAATGCCTTAGGTGCCACACCACCAGAACTCCTTACCACTTACAACAGCTACCAAAAAGCTAAAATAAATCCCAAAAATAAAATGCACTTCCACTGAATAAAATTAAATAAAAATAAATAAAATAAAATTCCACTGAATTCAATTCCATTGAATAAAATTCAATTCCAACTCATGGCAAATACATAGGAATAAATCTTACCAGGAACCCAAAAGTCCTATACAGAGAAAACTACAAAACACTACTAAAACAAACCAAAAAGGGAAAACAACAACAACAAAAAAAAAAAATCCCTACATAAATGGAACATATATTGCTGCTAAAAGGGCAAGGAGGTCACGTCTTCTGACCTCCTCTAACTGCACAAGAGGAAGAACAGAATCACTATCAGTAGCCCAGGCCTATTCGTGCAAGGCCAGACATGCTGCCTCCCTCCAGCCCTTTCACCAACTGGTCCTCCCAAAGCACCCACCACCTCTCTCCTGGGTTCAATAATTCACTGCAGAGGCCACACAGAACTCACAGATTATGGGGTTTATTGGGAAGCACCAGATTACAATTCAAGTTCAAGAAAAACACTCAGTCTCTCTCAGCCCACTGTCTCTCACCCAACAGTCTCTCACAATCTCTCCCCCAGCAGTGCGTGTCCCTCGGTGTCTCTCTCAGCAATGCATGTCTCTTGCATCTCTTTCCCAGCAGTGCATGTCTCTCAGGAGCGCGTTTCTCTCAGGAGCACATTTCTTCTTAACAGCACATCCTTCTCAGCCAGCAGTCAGAGAGAGGTCTGTCTAGGAGGCTTTTGAGCCTGGCCGAGTGGCCAAACTAGCCAATCATAACATCAGAATTCCAAGCACGTGAGAGAGAGCGAATTTCCCAAATCATTACTTTGTGCTGCTCCAACAGAAATACCCCAGGTGGATAACTTTTACAATCAGGAGCTCCTCAGTTGCCCACAGCAAATTCCACCACAGAGTTTACAAAGACTTATGGCTAGAAAAGCCATACCAGGTAATTTACTACACAGCACTTGCTCAAGGATCGGAAGACTAAACACTGTGAAAATGTAAATACTACCCAAAGCAATCCATACAATCAATGCAATCCCAGTCCAAATTCTACCAACCTTCTTTAAGGACATGGAAAAATCAGTCACTAATTTTATATGGAAAGGAAAGAGACCTCAGATAAGCAAAGCATTACTGAAGAAGAACAAAGTAGGAGGTCTCACACGTCCCAAACTCAGAAACTACTATACAGCCATAGTAGTCATAACAGCCTGGTATTGGTACAATGACAGACACATAGACCAATGGAAAAGTACTGAAAACCCAGAAATAGATCCATCAACCTATGAACAGCTGATCTTTGACAAAGAGCCAGAATTTATTAAATGGGGGAAGATACAGTCTCTTTAAAAATTGATGCTGACAAAAGTGGATATCCATTTGCAGACAAACGAAACAAGATCTATAATTTATCCTATATAAAAAAACTAAGTCAAATGGATCAAAGATCTAAATGTAAAACCTAAAACTATTAATATCATCAAAGAAAAAATAGGGACAAATTTAGGGGCCCTAGTTTAAGACATAGAATATCGAACATAAGCAAAAATGCACAAACAACAGAAGATAAACTAGATGACTGGTTCTTCTAAAAATTACATTCTTATGTGTATCAAAAGACTTCTCCAAAGAGTAAAAGAGAAGCTATAGGTTGGGAATAAATATTTGGCAACAACATATCTGACAAGAGACTAATCTCTAAAATTTATAGAAAACCTCAACACATCAACATCAAAAAGATAAACAATCCAATTAAAAAGTGGGCAGAGGACATGGATAAACACTTTACTAAAGAAGATATTCAGGCAGCCAACAAACACATGAAGAAATGCTCTCAATCGTTAGCCATTCTGAGAGATGTAAATCAAAATAAAAATGAGATATCATCTCACCCCAGCAATAATAGCAAAGTTCAACAAGACAGAAAGCAACAAATGGTGGCAAGGGTATGGAGAGATAGCAACTCTCATACACTGTGGGTGGGACTGTAAGATGGTACAACCACTGTGGAAAATGGTATGGCTCTTGCTTAAAAAGTTAGAAATGGAAATACTATTTGATCCAGAAATCCCACTACTGGGTATATACCCTAAAGAAGTGAGAGCTTGAATATGAATAGATATATGCACACCTATGTTTATCCCAACACTATTCACAATAGCAAAGAGATGGAAACAACCTAAGTGCCCCTCAATGGATGAATGGATAAACAAATTACGGTATATATGCCTGATGAAATACTATGCAACATTAAAGAATAATGAAGAATCCTTATAATGAAAACCCCTTATAATGTGGATAAACTTTGAGTACATTATGCTGAGTGAAATAAGTCAATTACAGAAGAACAAATATTATACAACTCCACTATTATTAAAAGTCAATGAAAGGTTTATACATGGAAAGAAAGATGTTTGATGATTACTAGAGATAGAAAGGGGGGGGATGGAAAATTTCTAGCTCGGTACGCAACGCAATGCAACACATTGCCATGGAATCAGATCCAATAGCGACCCCTCCTTGGGTTTCCAAGGTGGTATCACTAGGAAGTAGATTGCTCAATCTTCCTTCCAAGGAGTGGGTAGTGGGTTTAAACTTCCAGCCTTCTGATTAGCACTCAAATGCCTTAGGCACTACGCCACCAGAGCTCCCCTCTAGGTAGGTAAGAGACACATATTGATTTGGGTAAAGGGAAAGGCAATATACCAAAAGAGGATGACCAGTACTTATCAATAAGGAAAAGGAAGACACAGAGAGGTGCACAAGAGTTACAGACAACAAGGGTAAACACTGTAACATAGACAAGATTGCATTATCAGTAATAATAAACCTTAATTAACAAGTGGATACATGGATAGATAGGCATAATGATCAGGTATAGGTAAGTAAATAGGACTATACCCATCACCAAATAAGAGCTTGGCAGACACTATTTCTACATATGTATTCGTATGTACTATGAAAGTGTCCAAATACACACACACACACACACACATACACACATACACAAGAAGCTCTGGTGGCATAGTGCCTAAGGCTTTTGACTGCTAACCAGAAAGTAGCAATTCAAACCCACCAACCACTCCTTGGAAGGAAGATGGGGCAATCTACTTCCGTAAAGATTTACTGCCTTAGAAACTCAAAGGGGGTCATTGTGAGTTGGAATCGACTCAATGGCAGTGAGTTTGGTTTTTTGGTTATATGTGTGTGTGTGTACATATATATATATATAAGCTAACAGGGGGGCAAAGTGATGATAATTCCTTAGCCACAACCAAACACTTTGACGGAGTGAGTCACTGGACCTGCGAGCCCAGGTCCATAGTCTTGGGGGACATCAAGGTCAATTGGCATGACATAGTACACAAAGGCATTGTTCTGCATCTTACTTTGGTGAGTAGTGATTGGGGGGGTCTTAAAAATTTGTGAGCCCATCTAAGGTGCAACTATTGGTCTTTCCCCATCCAGAGCAAAGAAAAGTTTTTAAAAAAGCATAGTTGCACGGAAGCAATTAGTCCAAGGGACTAGTGGACCATAGGAACCTCAGCCTCCATGACCCTCAGACCAGAAGCAGCTACCATTGCCAACCACTTTGAAAGGGATCAAAATTGGAGATTCTGGATAAAGTGTGAGAAACACGTGGAAAAAATCTCAAAATAATAAAAAAGACCAGGCTTACTGGTCTGATAGAGACCGGTGGAACCTCCAAGACTATGATGGCCCTTAGTCACCCTTCAGGTTTGGAACTAAACTCACTCCTATGATGCAATATTCAGCTGAACAACAGATAGACCTATGAGGTGAACTGTAACACCAGGAAGACAAGCATTCCTTAGAACAATCAAACATAGGGGATCAAAAGGGCAGCATTTGCCCAGTGATATGGCTCAGAAGGCAGGAACAGAGAGAAAAGGAGGACAAAGGGAAATGGTGAGTGACCACAGGGAGGAAGTGGGAAGAGTGCTGTTACATAGTGGGGCCTGTAATTGATGTCACGAAACAAAATGTGTATGAACTGTTGAACAGAAAACCAATTTGCTCTGCAAACTTTCACCCAAATAACAATAAAAAGTTAAAATTAAAAAAAAAGATGACACTATGGCACTTCCTCAAAAACTAGAAATAGAAATACTTTATGACTCAGCTACCCCACTCCTAGTTATACATACTCTAGAGATGTAACAGCAGTAACATGAACAGACGTGCACACCTATGCTCACTGCAGCACACCAGCCGTGGTGGTTAGCTTGTGTGTCTACTAGGCTAGGCTGTGATTCTCAGAGGTTTGGTGGATATGTAACAATGCCATTTGACACTTATGTAATAATGTAATTGGGCACTAGGGTAATGATGTCATCATGCTCCATTTTGTGATCTGAGGTGGTCATCCACCATTTTCCCATAACACTAAATTTCACATAGTAACTTGATCTTTGGAACTTAATCATGTCAATAAGTTATGGGTGAGTGTACACACCAAAAGCAATAGACTTTGATGGTCACCAGGGATGAGAGGGAGAAGGAGAGGAAATCATTTTCTAGATAGTTGTTGCTGTTGTTATGTGCCGTTGAGTCTGACCTGACTCATAGGGACCCCTCCTTGGGTTTCCAAGGCAGTATCACTATGGAAGTAGATTGCCCAACCCTCCTTCCAAGGAGTGGCTGGTGGGTTTAAACCACCAGGCTCCTGGTTAGCAGTCAACTGCCTTAGGCACTATGCTACCAGAGCTCACTTGTTATTTTTGTTGAGGGGGAAAGCAATGCCCAATATGTATGAAGTATGAACAACTTGTCCAAGGCAAACAAAGACACTAAGAAGGACACAAGGCACAATTTTGGTAAACAGTGTAACATACAATTGCACAACGATTATAACAACCAATAAAATATGTGGTTACATGCGTAGACATGTATGCATATATGTATATAAAAGTCACATGTGAGTGTGAGTATGTACAGGTATATCTGCAGGTAATGTGTATTCATGTTTATGTTAACTGAAAATACATTCATATGTATATTAAACCTCATAGGGGCTAACAAATAATACCAACACACAACCTAATATCTCATGGGTCTGCGGGCTTAAATCCATAATCTTATGGGACAACTCGGCCAACTGGAATATATATTTCATAAAGATAATGTTCCACAGCCTCGTTTGCTGAGTAGCATCTGGTGCCTTAAAAGGTTGTGAGTAGCTATCGTACAACTATTAGTCTTTTCCTGTCTGGAGGAAAGGAGAATAAAGGAAACCAAACACTCAAGGATGAAGTTAGTCCACAGGACTAGGCCCATGGGAACTGAAGCCTCTTCTAGCCTGAGATCAGAAGAACTATAGGGTGTCCGGCCACCATTACAGGCATTTCTGACCAGGGTCACGATAGAACTCTCTGGTTGGAATGGGAGAAAAATACAGAGATAAACTCAAATTCCTTAAAAAAAAAAAAAAATTAATATGCCATGTAAATTTTCACCTAAAACATATTTTTTTAAAATATTAGGAATGGATACTCTTTGTTATATTAATGAGACAGGGTTAATGTAGGATGTGTCTTGAATCAAACTCTTACAAAATATAAAAGGAACAGATTAAAGAAGCTGAGATGGGGAAGAGAGAGATTGAGCCACATGAAGATCACCAAGGAGCAGAAGCCCAAACACAAGGACCTTCCTCCAAGGCTGACAGAGAGGAAGGCTTTCCTCAAGGGACACCCTGAATTCAGACTTCTACCCTCCTCAGCTGTGAGAAAATAAATTTCTGCTTGTTAAAGACAAAAACAAAATTTAAAAAAAAGAAAAAGCTGGGGCAGAGAAAATAGTCTTAGCTTCAATAGTTCCCTGGGAAAAGAAATACTGGCAGAAATTCCTGACCAGTGAGATTCACTTTAATAAGATTTAAGTCTTCTTCCAAACAACGGCTTCTGGGCATTTTCCTTAAACAGATTCCTACTGCCATTCTGTTCTTAGCATGAAATACTCAAAAGATCAAATCAACATAAACACAAATCAAATGTGTCTCCTGCTCAGACATCGAAACCACATTGCCGGGAAAAATAGTTAATGTCTTTTAACCCTTACACCTGTCCCAAAGCTGTACACCTTGGCCAAAGAGTAAAGCAACCAGTCAACTAGTCCGAAAGGAAAAAATAATCAAAACCAGCTGGGGTGTGAGGGCGGAACTTTAGAAAAGCATAAAGAAATAGCAGCTGGAATGACAGCAATAAATGCAAAGTCTCCCTTCTTTCTGGTGAAATTCCTGATTCTTACTACAAGGAACTCCTCTGATTGTGGAATGATTTGCAGGAGAGTGATAAAAGGGCTCACAAGGTTTGGAGAATGTAATCAATGTTGCTGAATTTCACAGCTAGAACTTGTTGAGATGGCGTTTTGCTGTGTATGTTTTCACCACACACAAAAATTAGCAATGTCTTATCTACGAAAGAAAGACTCTTTCAAGATTTCAAATTTCAGCTACTTCTCTACCTCTGAGTTCCTTCTAGTTTTTCTCTACCCAACCTGGCTACCCAGAGCTCAGTCAATCCTCCTGAAAGTAAAATAGTTTTGCAGTTGTGTCCAGACCCATGCTCTGGGACCATTACGCTCTCATACCAGCTCTTTGACTATGATTATACTGATCCCCAAACCAGTGAAACAAAGACCAGAATAAGCTCAAGACTTTGGGATGGTCGCCTCATAACTCATTCGGTAGATTTATAAAAGGAGTTTTTACACACAATTATGTTTCCTTTTTCAACCAGAATATCTTTAGACTAAAGGCCAAATACATAGACTTATGTGGTGGGTTCCCTGGAATTAGTCTCCAAACCAGTTACCCCTCCTGACAGGGCACAGAGCGCATCAGACCCTCCCTCTGTGAACAGGGCAAATTTCTGGCGTGCTAAAGCCGTGCCTACTACTGAAGTGTTGTGTAGTGTGCCTGCCATCTGCTGGCGTGGCATTGACATTACATGTCGGACTACAATGTACATGGTACTTGGTGGCAAAAATAATCAAGAGGTAATTAATTGTAAGGAAAACAAAAGCTTTCTCAGGAGAAATGAAAGAACATTTACCTTCATGACTCTTGTCAATCTTTGGCACACACAAAAAATCTTCACTCTGGAAGAGCTAAAGAAGAGTAGAAAATTGGTTTATGGCAGACTTCCAAGTGCTAAATACAGTGAGGAAATGGGGTTATCAGCTACTAACCTCATTACCATGGCAGAACCTATTATGATAAATATAGAGGCCAAACCTCATTGACTCTCATTGGCAATGAGTTCTGACCCTGTGAGATCTGTTATGGGCTGACATTAAAACCAGTAACAGGTTGAGGTGTCTTCCTTGGGGTGCTGTCAATTACGATAACTACAATCCAAATGACTGAAACGTATGCATTGACACTTGGGGGATGGGGAATTTTTTCTCATTATACAAAACGTATTCCAATGTTTAAGAATAAGAATCATGCCTAAGAAATTTTTGCATGAGCTCACCCTTGAAATCAAAGCCAGGCATTTTTGCTCGGTCCTGACGCCCCCTCACCCCCCTCCCCTCTTTTTTTAAAGCTCCAACTTTATCTTCAAGATTTGAAGAACTACACAATTCATGGCAGTGAAATCCAAGTTCCTATTGTGGACTTCAGTGGGCGTTGCCACTTATTTCCATGGCAAAAAAAAATGGGACCTTGTGTAATTGTGAATAGACAACCACAGGGAAGTAATTCCCATAGTGAACACCCTGATGGTAGAATAAAACTCAGCTGCTTGAAAGGACCCTATTCATTGCAGAGGCCACAGACTCAACACTGAAGGCACTGTCTGCTGGTCATCAACACAAATTACTTCATTAAAGGCCATGGGAAGCGAGACAAATTTAAAATACAAAACTAAAGGTATATATTAAAAATTGTACTTTTCTACTTATGTAAACATCATTTCACCCATGTCGCACACCTGGGTCTCCCCCATTCTCCTTCATCTCAGTAGATGGACTCACATTTGACCAGTTGCTCCAGCCCCAAATGCACTGACTGAGCCATCTGCTACCCCCTCACTCACCAGAGCCAATCCACCTCCATGTGTTGGCAGCCCTACCTCAAAATATATCTCAAACTGGTTGACATCTCTCCACCCTACAGTGACCAGCGTGGTCCAGTCCACTATGACCCTTCTGTGAACTACAGCAGGAGTCTGCTCAATCATCCCTACCCCCACTCTGACCCTGTCTTCCGTTCTCAGCAGTGGAGTTGGTATGACCTTTCAAATATAAATCTGCAGTGGCTTCCCAAATAATAAAGCCCAAACTCCTGGGAGGGCTGGCAAGTCTTTCTGTGATTTGCCCTGTGCTTGTCCTTCACTCTCCCCATCTCCCTCTCGTTCCCTCGTTCACTACATCCCAGTCCTTCTGGCTTTCTTCCTGTTCTTCCAACTCTCCAAGCTTGCTCCCACTTAGGAGTCTGGACTTGTTTTCTTTCTGCAGGGTCACAGGTTTTCACATGAACAACTCCTTCTTTTTATTCAGTTCTCATAGTGAACATTATTGCTTGGCCTCTGTGAGCCTTCCTGACCCCCTCCACCTCCTCTTGTCTAAATCAGTCACTTTTCTTCTCCTACCTGATAGCCCTGTTTCATTTGCTTCATATCACCTATCATCAGCTTCAATTATCTTGTCTCTTTATTATTACTATTACTTTACATTTTACTTATTATCTCTGCTTTGTATTAGAACATAACCTCTCTGAGGACAGGGACCTGCTATCTTGTTTGATATTGTATCTCCAGTATTATATTAAGCACTTAATATTTGGTGAGTGAAAGAATATGTGCAATACACATGTAATGGATGAATGTGTGCAGACGCATACATACATTTAGTTACATTTGCCCATCATCAAAGCTTTGTCTTATAAATAAAAATAACAGGTGCCTCAAATCCAAGAGAAAATAAATTATAGCATATATATGATAAAACAATGCTTACTTTTCACTTGTAAATATTCTCATTAATATTTCTACAAAGCTTCCTTAAGGTCTTTGAATATTGGCCAAAACAAATAAACAAACAAAAACAATGAAGCAGTAACTTGGCTTCATATGCATATGGGAGGTGAGAGGTCCAACAATATTCAGCTTCCTGAGAATATAAGAAATAGGTTCTTCTACAGTGACAGGAAAGAATGTTCACATTGAGAGAAACTATCAACAGTTATTGGCATGGTTATGGATTCGTCAGTGTGCATTCTCAAACGATGACCTTGATCTTGGGAGGCCAACAGCTGGAGCTTCTGTGCTGCAGGTGTGGATGAGAGCACACATCCGTTGGTAATTGAGGGGACTTCTGGAGCCTGAACCAACTTCAGCGGAAACTGAACAAGGTTCACTTGCCATTTTTTGCGTCGGTGGCAGGTGACACAGAGCTGTCTAATAAGCTCAGGTGAATCAGTGAATAAAGTGCTAGAATTTGGTCCCAGAACAAATCAGGAGAAAGTATCCAAACTCAAAACTGCTGGAGTGAAGAACGGATTGTACTAAAAGGCAGGCACTCGGCGTTCTCGCTATAGATTGTCTTAACTGTCTTTGCACATGCGCACGTGCACATGCGCACCGACAGGCCTCCTGCAATCAATTCTTCACTGAAGACGGAGTAACTTGATAAAACGCAAATGTGGCCCTCACATCCCCCTGCTTCCTGGGGTTGTGGTGAATATCAATTAAATAATGTGCATCAGGCATTTAGCACAGTGTCTGGTACAGAGTAAAAGTACAGTAAATGTTACCTTTTTTTTCCCTATTTTATAGAAAATGAGCATTATAAAATTTAAAAAAAAAAAAAATTCCCAGAGAACAGAAACGTGTAGAGGTAAGATTCAACCCTAGAAACTGTTGACTTGAACTCTCATGTCCTTATTCATTTCACTGTGCAAACTCTCTTCCTGATTCAGGGGTTTTAAGTGAGACAACAGATGCAAAAGGGATGCGAAAAAATGTCAAGTACCAGGAAAACAGAAACATTATTCTTATTAAACACCAGGCCTAATAAATCCCAGAACACTGTGCCTCACTCTCTGATGCCTTTTATGTTTTGTCCACATAAGGGTTCACATCTGATGGACAAGCTGAGAGAGCGGCTTATACCTGTCCACTTAGCCTTGTTAACAAGTGGGATCCTAGAAAATTCTGGGAAAGAAAAGAGAGAGGTCACTGCAAATTTTACAGGCAAAATACACTGCATGCTGGTGAATGATGTCTGTGAAACCTTACAAGTTTATCTACATGTCTGTGATGGCCATTCACGCCTACAGGTGAAAGCTCCTTCAATCCCAGGAAAAAAACGAGTGCCCAAATTTCTATTGTGATTCACCATCAGTCTGTTTATTTTTCATGTATACTATTAAGATTAAATTTATGAATTTTCCTTCTCTGCAATCTTTCGAAGTTTCTTTTATACTCTGTTGGTGACAGAACAAAAGAAGTTGAATCAGACAGCACCATGCAATTAGGGATTCCTGAGCCTTACAAGTCCCATGATCTTTCCTGGGAATTAGAAATTTTTGAAGGTTATTCAAACCAAGAAGCAAATGATCACGGTGTCCATGAAGCCACAAATGTGACTTAATGAACTAGTGAAGAAAATTGTTATAATTTCTCTAAAAGGATAGAAGTTGCTTTAGGATGGTCTACTGGAGAATAGGGCTGACTGTTCATTTTAACACTCCAAAACCAGAGGAAACTTCTCTTTATTAAGGGCTGTAAAAGGTGCCATTTTTTAAAAGTCAGCACGTAGCTTAGGGCATTGGTGGAGCAGAAATAGCATATGGCTTTCAGAGCCTCATGGAGACATGAAGTTGCCCCAGGCAGCCTAATAATTTGTAAGCCCTTCAAGTGCATATTCTTAAAATAGATTTTAACATGTATTTAGAGAAGATCCCAAGTTCTGCGTAAGGAGTGGGTATTGGGAGTGCCGGGAACAGCACCCTCATTCTGTCTTGTCCCCAAGCAATTTTGTTCTTTCTGGCCCCTAAATTGCATTCCACACTCAGAAGAAAAACAAAAGCCCTGAACAAAAGCTAGAACTCCCACGTCTCAGAAGGCAACTTATAAATACTGATTGTTACCACAGTTTGCCCATTAAAGAGCCACACAAATGGCTTAACCAAAATTCCTTCCAATCTCATATATAAATTCCCTGACAATAATTCTGCTGGAGTCTATTTTCTCCATATAATTATCTTTCTCAAGCTGGTTTAGCACCCTCAGGATTTGAGCAGAGAAATAGAAACACTAGGAGAGTTATATCATAAGGGACTTATTATAGGGATTTGATCTCAGACAATTGTGAGTTAGAGTCTAGGGAACTTCCCTTAGAGTTAGGGTCTAATGGAGGTTCAGGAGGGATGGATGTTGGGAGTAGAAGATGGATGTGAAGTTGGGGAAGCAGACACAAAGGGCATCTTGTCGGGAGGGGCCAGAAGCCATGACAATGAGCTAGAACCTACATCAGACTCACAGACGCAGCCTCCCCACCTTTGATGGCACGGGTGATACGAAGAACAAGGTGGTGACTTTTGTCATGGAGTCAAACCAGCCCCTAATATAGGTGTCAGAAAAGCTGAATGAGGGAAGCTAACAGGACCTGAACTGGCTGCTACCCCATACCAACAAGGTGAGCCAGCAGGTAGGTGACAATATGCACGATGTGCAATAGCACCGTGTGCTTTGCACCCACCAACCTCCTCGAGGTAAAAACGAGTGTCACTGCTACTTCACTTCTACCATCCAAATCAAAAGCACAATGTCTCTGTGGCTCACACTAGCCCACACTACACCCAGAAGGAAATTCTGGGAGCAGTTATTCCATATTAGCTAAATTGAGGTGATATAAATCCATCACACACCCCAATAAATTGGTTCTCTAAGAAAAGTCTTGGCTGGCCCATCCATAAATGGAGCTGTGGGTTGAACAGAGTTTTGTGATATCACACAACAGACCACCACCACTGGGGTGACCTTAGTGTCTTCTCATCCCACCTTGCTTTTTGCAAACGAGAAAAACGAGATCCAGGAAGGTTTAGAAACTTGCCCGTGGGTGTCACAATTGGCCAGAGGCAGAACCAAAAAGCAGTTTACCTGTCTGCTAATCCATTATTTGGAAATAGAGAAAGGCATATGAAGCAGCTATTTCCAGTAGGCAGGTCCCTGCTCTAACATAGCCAGGCAGCCAGGCCTCTTTGAAAGCTGCGTGAACATATAATAAACTTTGTGGCCTTGGTATGCCTTCCCATTAAAAAAAATATTGCATATGAATAATTTTTATTTTGACATTCATATTTTCTTTAAGCATTATAACTTTTCAAGAAAATGGGCCATCAGAGAATTCATCTGACAATAAGTTGGAGAAACCTAACACTTTCCTTTAACTTTCATTTTTTAAAAATTTGTGATGCTCTTTACATAAAATGTCTAAACACAATGACACAGTATAGGCTACAATAAAGTTGATACTTTAAACCTTAGCCCTAGAAAGAGGCTTAAAGCATAATGTTACAAACAGTCTTTGGGTTTATATAGCCCCAACTTCATATATGAGCTCCAACATCTGCCAGTTTTAGGACCTGCGGCAAGTTCTCCAACCTTTCAGAGACTATAACCTTGACTCTAAACACAGGAATCAAAGTGTGTTTAGGATTAAATTACATAATGCATGTGAAACATTTGTTACAGTGCCGGAAGAATACAAAGATCATAAAAGGGAGAGCTATTAATTATTATTATTATTGACACTACTAATGGTGTTGTAGTAATTAGGATTAAAAATTAACTATTATAAATTAGTATTATGATCATAATTAATCACAAAGTGTATGTTGGACCTAAAGGAATGAATATAGAACAACAGGATTTTTATGAGTTTTCTTATTGAAAAGAATAATTTATGTGATGCCTTTAGGGGGTTATATTAATGAAACTGAAGTTTGATATGAAAAGAACTTGATTACCACCATGTGGTTTAGCATCCATCAGGTCCCCCAATATGAGAATTATTACAGACATTTCAAGTCTTGATTTCAGGATGAATAATAAAAGTTGCATGAAATTAAGTATATATCTTTGCCAACCTTCTCCCTCCAGCTGTTTATCTTCTTTCCATCACTCAAGTTCTCCTTCAAAATTCAGAAATTCACATCAAACATAACTGCACTGGTCCGCCAGCCTCTCTTCCAACTGATCTTGGCCAGAGACCAAGAAGTTCTCTGGATGGCTCTTTAATAAGAGAACAATTTATTCCATAGCTTTTAAGCGCCATCGTTGGCACTCGGCACTTTCTTAACTAGACAAATAAAAGCGGCACTGAGCTTTGTTTCATCCAGTGCTGCACAAATGCCCTAAGTCACAAAGGCTTCCAAGCTTTCTTGATGTCCTCACTCAGTGTCATGTTGGTTGTTGACTAACATGAGATCAGTTCAATTCAGCTTGCAATAACCCATCCCTTTCTGAGTTCCACTGCTATTTTGACCCATTTCTATCTTCTGTCCACCACCATTACCTCCACACATAGATATGGATCAACTTGAAGTATTAAAGGTTTATTTCTTTTCCACATCATATGTCCACTGCAAGGCATCAGGAGATGTCTGTCTGCTCCTTCTATTCATCCAGGGTCTCAGGATGATGGAGCAGGCACCATTTTGAACAGTGCCAGTTTTTGTGCCAGAGGAAAAAGAGAGTTGTGCAGTGTCTTGCATCAGCATTTAAATGTCAGCAGACATAAAAGAGCCCTGTACTACTCTTTCTTTTAAGTAATTGGCCAGAATAGTCACATGTCCCCACGCAACTACAGTGGGTCTTAGAAGTGCAACTTACCGTGGAAGGTTGAACCAGAAATATTTGGGGAAGTGCCATGATGGCTAACATAAGAATTTCTATATAATACAAAGCAGAAATACCTGTCTTTTATTTGAAAACTATAACCTTGAGAAAGTTGTTTATTTTCTGTGAAAAAGATTTGGATGGTCAGTCACAGAATATAATCATTATATGTATTGTTGTTGCTATCAAGGGCCATTAAGGGTTCCAACTCATATGTACATTGGAAGGAAACACTGCCTGGTATTGTGCCATCCTCACATCAGTTGCTATCTATGAGCCCATTGTTACAGTCACTGTGTCAATTCACCTCCTTGAGGGTCTTCCTCTTTTTTGCTGACCCTCTATTTTATCAAGCATGACGTCCTTTTCCATGGATTGGTCCTTCCTGATAACATGTCCAAACTACTCTCTCTACCCTTGCTTCAAAGGAGCATTTGGGTTGTACTTCTTCCAAAATAGTGGCGTTTATTCTTCTGGCAGTCCAGAAGAATTCTTCATCAGTGTTCTTTATTCATTGTTCCACTTTCACATACATCTGGAGCAGCTGAAAACACTCTGGCTTGGGTCACATGCACCTTAGTTCTCACGGTGACGTCTTTGTATTTAAGCACTTTAAAGAGGTCTTTAGCAGCAGGTTTGCCCAGTGCAATATGTTGTTTGATTTCTTGACTGTTGGTTCCATGGTCATTGATTGTGGATCCAAGTAAAATGAAATTCTTGACAACTTTAATATTTTCTCAATTATCATGATGTTACTTATTGGTCTCTTTGGGAGAATTTTTGCTTTATGTTGAGGTGTAATCCACATCGAAGGCTGTAGTCTTTGATCTTCACCAGTGTTTCAAGTCCTCTTTGCTTTCACCAAACAAGATCGTGTCATCTGTGTATCACAGGTGGTTCATGAGTCTTTCTCCAATCCCTGTGCCACATTCTTCTTCATATAGTTCTCCTTCTCAGATTATTTGCTCAGCATACAGATTCCATAAGTATGGTGAAAGGACACAACCCTGACACACCTTTTTTGATTTTAAACCACATAATATCCCCTTGTTCTGTTTGAACAACAGCCTCCTGGTCTATGTACACGTTCTGCATGAGCACAATTAAGTGTTCTAAAATTCCCATTCTTTGCAATGTTACAATTTGTTATGTTCACACAGTCAAATGTCTTTGCATAGTCAATAAAACACAGGAAACCGTCTCTCTGGTATTCTCTGCTTTCAGCTAAGATCCATCTGACATCAGCAATGATATCCCTTATTCCATATTCTCTTCAGAATCAAGCATGAATCTCTGGTAGTTCCCTGTCAATGTACTGATACAACCATTTTTAAATTATTTTCAGCAAAATTTTACTGGTGTGAGATATTAATATGTTATTCAATAATGTTCACATTCTGTTGGATCACTTGTCTTTGGAATGAGCTCAAATATAAATATCTTCCAGTCAATTGGGCAGGTAGCTATCTTCCAAATATCTTGGCATAGATGAGCTCTTTCTGTAAGCATTGCATTCATTTTTTGAGACATCTTAATTGGCATTCCATCGATTCTTTCTTCAATACCATCTGTTCTTGATCATTTGCTACCTCCCGATATGATTGAATGTTGACTAATTGTTTTGGTACAGTGACTGTGTGTATCCTCCCATCTTCTTTTGTTGCTTCAGTGTCTTTTGATATTTTGTTCATAGAATCCTTAATTGCAACTCAAGTCTTGAATTTTTTCTTCAGGTCTCTTAGCTTGAAAAATGCTGAGTATCTTCTTCCTTTTTGGTTTTTGAACTTCAAGTGTTTGCACATTTCATTATAATACTTTGTCTTCTCTGGTCACCCTTTGAAATCTTCTCTTCAACCCCTTTACTAGTTCTTTCCAATCACTTTAGCTATTCTCTATTCAAGAGCAAGTTTCAGAGTCTTTTCTGACATATGTTTCAGTCCTTTCTTTCCAGTCTTTTAATGAGCTTTTGTATTCTTCATGTATGATGTCCTTGATGTCATCTCACAACTCTTCTGGGTTTTGGTCCTAACTGTTCAATATGTCAAATCTATTCTTGAAATGATCTCTAAAGTCAGATGGAATATACTCAAGGTCATACTTTGGCTTTCATCAACTTGTTTTTGTTTTCTTCAGTTTCAACTTGAACTTACATATGAACGATTGATAGTCTGTTGCACAGTTGGCTCCTGGCCTTTATCTGACTGATGATATTGAGCTTCTCCATCATCTCTTTCCACAGATGTAGTTGATTTGATTCCATCCAGCGAGGTCCACAAATACAGTTGTTTATGTTGCTGAAAAAGGGTATTTGCAATGAATAAGTCATTGGTCTCACAACATTCTATCATTTGATCTCCAGGGTCATTTCTATCACCAAGCCATATATTCCAACTACTGATCCTTCTTTGTTTCCAACTTTCACATTCCAATCACTAGGAATTATCAATGTATCTTGCTGAATGTTTGATCATTTTCAGACCACAGAAGTTGGTAAAAATCTTCAATTTCTTCTTCTTTGGCATTAATTGTTTGTACATGAATTTCAATAATAGTCATATTAACTGGTCTTCCTTATAGGCATATGGATGTTATCCTATCACTGACAGTATTATAATTCAGGATTGATCTTGAAATGTTCTTTTGACAATGAATATGATGTCTTTCCTCTTAAATTTGTCATTGCCGGCATAGTAGACCATATGATAGTCCAATTTAAAATGGCCAATGCCAGTCCATTTCAGCTCACTAGTACTTAGGATATCTATCTTCAAGTGTTCCATTTCATTTTTGACAACTTCTAATTTTCCTAGATTCTTACTTCATACATTCCACATCCTGATTATTAATGGATGCTTGCAGCTGTGTCTTTTCTTTTTGAGTCTTGCCATACCAACAAATGAAGGTCCCAAAAGCTTTACTCCATCCACATCATTAAAGTCGACTCAGCTTTGAGAAGGCAGCTTCTCCCCAGTCTTATTTTGAGTGACTTCCAACATGAGGGGCTCATCTCCCCACATTTAATCAGAAGAAATCCTGCTGCTATTCATAACGTTTTCACTGACCAGTATTTCCAGATGTAGTTAGCCAGACCCTTCTTCCTAGTCCGTCTTAGTCTGGAATTTCCACTGAAACTTGGTCACCATGGTGACTCTGCTGATATTTGAAATAGTAATGGCATACCTTTCAGTACCATAGCAGCATGCAAGCCACCACAGTATAATCATATGTATGGATGCCAAAACCAGATTGATGTGTAACATACTGATCAAATACTTCAGGTGCAAATAAGTTTCCATTTAGGTGAATTTCAAATAGCAAATTGCTACAGTATCCTAGAAACTACACTGATATAGAGACTTACGCAGTCACCCCTTCCCCATTCTTTATACCAATAAAAACCACAATGAAGACAGCCTCTCGCCAAGAGTTTACAGGTTTCAACAAACTGCCTCAATTATGATATATCTTAATGTACAAAGACTAAATTTTCCTATTTCACTTAATTTTACTTTAAGAATTCCAGCCATTTACCTTGGAGCACACACATGCATGGAGATAACAATCTAAATCTATCCTAACAATAGCCATTAGCCACATGTGGCTACTTGAATTAATTACTGATCTTGGAGCCTGTACTATGCTACTTAAATTTTAATTCATTAAAATGAAGCATTTAGTTCCTCATTCACAGTAGTTACTCATATTCTCATTCACAATAGCATTCCAAGTGCTAATTAGGCACATCTGGTTAGTGGCAAGTCTATTGGAGCAGTGCAGTGATCAACCATTCTCACAGCTGTAGAAAGTTTTATTGGACCACTCAGGTCAAAGTCTTTTACTTCTGCTCCTGAAAGTAGTTGAATGTTTCTCATTTCCTAAAGCCATACTTTTAGAGGAGTAGTCTAATTTCCAAGATCTCAGAGAACTAAGTAGAAAGTCCTTGTTATGATGACCTGACAGCTCATCCTTAGGGTTGACCAACCTTGTTTTAATCTCACTGGTTTGACATGCCTTGCTCCTTAGTTAAGGGGAATACCTACAGCAACACAAAAGCTGTTCAAGGTCATCTAAGCTAGAAAAGGAGAGCAAAACATCAGAAATCAGGTAGAACTTGCTTCATCTCCACTACTCCTGCATGACACAGCTCCAGGCTATAATCTAGCCTAAAGAAACTGGTGTAGGAGTTGGTATACTTTCTTGTGTAGGGAAATATTATAGAAAGTCTAGGTCAAGAATCATAGGTGAAACAAAATAAGATTTTGAAATCTATAACTCATTCATATGTATCCCCTAAATTAAGAACATTTTATATGAAACAATAAAAATAAAGACAATGATTGACTAGGGTTCTATGGACAAAGAGGTAATAATGGAAGAAGCACTCATTTGGCTCTTCCTCATGCATGACATTAAAAAAAAATAAAAATCTGTGCATTCCTCCTCAGGATGGGTATGGTAGGTGACCAGCAGGACAGCCATAATAATCTCTGAAAACATGACTTGAGCAGCTAGTTGAGTTTCAATTCAGTTGCTCTGTTTTTGTTTTGCTTTATTACAGTATATTAAAAAAATGCCAAATACATATGACACATATTGTTGCAACACTAATTACTAACAGTTAAACCCTTTTATAATGTCCTCAGCTTTTGCTTAATCATGCTCCTCTTTTATTTATGCAAAAATTGTTATATCAGAAATGAAAGCTTATTTTCTACTACCTCATCTAAATTTACCAATATCCAGTAAAAGGACTGAGGATCCAATTATAAATGGCTTAAGTACTTTATCTGATTTGAGCAGACAGTTTGAGCAACAGTAAAAATCAAAACATTCTCTGGACAAGTTTTATTGAACGATGGAATATTTGAAGCAAAAATGTATTCACATTCTGAAACCTACACATAGTCAACAAGACTTTACCTTCTCTTTTGCAGTAGGAAGGAAAAATTAGAATTTTTATCTACAAACTGGCATATGCTTTACCTTTTTAGCCCAACTCCCCAAATTATTATTACAAGCAGAATCTTAAGAAATATTTATGAAACATGAAGTATGTATACTTGTGTATTTACCATGATTATTTTTGCCTTAAATAGGAAATTAAATAATTGAATATCTGAATTGTACAGTCAGCCATTTCAAGTCCATTTCTTTAAGATCTAATTGTCCAACATGATGGTTAACAGCCCAGTCTTAGAGTCAAAGTGAGATTCAAATATTAGCAATGCTAATTTGCTACAGTTGCTTTGGGAAAGTTATCCCTTCAAATCTCTTACTTGCAAAATGCAGAACATAGTATCTCAGAACAGTTGGAAGGATTAGCAATAACATAATCAAAGTTTCTGGTCTATAGCAGGGAGTCAATGAATGCTAGTTGCTGTTGTTATTGATGTTACCCATGAGGAAGAACAGTGTAATGACATAAACAAGACCATGGAAGATGCTGTTATGTCATCAACCCTGAAAGGTCAAAGCAGTTTTGCTCAATCACTAGGGTTATTCTCTAAGCACTGAATGAATAAATGACTGCCTGTATGGAGAACTTAGTGCTAACCACCCCACCATCACATGAAATATAACCCCCAGACTCCATCTGCATAGTACAGAGGCCCCTTGTTCGAGGTAGAGGCTGTGGTGATACAGGGGTGTGTTTGCTTTAATGTCCTGGACTGGAAATCTGGAAAGCTAGGTTTGCATCCCAGCCCTGTTAACAACAAGCTGTGTGATTTTAGCTACTAAGTCTCTTGGCCTCTGTTCTGGTTCCCTAGTGCCGCTCTGACAAGAATATACCACAAATGGGATGGCCTTAACAAAGAGAAGTTTATTCTTACAATATGGAAGCTTTAAGTCCAAGTTCAAAGTGCCAGGCTCTAAGGGCTGGGTGAGAGCCCCTCAACCTTGGGGTCCAGTTCTACCTCTTGCTCCCAGCCCACTGGAGCTAGAGCCATTTCTTCACTCAGACAGCTGCTGGCTGCTGAGGCTAAGAAGCCCCCAGGTTGACAAGTCAAAAGGCACAGTCCCGATGTTACCAAACCACATGGCAGGCCATTAACTTCAGTCCACTGTAAGTCCCAAAGTCGACAGAGCATGGCAGGCTGCTGAGCAACGACACAGGTACATGCAGGGCCCAAGCATGCCATAGACTAGAGACCATTCTCAAAGCTTCTCCTTATATACGGAAAGCAGACCATATCCCAAAGGCAGCTACTCAGCTGCTTGTGGTAGATCCCACCATGGAGTTGATTGCCAGTCTCATCATGGGGAATAACTACCAACAGCTGCCCAGCCACTCAACCAGGTCCAGCCAAGATGACACACAAACGTAACCACCACAGCCTCACTGAATCTGTTTCCTCACCTATAAAAACAGAGGTTGTTGTGAACGTTTATGATACTTTTGAAAGTGCTTTGCAAACTGTAAAAGCTAGTTATCATATAGATTAAGAAAAAACCTCCAAGGTTGGCTGTACGCCCCAGCTTGCCAAGTGTCCATGCCTCACTTCTTAATCAAAGAAAGCTCCAACAGATTTCACCAAAATGATGTCTCAAATGCAACACACCATGGGAACCATAATATTCATATTTCACAAATTTGCTGGGAGTATAAGCCACTTAAAAGGATGACCTGAGAGTGGTCATGGAAAAATGACCTTGGATTTTTGGAAAACCAAAAAGACACTCTGGCTGTGGAGAAAATAATGAAGGAGCTGAACCAGCACTTAAATGGCAAAGTGGGCTTCCAGAACTTCTTTCCCTAACTGCTGGACTTGCCGTCATCTGCAATGATGCTTTTGTAGTACATTTGAAAGCAGAAGGAAAGAAACAGGCACAATTTAGGAATCACTCCCACCCTGATAAGAGTCATCCCAAAGTATTGCTTAAGGAATCTGTCCTAGAACTTCCCCCTATATAAGGACTTCATGAGCAGATTGGAGCCCTTAGAATATGTACAAATAAAACCAACTCCCACTTGACAAGTAGAGAAAGAAAAGTCAATTAAATTCTAGAGTTGATTCCAACTCAGAGTGACCCTATAGCAACCCTACTACAGAATAGGCTGTAATCTTTACAGAAGCACACTGCCACATCTTTCTCCCACAGAGTAGTTGGTGGGTTCAAAGCACTGACCTTTCAGTCAGCAGCTAAATTCTTAACCACTGCACCACCAAACCAAACCAAAAAGCAAACTCACTACCATCAAGTCAGATCTGACTCATAGAGACCCCCCTTGGGTTTCCGAGGCAACATCACTATGGAAGTAGATTGCCCAACCAGGGCTTCTTAAATTCTAGATAAGCTTTCGATATTTATATTGTTTGTATCCCCTTGCCCTCAATAAACAAATCCTTCGCACACAGCCTGGGATTTCACTGTCTCATCTCATCAGCCCACTCTCACTTCATTTCTCAATTCTTTCATTCATAACAGTTATTGAATGCCTACACTGTGCCAGGTTCAGCTTTAGGCACTGGAAAAATGAAAGTGACAAAAATAAATGAAATCTTGATCTTCATGAAACCCATACTCTAGGCAGGAAGACAGACAATAATAAGTAAACACACCTATGCTCTTTTACGAGGTCATGGAAAGTGCAATGAGGAAAAAGCAGCATCAGAGGGTGGGATGGTTACAGAAGTTCTCACTGCAGACCTAACATTTAAGCTGAGAGTTGAATATGAAGCTTGAAGTGAGAGAATGAGCAATATGACTGTCTCAGGAAGAACACTCCTGCAGAGAGGACACTGGGTACCGAGGCAAGAGCATAATTAAAATCAGAGGAACATCAGAGCAGCTGAAGCACAGAGACAAAGAGGGGAGTGGTGGGCAATGGAGCCCGCATCAGTTAGGACTTGTGGGCCATGGTAAAACATTTGTGTGTTACTTGGTAAGCTGGATGAACCAAAGAGCATGTGATCTGAGCCAACAGATGATACATTTTGATGAGAACGGGCAAGGGAAATGGAATGGGTTGTAACGTGGAACACAGTGGGAAAGAGTAAACCCTGCCATGAGCCGCAGAGGGAGGTCCTGGACCACCAAGCCCTGAATCTTGGGGAGTGCCAGAGTGGGTGCAGACGATGACACCCATTCCCAAGGCTAACCAAAGTGTTCATGAGGGGGAACGAGGACTAGCACTACTTTTCCAGAATACCTGACATAATTAAGTCAAATAAGTTAGCGTCACATTGAAAGTGAGTTTCGGCAGGATCGTGTTCAGATGCTGATATGAAGAAGAGACCACAGAAATAAGAGCAATGAAAAATAAGAAAGACCTTTCACATTCTTCAAAATGACAGAATGATTTTAAAGGAACACTGCTGTCTCTTTTTATTACTGCTATATCCCCAAGGTGTCCAGCCCATTGTCTATCATGTAGTAGGTGTTCAAAGATTTGAGAGGGAGGGAGGGAAGGAGGAAAACAGGGACAGAAGGAAGAGATAGGTGGTGCATTTCCTTCAAATGAGGAAAGCTGATAGGTCAGATTCTGTTATCAAGAATAGCATCAAAGCTATCCCTATATTTTGCTTTAATTGACAAATAATATGAAAATGTTATGCTACATAGATACATCCTCAAAGGACAATGTATTCTAAAATATTTTGGTATTCCTGAACATGACTGCTTAAAATAGATTAACAAGACTCAGAAAGTCCAATTCCTTTTTCTTTTTTAAAGAAACTGAAGCTGCTGGTTGCTAACTTTACTACCTTTTCACTGGCTCAATTTAAAACAATTTGAGAATAGGAATATTCTGATTTTTACATAAAAGACCTTCTATTGACCACACATGCATGGGAACAAGTTTGTATAAAATAAATGTTTAATATGTCAATAAACATTAACTGTCCCAAACATATATTTACACTTTGAGACAAGCTACATAATAGAGCAGCAACCACTATACAGACAATGTACATCTAGTGACTCTCAAGTTGACACATGTGACACATAAAAAAAATTGAACATCATGCATTCATGCATTAGTTGGCCTCATGTGCAATTTCCTGACATTCTTTATGTGGAATACATATTTTATATCAAAATAAAATTACATGTATAAATGTATTAATATTTTCTTTCAGATCTACTGACAATAAAATTTAAAATTATAGCTATTGTTGTTGTTGTTATGTGCCATCGAGTCGGACCTGACTCATAGCAACCCCTCCTTGGGTTTCCGAGGCAGTATCACCACGGAAGTAGATTGCCCATCCTTCCTTCTGAGGAGTGGCTGGTGGGTTTGAACCGCCAGTCTTCTGGTTAGCAGTCAAGTGCCTTAGGCACTATGATAGCTAGCATTGACTTCTTTAAAAAATAGAATACCTAAAAACAAATCAGAGCAGTTTGAAAAATGCTGAGGTAGAGAATCCTGGAGGCTGATGCATCATCAGAACAAACTGCAGGGATGTGCTTCAATGCAAACAAGACCTCCAGTGTTAGACTTTTGCCACCAGAAGAGTTTGGAAGCTCCACTGGGCCATAGACTCGACTGAGCCTGGGATCCATTCAAAATATCCAGAAAACACCAGAAGAGGCTTTCTGACTCTTCCACTGGTTCCCAAAACAAAACCCTCCTCTCCAGCTAAGCAGATACCCAACAAGTATATTCTCACCTCCATACACTTGTTCCCACTCCAACCCAGATGGTAACATAAACAGTATTCAGTTGCCATCCAGTCAGTTCCAAATCATGGTGACTTCATGTGTGTCAAAGTAGAACTGTGTTCCTTAGGGTTTTCAATGGTTGATTTTACAAAGTCGATCACCAGGCTTTTCTTCCAAAGTGCCTCAGGGTAGATTTGAACCTCCAACCTTTTGGTTGGCAGCCAAGTGTGTTAACCTTTTGCACTACCCCCTTAATTACCTATTTCATTGTTACCCATGTTGCATTTCTCCCTCTGTTGTGAAGCATTTCCTGAGTAGCCAGGCCTCTCCTGGACTTTCTACGGGTCTTACAATCAGTGTCATTTATAAAAAAATTTTTTCTACATTGCTATTTATATTGTTTAGGTTTCCTTTGTGTCATCCTTGTTCTCCAGTTAGAGTTTAAGCTCCTCACAGATATGAACCATGTCTTGTGTCTCAATGGATATCCTAATTAACAGTTCTTTGTACATAGTAGCCACTAAAAATATGTACAAAATAACTAAAAGAATTAATCTATTAGTTTACTCATTACTAAGACATCTGAAAGTAAAAAAAAAAAAGAACAGTACAGGCGTGACATGAAAAGACTGATGGAACTCCCCAAGGACATAGTTTATGACCACAGAATAATTTATGCACCATGAAACCTACATCCATTACTCACCAATGTGGTTCAGCAGTAAGCAAACCTCAAAAAAGAGCTTGTGTTTCTGATGTGTGTGTGAATTCACAGGACGTCAGTCTGTGCTCTATATAGAATTTAAAATAATGCTAAGTTTCTATTTCAGTTGAATTAAAATAATTTCATTCTCATCTTTAATTACTGTTTATGCAGATGCCACAAGTTTGAACGGGGAGGCCCTATATTAGAAAGTCTTGATCTTCACTAAGATGGACATAATAATACACTACCTCCATCTTTATTCAGTTTCATCTCAGAAAAGGTCCCTTCTTAGCTTTATAAAGAACCACATTCAAACCAACTCAGAAATTCGTTGGAGGAAAGGCCTGGCCATCTGCTTCCAAAAGGTCATAGCCTTGAAAGCCCTATGGAACAATTCTACTTTGCACACATGAGATCGCCATGGGTCAGAACCAACTCAATGGCAACTCACAACAATAAGAGGATGGCATATTTGAGGCATCTTGTCTACCTCTCTCACCTTCTAGAACCTGAAAGCCATTGTTAAATGAGCACAGGTTCTTTATTACTTAGCCTGGACTTTACCTCAGAATTTGCCTCAACCCAATTATTTAGTGTAGTGCCTGAAGCATGTGACTGCTAACCAGAAATCTGGCAGTTCAAACCCACCAGCCACTCCTCGGAAGGAAGGTTGGGCAATCTACTTCCATAGTGATACCCCCTCAGAAACCCAAGGAGGGATCGCTATGAGTCAGGTCCGACTCCACAGCACATAACAACAACAACAACAATTTTTTTAGGAACCATTGTAAATAGATTTGTTAGACTAGGTAAGTCTTCATCTCCATTCTTGATCTAATCCATCCTCAACTCTTGATCTTCCCCACCAGTTTTAATTCTCAGCCAGTTACAACTACTTGCTCATAGCTGTCTATGTATTTTTTGCCTTGATTCATTTGATTAAAGTCCATCTTGAATATACCATTGCGTCTGAAGCATGGTGATAAAGAAGGGAAATTCAAAAGGAAAATACAACCCTACTGATGGTAATCTTTTTTTCACTGTCTCAGAAATAATATAGCGCAAACCCATTCCCACTAATTTCTTTCATAAGCAAAACTTTATTTGTTCCTTTCCAAGGACATGATGTGTTCCAGAATGGGACCCAAATAGAACAGCTGCTGAAAGGAGATAACAACAGAGAAAATTATAACAACATTCCTCCAGAAATCCCTAAAAGTTACTTGTATCAAAAGACTTTCAATTTTATCATGTTCCTCCTATTTATAAGTCTTTGTCTTCCTGGGTGCAGAGAGAGGGAATCAACTTGACAAACTGTTCTGTTCCCTACCTTGTCTTGGTGAACACCCCAGCCACCCTCCCACTTGGTGACTTACTAATCCACTGACATGAATATGTTCTTTCTTCCCCAAATGTAAATTACTGGGGGGGAAAATGGCTACCCTTTGAAGTCTAAAGGAAGAAAAATAGTGTTAAATAAAAGTATTATGTTAAAGAGGAGAGCATTTATGGTAATTTGTTAATCAAAAGAGGAAGACTGACCATCAAAGATATTAATATGGAATTCACAAAAGAAGAAATATGGCCAGGAAACTATAATAAAGATTTTCAATCCAAGAAATATACATGAAAACTACCACTAATATTTTTGTTTTATTTTGCCTATTATTCTGCCAAAGTTGAAAAATACTGAGTACCTAGTACACGATTGGGAAGATACACCACACTGATGTACTATTGTTGGGATTTTATTTGGTACATAGTTCCTCAAAGCAGTTTGGCGACAGGTGCTGGCTCAGGCGAGGTTCAGTCAGGAGAACTGAAGTCATTCCAGATAAGAAGAGGTTTAGTACAGGAGATTTGTACTGAGGCTTATACCAGGGTAGGGAGTCTGCAAAGTGCTGGTCAGGAAGGCACCTTCCAGGAAATGTGGAAGTGGAGAGATCATCAGGTAGTGACCACTGGTAATCTCAGCTCCCTGCAGCACTGAAACAGGCAGCTCTCTGGAGGACATCTGGAGCTACCAATGGCCTCACTGCTTGCCATCCTGAAGTGGTGATTCTCTTGAGGATGCCCAACAGCTGTGGGTAGAACTCCACACCCGAACGCGCCCAAACGTCCACCCACGGTTGCTGCTGGAGAATAATGGCTTTCTCTTTATCCTCCACCTCATGTGATTGCCTCTCATTGGTAGATTCTAGATAGGCTCTCAATCAAGGGAATCTGAGAAAAGCCCCTTTGTTACACGGTAGAACTTAGGAAGGAAGAGAAGACCCACGGCAGAGAAGAACTCATGGTGACCCTGTGTGGTGCAGTGTGAACAGTGGAGCAGCATTCCACCGGGTTTTCATTGCTGTGACCTATCAGAAGCAGATTCCTATGACTTCCTTTCACAGTGCCTTTGGGTGGGCTCAAACTGCCAACCTTCCCATCAGTCGTCCAGCGCTTAAGCATTTGCACCACCCAGGGACTCAGGAAGGCAGAGACGGTGCTGAATATTGATGAACAGGATCCAGCACCTATATTAATGTTTTAAATATTTCTATCTTTAACTCAGTGATTTCTCCTCTAGGAGTTAAAACTGAGAAATTAGTGGATCATGGTACACAGTGCATGTGGAAAGATGTTTATCAGAACATTGATTATAACAGAGAAGCAGGAGTAAGATGCATCAGGAGAGGATTGGTTACATAAATGAGAATACATTAACATAGTGGAATTCTCACATGGGAAACATTATTAGCTCTCGCTAATTTCTGGTTCTCTGCCCATTTTCCTGGGCACAGAAAGCTATATGTGCCAGTCTTCTTGAAGTGATGTGGCACCATGTGCCTATCTCAGGAGCAAAGTGTTGGGTTTTCCTTCTGAGGCAGACCCTAGTGCCCCAGCACTTTCTTCCCCACTACAGTGACCGGGAAGCCCCATGTTGAAATTAGAGCCACAAGACGGAACACGCCTGGATCCTTAAGTCACTACTTAGGCACCAGACCTATGTCTGACTTGGTGTTGTTGCTAGTTGCCATCAAGTCAATTTCAAGTCTTGATGTTTTCTAGGCTGCGACCTTCCAGAAGCAAACCACCAGGCCTGCCTTCTAAAGCGTTTCTGGGCGGGTGCCATCTGCCAACCTCAGAGCTAGCAGTCAAACACTTCATTGTTTGCACTACCCAAGGACTACACCTTTGTGCTAACAAGAAGAAATCTGTGTTGCATTAAGCTATTGAGATCTGAGGGCTAATGTGTTTTTGCAGAATGACCTTGCCTATCCTCACTAATACAACTTGTTATCTACAAAAAGATCTCTCTTCATCCCAATAACAAAATATATACAACATACTGCTTAAAGCATATTTTTTAAAAATAAATCTTGTCAGTAAATATTTTGATTAAATGAATAAATGAGGTTACAAAGCAGTTTTTATATATGATTTCATTTACATAAAAATTATTATCATACATATGGTGTATGCATGAAATATGTGCACAAAGATGTCTGTAAGGATACTCACAGGAATGATAACTGTGATTATCTAGGACTGTGTATTTCTGATGATTTTTGCTTTCTTTTGTTTAATTTTATGTATATTGGTTGATTTTTATAACATTCCTATGTACTATCTTTATAAATGAGATAATACATGTAAAGTATTAACACCAATTCCTGGAACATAGTAAATACTAGCTATTAAATGTTAATGTCATTACTTATAAATAGGGAGAATATTAAAAGTTGATTCAGAAAATATTTAATAAACTCAGAATTTATTATCTATTTATTGAGCTATTAAAACATGGACTTGGGTGGCACATGTGGATGGCTTCTGGGTTCTGCCCTTTCCACTGGCATACACTGGGAAGTTTCCATTGTAAGCTTCAATTGCTGCCACTCACATGGGCTTTACACTCAGAATACCAGAATTTGAATTCAGATTTCTTCCCTGGGTCTCATATTCATCATTAGTAAAATGAAAATAGATTCTCTCCCTCATAAAAAAGCAAATAGCAAAAAATACAACTGCCATCAAGTTGGAAACAACTGAAGACAACACCTTTGAGTTTTCAATGGCTGATTTTTCAGAAGTTGATTGTCAGGTCTTTTTTCCGAGGCACCTTTGGGTAGATTTGAACCTCTAACCTTTTGGTTAGCAGTTAAGTACATCAACCATTGGCACATGTTGTTGTTGTTGTTGTTATTTGTCATAGACTCGGACCTCCTTCATCAGTGTAGCAGGGATGGCAATCGGCTTTCTCTAGGACTGAGTGACAACTATGATTGTCTCTGAAAAGCTGTGTTCAGAAGGATCTAATGTGGAAGCTAGGTTCAGTGTGCTTGGCGGCCCTTGCTAAACCTGGTGAGGATAGTGGGGGCTCAGTGGTAGAATTCTCGCCTTCCAAGAAGAATGTTCAGGTCTGGTTCTGAGTCAGTACAACTCATGCACATCCACCATCAAGCTGACAGTGGAGGCATGCCTGTTGCTATGATGCTGATCAAGTTGCAGCACAGCTTTCAGACGAGGACAGACTAGGAAGAAAGGCCTGGTGATCTACTTCCTAAAAATCAGCCAATGAAAACCCTCTGGAACCTAAAGGTCTGGCCACGTGTGCCTGGGGTCACCATGAGTCAGGGGCCGACTGGACAGCAATTAACAATAACAACATACCCAGGTAAGAGAAGTGATTAAAGTGGTCCTGGGGGTGAGAGTGTGCTTTATCTGAAGATAAAGCTGCTCCCTAGCTCCAGCTCATAGTTGCCATGCGGGAACTTCTGTACACATTTGCCACATCCCCCCATTTTTCACAAGGAGCTCTGGTAGCCTAGTGCCTAAGGCACTTGACTGCTAACCAGAAGGCTGG
>NW_006921760.1:2027433-2037792 GCF_000298275.1 Orycteropus afer afer
TTCCATAGTGATACTGCCTCAGAGACCCAAGGAGGGGTTGCTATGAGTCGGGTCCGACTCGAAGGCATGTAACAACAACAACAACTCCATTTTTCAGAGGTTGGAAATCTTGGCCTACATGAAGTCTTTTGATTTGAAATTACTGGCAACTATTCTAAAATTTTTAACACAGAGAAGGATGAATAAAAGCTGCTTGCAGCTAGACATTTGCCACAGGCTGCAAGCTTATAACCTCTGCCTTGGATATATATATATAATCATCATGCACATCACCTAAGGGATTTTCTCGTTTAGTCTCTCTCTGCCAGGGATGAATGATGCTCTGCAACTTTGTAAACGTCTCCTTGTTCTCACTGGCTCCATCCTCTTCTCATACTGGGAGGATTATCTGTAGACCAGGTTTTTGGCTGCTTGTCTCACTTGCCTTGGTTTTAATAACTCTAGTTTGGATAAACAAAATTTCCACACAAACTCTACTCCTGTTGTTCTCACCTTTCTAGTATCTGTCTTCTTGTGTTTTTGCCAAAAGAAGGCCACTTTTCTCTTTGTAACTCAGACCACTGTAACTCTTCCTTTTATTTAATATTTGGTGAACGACACTGATCAGTGTTAGGCTGATTTTTTTTTTTTTTTTTTTCATTCTACTTTAACTTAAGTATCCTTCTTTGTACTAATCAATCATCTTATACATCTCAAATCTGGGTTTTTCTTTGGCCATTTTTCCTTGGGAATAGGTTGACTGTATGACCACGAGCCAGGAAGCTCAACAGCTTCCTCTTCTCTGAGGGACGTTACTCCTCACTGGAATCATTGATGAGTAGCCACCTTGACTTTCACAGGAGATCATTCACGGCCACACAACCCTGACCACCACTGTGCCAATCTGTGGTGACTCTAGGGATGCAGTGATGACATCAGACTACTCTAATCCTAAAATGTCACTGACATTCTGGTCTCCTCTAGGCACACTTGGAGGGGCTATTGATTATGACTCCATTGGTTTTGAACAAGAAGAGTTTCTGGGAACAGTGTAAGGTAGCCCCTCTACAGAGTAATAGCTCTTCCAATATGATCTCATCCAGTTCATCCTTGCAAAAGCTTTCCCCTGCTCCCAGAGCCCTGAAGCCAACACAACACAGTTAGAGCAGACACTAACACTAATACGCAGACATCTGCTGCTCAGCTGAAAATGTCTTTTCATACTGTTTCCCAAATATGGATGAGCTATAGACACAACTCAGGAATCCCTGGGCGATGAAAATGACTAATACACTGGGCTATTAACCAAAAGGTCGGAGGTCTGAGTCCACCCAGAGGCATCTCAGAAGAAAGGTCCAGTGATCTGCTTCTGAAAAACCAGGCATTTAAAAGCCTCTGGAGCAGAGTTCTACTCTGACACAGATGGGCTTACCATGGCAATTTTACACACACACACACCCTAAAAAACCTACTGCCATCAAGTCAATTCCAACTCATAGCAACCCCCATGGGTTTCCCAGGCTATAAATCTTTACAGAAGCAGATTGCCTCTTCTTTCTCCCACAAAGCAGCTAGTGGGTTTGGACCACTGACCTTCTGGTTAAAAGCCACATGCCTTACCCACTATGCCACCAGAGCTCCTTCTCTCACTCTCTCTCTCTCTCTCTCTCACACACACACATGCAACACATAAATACACACACAAAAAAAATCTCATATCTCCTAGGTGACTCACAAAGCATGTCAAATGACTGGACTTAAAACTGAAGGGGATGTTAACTAAAATTGTTTTGTTTTGTTAAAACTGTAAAGACCTCAAGAATTAAAGATGAGAACTAGACATACATTTCAGTGAATTTTTCATCATACAATAATTGGCAATAATCAAAATACCATAAAAAATATATAAAACTAGCTTGCAGAATGCACAAATAATCAAGAACAACCTTCCTAAGGTACTGAAAGGATCGACAAGACATAGTGTACATTCATTCTGTGATTGGTCGAGCCTCAGTTAAATGATGCTGTTCTCATTGATGGTCAGAGGAAGACCAATAGTGCCAGTGTAAGATGAAGGACACTGGGGAGAACATGATGGAAGGGGCTGAAAATTAACTACAGAGAATGCAGACCTCAGACTTTGGAGGGACCCGGGGACCTTCTGAATCCTATCTGCCAATATTTAAGCTTTGCCAATATTTGCCAACAAACAGAAGAGTGAATGTGAGCAAATTTATAATCAAATGGCTACTTTTACTCAGTGACTAGTAAAACGATTTAATCTTTTTTTTTTTTTTTTAAGCATTCCTATGGTAAGTTTAAAATAATTTAAATTCACTTCTTACTACCCTATGCTTCAAATACTGAAGCCTTCAGGAGTCTCAGTATTATAATAACCTGAAATATTTCATTTACCCAATTTCCTTTCCAGTCATACAATATGAACTATGATGGGAAAACTATAATTGTTTATATTTACTTATTATCAACCCTAAATATTATATGTTGTTGTTGTTGTTGTTTGCCGTCGAGTCAAACCTGACTCATAGCGACCCCTCCTTGGGTTTCCGAGGCAGTATCACTACGGAAGTAGGATTGCCCAACCTTCCTTCCGAGGAGTGGCTGGTGGGTTTGAACCGCCAGCCGTCTGGTTAGCAGGCAAGTGTCTTAGCCACTATGCTACCAGTGGTTCAAAGAATTCCCTCTCTGGAGAAACTAGACCTTCCACCTGAGAACTCATGAAAATGCTTCTATGTCTTTCCTTGGGATCCAGTAGCTAATCCATCCCTCCTGTCACCACAGAAATGATCTCAAACACTGGTGGTCACCAGCATTGCCTTTACTTAGTTTTGAACTTTTCCATCAGTCTTTCTGCTCTCTGCCATAAGAAAGTAACCAGCTTTAAAGTAATAGACATCATCCATATATGAAAATAAACTGGAATATTCAAAGCATAGTTCAGCCAGCATCAAAGCTATGCCTATTTTGAAGCAATATGAAGCTGCCTCTCATTTCAGAGTGGCTCTCTTCCCAAAATCGTTAGTTCTAGCTTTTGGTTTATAGATTTTGTGTTTGGTATTCAAGGTTAACTTCCTAGTTGATTAGATATATGCCAATATTAGCAGCAGCAACTGTCACTGAGCAAATGAGATGCTACCCAACATTTGGTCTTAAAAGTCAAGAACCTATGAGTTAACTAGATGATCTAAATCTAGATAGATTAATTAGTTTAAATTAATCACATTAGAATGAATTAAATTCTCTTTTCTCTTCATGTAGCAAAATATAAAAATGTCATGCACTGTAGTTTAGGAAGATCTGTTTTCATTTGATTCAGGAGATAGTGTGGTGTCTTTAATTCCTTTATCAATACTATCCCACACCAACAGATGGAAGATCAATTAAGGAGAAACAAGCATGTGCTGTATTTATCATTTTTTTCCCACTGAAGTTTGCTTACTGAAAGCTGTTTAGCAATATCCACCAGCTATGGATGTTTAACGCCAAGAAATGGCAAAGAAGAAATTAAAAGACTTAGGAGAAAATCCATGACATGTTACAGAGGCAGGAACACAAGATAATTTTGCCACTTCTCTGGACTATTCCTCTGTTGCAAGACTTTTATTCTCACAGAGAGGTGTCCAATTGTTCTTGATTTTTTTCCCCCTTATATGAGGAAATTGTGAATTATATTTTGTCAAAATATTGATCAATCAACAAGTACTTATTAGGCACCTATTATGTGCTAAGCACAATGCTGGGCCCTGGGAACACACCACTGACAACACAGACAGGGACTCCATCTACTAGGGAGCCATTAAACTAATGGAAAAGACAGTTAATAAGGACATTATTTCATCTGTTAAATGTGAAAGGGTTGAATTTTACAGCACAGATGTAAAAGTCAAGACATGACAGGTGATATGCTGTACCACTTCCAGTTCCAATAAGCAGAAAGCACACTCAAAGAGGTAATGGGGAGACATCAACAAAGGAACCCTTTAAAAGGTGTGAGAAGGTTTTCACGCCTTACAGGGAATAGTGCAATACTCCAGGATAGTAACAAGGAATAATGGAGATCTCCAAGGTAACGGCACAGTACCCTAGTCCTAGTGACAGCAGGGAGTTAGCTATTACCACCCCAACCACCTCCAACTAAAACAGGCAAGAGGACCATAGTTACAGAACCTGGAAAGCGATCTCCATGGAGAGATCTCTTTCATTGGAACCACAGTCTTCAATGAAGGGATCCAACCAATCCTCAGCAAGCCAGCAGGGTAGAGTCTGAGAGAATAAATACACCAGCTTCAGTCTCCTTCATCCTTCCTCCTATTGGTGAATACAGTCCAGGACTAGGCACAGCATTTAAGGAAGCCCTCCCTCCATTGTTCTGTAACCCAGCCCAGGGTGAATCAACTAAAGCCAAAGGGCAGGGCAGCCTGTTGAGGGGGAACAGGACAGCGATGAGGGAGGAGGAAAGCAAACTGATAGGAGAATATCAAGAATATCCAGCACACCTGGATATTTTCTAAATCAAATCACTATCTGCGGTAAGTCTCCAACCACCCAGTTGAAGAGAAATTCAGTTTCAGTAAATGCTTAACCCTCTTTGCCTACTTCACTTTTGGAATCCTAGAAAGTTGCAGTAGACACATTAGGAAAGGGGTCAAATCTTGGTCCATAACTGGTGCCACCTTCACCTTTGTGTGTTGCCCCCTTGTACTGCTTGATATTTCCCTACTTTAGATACTGTCTGGAAAGGGACTACCTACCTATATTATTATTTCTTAATATGCTCTTCAAATCAATTTATTTAGTATAAAGAAGCAATAGCCATAAAAATCAGTTTCGATATGCAAAGTATATATTGTTCTTATACACATTTTGCATGAATGAATGAATAGATAAATAGCTGCCTAAAATCAGCCTGCACTGTTACACTGGTAGGACATTTTTCACCTACTCAATATCTCAACACAGTGTTAGTCCTCCCAAGGACAGCTGCCTTGGAGAAGCTCAGGGGCATGTTTCACAAGGGTTGTTGTGTTGTTAGGGGCCCTCGAGTCATTTCTGACTCATAGCAACCCCACTTATAACAAAGTGAATTGTCCAGTCCCGTGCCATCCTCACAATACTAGGTATGTTTGAACCCACTGTTGCAGCCCTTGTGTCAATCCATCTCATTGAGGGACTTTCTCTTTTTCACTCACCCTCTGCTTTACCAAGCACAATGTTCTTCTCCAGGGATTGGTTCCTCCTGATAATGTGTGGTTCTGGTTACCTAGTACTGCTCCAACAAAAATATACCACAACTGGGATGGCTTGAACAAGCAGGAGTTAATTCTTTCAAAGTTTGGAGGCTTTAAGTCCGTGTTCAAAGTGCCAGGCTCTAGGGGCTGGGTGAAGGCCCCTCAACTTTGGGCTTCAGCTCTGCCTCCTGTTCCTGGCCCACTGAAGCTGGAGGCTTTTCTTCACTCAAGCAGCTGCTGGCTGCTGAGGCTGACACGCCAAGGTTGACAAGTAAAAAGGCACAGTTCTGATGTTACTAAACCACACAGCAGGCCATTAATTCAAGTCCATTGAAAGTCCCAAGGTCAACAGAGCATGGCAGGCTGCTAAACAACAACACAGCTACATGCAGGGTTCAAGGTGCCATGAGCTAGAGACCATTCCCAAAGCTGTTTCTTATATATAGGAAGCAGCTCACATCCCTAAGGCAGCTACTCAGCTCACAGTAGATTCCATCATGGAGTTGATAACCAGTCTCATCATGAGGAATACTATATCCAGCTGCCCAGACACTCAACCAAGCCCAGCCAAGGTGACACACAAACTTAACCACCACGTGTGGCCAAAGTAAGTAAGACAAAATCTTACCATCTTCACTTCTAAATAGAAGCATTCTGCTTCTACTTCTTCTAAGACAGATTTCTTCATTCTTCTGGCAGTCCACAGTATATTCAATATTCTTTACCAACACCATAATTCAAACGTGTCAATTCTTCTTCGATCTTCATTTCTAATTATCCAGCTTTCACATACATATGAGATCATTGAAAATCCTATGACTTGGGTCAGGCACACTATAGCTCTCAAAATGACAAATTTGCTTTTTAACACTTTAAAGAGGTTCTTTTAGCAGATTTTCCCAATGCAATTATATTGTTTGTTTTCTTGACTACTGCTTCTATGGGCATTGATTGTGCATCCAAGTAAAATGAAATCCTTGACAATTTTAATCTTTTCTCCATCTATTATGATGTTGTTTATTGTTCCAGTTGCAATATATCATCTCAGATTCCAATTCCAAAGTGCCTCCTTCTCAGTGGGACGTAGAAAGGCATTGGTTTCTACTGCCTTAACCATGCTCTCCTTGGTCTCAGAGGTCACTCTTCCTCTGCTGGTAACTCTGCTTGTCAAAGCACTGGCTTCCTCTCTCTTCTCTACTGAGGACACCCAGCTTACTGTCCTGAACAAACTTAAACCTTAAAAATGCCTAACTGGGTGTTCTAGAGAATACTGCAATAGAGAAGACTACGTTTTCACTGGGAAGTTGCAGGTATTTGAGGACTTCATGGTCAACATATTCACCAAGGAAAGCTGGAGCCTAGGCCTAAGGAATTCCTGCCTTGGCAGGCATTCCTATGTTTTATGAGGCATAGGAATAAGGAATATGTGGATAGGGGCAATGAGTACATACAGGAATTGGTCAAAGTAGACAAACAACCACAGTCCTGAGGGGTTTCCTTGATGCTTTTGGGGTATTAAAGAATCTTGGTACTACCATGGGGAAAGGAGACCCTAAAACTGGCTGAGATTAACTCTTCTGCTAGCTCACTGGGATGAGGGGAGGTGCAGATTCAAATTTCATTTGATTTAAATGTTTTAATATTTTTTGCACACACACAAACACACATCAAAAATACAAAAACTAGAACCAATTCTTCAGTTCAAGAGAACTCAGAAATTTAGAAACACAACTTCTCTCTGATTGTTTGGGAACAGGAGAACAGAGTTACTAACACCACTTACAAGTCCCTGGGTGATGCAGACAGTTAAGTGCTCCACTACTACCCAAAAGGTTGATAGCTTGAACCCACCCAAAGGCACTTTGGACAACAGGTCTGGCAATTTGCTTCCAAAAGGTCAAAGCTTTGAAAACCCTATGGATCACACAGTTCTACCCTGACACACATGGAGTTGCCATGAGTCAGAATCAACTCAATGCTAACCAATAACACCACCACTTATAGTATGTGTTCTTCCTAAAAGCTCCTCCCATCAGTAAATAATAACAGCTGTTACAATGAGACAAACAGTGGTAGAAAGTGTTATCTGGAGGACTCAGGGGATGACCCTCACCAACTAACAGAGCATTGGCTGCAGGCAACTTGGAGAAAGGTATGCAGAAGTCAGGGATTCTGAGCTTGGCAGGCATCCTAGCTAGTTCTGCAGGAGACCTTCCAATTTTCTTGGTACCCGCCTGTGATAGTTGGAGCTGTGTGTCAACTTGGCTGGACCACAATTCTGTGTGGTCTAAGCAATTGGGATGTGGGTTGTTCCAATGATGGGATCAGATGTATATGTTTTGAGCAGCCAATCCATTGAAAAGGAGTTTCCCTTGGGGTGTAGCCTGCTTCCAGTATATTTATGGACATCCTGGGAAAAGAGACACTCTTGTGTGGACCAGGATTCTGCCTACAACTGTCTGTGAGTGAACAATCCACCATTTGGCCTGGAGATCTTGGATTCATCATTCATTGGAGTCAACAGTCAGTATATTGCCTGCCAACCTTGAGCTCCTCAGCCCCTGCAGCTGCATGAGTTGAGAAAAGCCTCCAGCTTAACGTTTGATCCAAGAACTTGGGACTTGCCAGCTTCTATAAGTGTGTGAGCCATTTTCCTAAGATAAATTTCTCTTTCTTTCTCTCAGTATAAGCTTTACTGGTTTTGTTTCTCTAGAGAACCCAGTCTAACACACTGTCTTTTCACCTTTGTTAATGATGATAAACTGTTGCCTCAGGATGTACACCTACTCCATTATAATTGCACATGGTTTTGTCACTATCACCTTCAAACAACAGATAGCAACTAAGGAAATAAGAAGATGAAATGTACTGTAAAGACTCACAGGTGTCATTTTGTTCACATTTAATTGACTAGGTTTCTGGGGGTAGATGACTCAAGAAATACGGCAACAAAGCTATAGATGGTTTTAAAAATATTTGAAGGAATAATTGCCACTTTGCCAAAGAACTATGGGGGCCCATGCTCCAGTCTTTCCCATCCAAGGTCATCCCAAAAATATTTGAACTAGGGTAAATGGGGAGTTACTAAGTGGCACAAACAGTGAACGTACTCCACTGATAACTGAAAGGTTAGAGGTTGGAGGCTGGGGTCCAGCCAGAGGAACCTTGGAAGAAAGGTTTAGGGATCTACCTCCAAATTATCAACCACTGAAAACCATGTGAAGCACAGTTCTCTGACACACATGTGGTCACCATGAGTTGGATTTAACTGGATGGAAACTGTTTAGGTAACTATAACCCTGTGAGAGCTGGTAACCTTGAGGAGGGATAGACTGCCCGACCAGAATTGCAGTCATGGAAGGACATGCCCTACTGGTAAAGAAGTGTCACTGATACATGCAGTAGGGAAGAAGTTCTCTAACTTCCTTCTCCCCTGATCTTCCAATCTCCTTCACCTTAACTTTCATTGGCCAAATGTAATGAGAACCCAATCAGAAAGTGAAGGGGGTAGGGATGAAGTCCCCAAGGACTGGCATCCAAGGTCACATAGCAGGAAAGAGAAGAATAAGTTTAAGGTGGATGGCCAGAGGAAAGAAAATTTCCATTATTTTTATCCTCTCCATTTCTGGCTCTGAAGATCCACTTAGTTCATCTGAACCTGAGCAGGATTAGAAGTATAGTTAGGAGAGAGAGAAAATCATCACTTTCCCTGAGAAGAGTCTACAAAAGTCAGGTGTTTTTCAACAATTGTCAATGTAACATACTGCATGGCTATAAAACTATGATATAAAGACATTATAGGTAGAAATGTGAAATTGACCATGAGATTCATAAAACAGTATTAAAGGTACTTTTCATTACGGTTTATTCCTTTAACAACTAATGGTTTAGACATAGAATATTGGGATAGTAGAGAATATTCTGTAATAGTGAACGAGCATTTCTACAAAGTCATTCTTTCATAAGCACTCTTTTTAGAATGTGTACGACAGTACAATGCATCATCCAGATTCCCCATCATGCTTGAAGGATGTTATCCCCTAGATACTAGGAGTATTATTGGAATTGTCAGCTTTCCACAGATTGTCTTAGCTTGAAAAGAGCCTCTTCACCAAAGGTCATATACCCCTGTTCCCATGCTGGCACAGTCCACATCCAATAACTAATTAGCATAGGACTGTAGATGACCAGCCCTTTCACCACAACTGCAAGCAGTTCTGAAGTGCCCTACCCCCTTCAGAACTCCTCATGGAGTTGGATGAGGCCCATTGATGATGCATCCCAGCTCTAACTCCCCTTCTCCCCTGTCCTCCTCCTTTTCCTTCTGCTCTTCAGGCTGATCCCAAGACCACACCCTAATAAAAGTCCTGAATGCTAGTCTCCATTTCAGAGTCTGCTTTTCCTGCATGACATAGAGTCTACCAAATAAACACTTGGATTTCTCTATATTGTTCACAAACATCCTATTGCAAAACTACAGGACAGACTAGAAGTTGGTTTTTTGAAAAGATTAATAAAATTGAAAAACCACTGGCAAATTTAATAAAGTGAAAGAGGGAAAGAATACAAATAAAACTAATAAGAAATGAAATGGGCAACATTACAAGAGAATCAACTGAAATAAAAAGGATAATATCAGGATACTATGAAGAACTGTACTTCAACAAATTTGGAAAATCTGGAAGAAATAGACAGATTTCTAGAAACACACCACTTACCTAAACTAACACAGATTGATGTGGAAAAGTCAAACAGATCCATAACAAAGAAGAAATTGAACAGGTCATAAAAAAATTACCAAAAAAAAAAAGTCCTAGCCCAGATGATTTCACTGGAGAATTCTACCAAACATTCAGAGAAGAACTGACACCAATCCTACTCAAACTATTCCAAAACATACAAAACAATGGAATCCTCCATAATTCATTTTATGAAGCAAGCATAACCTTGATACCAAAACCAGGCAAAGACATCACTCAAAAGGAAAACTACAGACCAGTATCTTTCATGAATATGTTGTGCCCAGGTTATGAAGGAGTTGTTCAGGTGAGGAATTTGCCAACATACGACAATGCAAAAAAGCAATAGGAAAGTTTATTAGCTAACTTAAGTTAGGGTCCTTGCTTTCACC
>NW_006921760.1:2038057-2077145 GCF_000298275.1 Orycteropus afer afer
AGAGGGTTTTTGGAGCCATGCAGATTTCTGATAAAAGGCTCTGAGGTATGGGACATTTACTACAGGCATTAGGGCTCAGCATGGGACGTGTCAATCTACCTGGAGGAATTAGGGCTCAGCATGGGACGTGTCAATCTACCTGGAGGCATTAGGCTCAGCATGGGACGTGTCAATCTTCATACTAAAGGCTTCTGGTTAAAAGATCTTTCAGGCCCTACAAATATAGATGCAAAAATCTTCAACAAAACTCTAGCCAATAGACTTCAACAACATATCAAGAAAATAATTAATTATTTATTAATTAGGGTTCATTTCAGGTATGAAAGGATGGTTCAACACTAGAAAAATAATCAATGTCATCCACCACATACATAAAACAAAGGAAAAGAACCACATGATCATGTAAACTGATGCAGAAAAGGCATTTGATATAATCCAACACCCATTCTTGATCAAAACTCTCAGCAAAATAGGAATAGAAGGGACATTCCTCAACACAATAAAGGGCATTTATGCAAAGCCAACAGCCAACATTATTGTCAATGGAGAGAGACTGAAATCATTTCCCTTGTGAACAGGAACCAGACAAGGATGCCCTCTATCACCACTTCTATTCAATTTTGTACTAGAAGTCCTAGACAGGGCAATAAGGCAAAAAAGGAAAATCAAAGGAATCAAAATTGGTAAGGAAAAAGTCAAACTATCCCTATTTGCTGATGATATGATCCTCTACCTAGAAAACCCAAGAGACTCAGTCAAAAATCTACTGGAACTAATTGAGAGATTTAGCATCATGGCAGGATACAAGACCAACATCCAAAAATCAGTTGCATTCCTCTACACCAGCAAAGAGATTGCTGAAAAATACATAAGGAAATCAATACCATTTACAATAGCTACCAAAAAAATAAAACACTTGGGAAGAAATCTTACCAGGGACCCAAAAGACCTGTACAAAGAAAACTATAAAGACTACTTCAAGAAACCATAAGAGATCTATATAAATCTATATAAATCCACATCATGGATAGGAAGAGTGAACATTGTGAAAATGTCATTTCCCAAAGCAATCTATACATTCAATGCAATCCCAATTCAGATTCCATCAACATTCTTAAAGGAGATGGAAAAACCAATCACTAATTTTATATGGAAAGGAAAGAGACCTCAGATAAACAAAGCACCATTAAAGAAGAACAAAATAGGAGGTCTCACACTGCCAGATCCCAAAACCTACTATACAGCCACAGTAGTCAAAACTGCCTCATATTAGTATAATGACAGACACATAGACCAATGCAATAGAATTGAGAACCCAGAAATTGATTCATTGACCTATGGTCAGCTGATCTTTGACAAAGGGCTGAAATCCATTCAATGGGGAAGAGAATGTTTATTCAATAAATGGTGCTGGTAAAACTGGAGATCCATTTTCAGAAAAATGAAAAAAGATCTGTACCTCACACCATATACAAAAACAAACTCCAGATGGATCAAAGACATAAATGTGAAACCTAATACTATAAAGTTCCTCAAGGAAAAACTAGAGGTAAATTTAGGGGCTCTAATATATGGTATAAATAAACTATCAAGTGTAACCCAAAATGCAAACAGCAGAAGAGAAACTAGATGAAGGGGATCCTCTCAAAATTAAATTTTTATGTGCTTCCAAAGACTTCTCCAAAAGAGTCAAAAGAGAACCTACAGATTGGGAAAAATATTTGGCAATAACATATCTGACAAGGGACTAATCTCTAGAATTTATAGAAAACTCCAACACCTCGATAACGAAAAGACACTTCACAGAAGAGGATATTCAGGCGTCCCACAAACATATGAAGAAATACTCACAATCATTAGCCATTAGAGAGATGCAAATCAAAACAACAATAAGATATCATCTTGCCCAATCACTAGTATCAAAGTTCAACAAGACAGAAAATAACAAATGCTGATGAGGATGTGGAGAGATTGGGACTCTCATACACTGCTGGTGGGACTGTAAAATGATACAACCACTGTGGAAAGCAGTATGGCAATTCCTTAAAAAGCTGGAATTAGAAATACCATTTGACCCAGACATTCCATTACTAAGTATATATCTTAAATAAGTGAGAACCAGCACAAGAACATATATATGCACACCCATGTTCACTGCAGCACTATTTACAATAGCCAAAAGATAGAAACAACCTAGGTGTCCATCAACTGAAGAACAGATAACCAAACTATGGTACATACACATAACGGAATACTATGCAACCCTAAAGAGTAATGTAGAATCTGCAAAACACCACATAACATGGATGAACTTGGAGGACATTGTGCTGAGTGAAATAAGTCAATCATAGAAGGACAAATATTGTATTAGTCTGTTATTGTGAAAAATCAAGGAAAGGTTTATATACGGGAGGAAATTTTCTTTGTTGATGGGACGGTAGAATAGGGAACATGGTTAGATAGGTAGAGACAAGTATTGATTTGGGTGAAGAGAAGGGCAATATACCAAATATAGTGATCAACACAGTGGCATTGAGGAAGAGGAAGAAATAGAGAGGTTCAATGGGAGGTGCAGACAACAAAGATGAACCCTTTGCATATACAGTAGTACTGTGTTGTCAGTGAAGGCAAACATGGATATATGGGTGGATAGATTGGGTTTGAACCACCAGCCTCCTAGTTAGCAGTCAAATGCCTTAGGCATTACATCACCAGAGCTCCTTTTTTAAAAAAACGTTTTTACATGGGAGGACAACTATTAAGTATGTCTATGCAGGGGGGAGTGTGCCCAGGACCATATATAGGGTTGGCAGACAATGTTTCTACAAGTGTATTGCTATGTTCTGTAAGAATTCCCAAGTATATAGTAGAGTTGACAAGGGACAAGGTTGTAGTCACTTCTTGGCCATAGCCAGGTACCCAAAGGGAGCGAACAGTTGGACCTGAGAGCTCGGGACCATAGTCACAGGGGACATCAAGCTCAAATGGCATAACATAGTACACAAAACAATGTTCCACATACTACTTTGGCGAGTAGTGACTGGGATCTTAAAAGTTTGCAAATGGCAATCTAGATGAAATGATGGGTCTCTCCTCATCCAGAGCAGAGAAAAATGAAGAAAACCAAAGATTCAGGGAAACAATTAGTCCAAGCTACTCGTGCACCATGCGATCCTCAGCCTATACAACTATGAGAGTAGAAGAACTAGATGGTGCCTGGCTATCACTGTCAACCACTCAGAGGGGTATCTATATAGGAGATGCCGGATAGAGTGGGAGAACAATATGGAACAAAACTGAAAATCATTTAAAAAAAAAAGAGGGGGGATCAGGTTTGCTGGTCTGATAAAGCCTGATGGATTGAAACCAAGTAAAGTAAAAACTATTTCCCCCACCCTGGCACCCAGATGGTAATAGATAAGGAAACTAAATTACCCCCATCTATTTCCCACCCAGGACAGATGAGTATTCAGTTCCTTAAAGAACTGAATGGAAAACATTCCTTCCTGCAGATGATAGACACTACATGTATCTTAGAAACAACTTGTAAATTAACTCTGGACCAGGGACATGCAGCAATAGGGCAGAAAGGAAGTATTTTAGAAACAACTTGTAAATTAACTCTGGCCTGAGGACATGGCAATAGGGCAAAAAGGAACAAAAGTTAATTGGGGACCTTCTCCCCTCTGCCCAAGTCCCTATCAGCTGATAACAGGAAGCTAGTGTGACTCATCCCCAATCTCACCCATTTCACATTCATGCCCCAAATTCCTCAACCTTTTGTGAATATGCACAACCCTCTTTCCTGAAATTTACAAAAACTGTATTTTGATGGCATCTCAGGGAGTCAGATCTGGGTACTGAACTACCCCTACTCCTTGCATTGCCGCTTTGCAATAGTTTTCTCTCCTCTAAATCTCGATGTGTAAAGTGTTTTGGTCTGACTGTGCACCAGGCAGGGACCCGCATTTGGCCCAATAACAGAACCACTGAGACTATGACCCCTAGCAGCCCTGCAGGTCTAGAATTGAACCCACTCCTGTGGCTTCCAGCCAAACAAAAGATAGTCATGTGAGGTGAGCATTTACATTAGGTAGATACACTCCTTGGAAAGAACAATTATGGGAGAATAGAAGGGCTGTTTATGCACAGGGAGACAGCTCAAGGGGCAAGGGGTGTATGGAAGGATGGACACAGGGAAGAGGTGACTATCTGGGAGGAAGTGGGAAGGGAGCTGTTGCATTGTGGTAAATTGCAGTCAATGCCAAGAGACAATGTGAGCTGCTGTATGGAAAGTGAATTTGCTGTGTAAACTTTCACCCAAATCACAATTTAAAAAAAAAAAAAAAAACAGAACAAAGGAATTATTTTCCTCCAGAATTTCATTAAGCTGTGCATATTAGCTTCTCTTTTCCAAATTTCTAGTTTTGCTCTTGAAATGTACTTGGGAAAATTAATAGGCTTGAACCTTTAAAATAAAAAGCAAAGCACATGAAGTCCTGTATCAGAAAACCAGAATAGAGGGCAAAAAGGACAACTCAGGGCTCAGTTAAAATGGGATAGAGAGTGCAATAAACTCACAGATTTATATGCGCAATGGAAAAAAAAAAAAGTGCGTAAAGGGAAAGGTGAATGCCTGCCCCCATAGTCTCCTGGCCTGGGAAAGCCATTCCTGTCAGGATCAGAATTCCGTGCCCTCTGTGTCCACACCACAGCAGCATGCCAGATTGGTCGCGGGTAAAAATTTCCTCCATGCTTTCTGACTGCCAGCCTCAGAAGATGTGAAGGATAGAAAAGTCAAGAACCTTATTCATTGAGTGGGAGGAAAGGTAAGTTATGGGGAAAAAAGAGATAAAATCAATCATATTCTGTGAAAACAGAATAATAAATTGTAAATGTTTAAGTATTAAGTATGTCGAAGGCATTGTGACTGTGCTAAGTGTTTTAACCATATCTCATGTAAGCAAAAAAGAAGAGGTGCTGAGAACTATAAGCCATGTATTGGGGTAATATCAGTTATTAAATGATTATGGATGTCAAGAGAACAGTGAAAATCAATGAGAAGCTATAGTGGAAATGTGTTAACTTTGTTTGGCTGAACTCTATTTCCCAAAATTCCCTTTCCTTTGTTTCAGGCTAGAGTGAGCCACAAGGGATATTCTTAGTCTGAAGGGCAGAAATAAAGCAGTAGTCCCTTTGTGGCTAATACTATTGCTTATCTGTGGCTCATCTCATTTGCATAACAAAGCAGCTGGACTCGAACCTGCTTCCCCTTCAGCAGGATCTCCCTTCATCTTTGTGGTCACCTAGTAGAGACAGAGTAGCATAGTGCCTAAGGCACTTGACTGCTAACCAGAGGGCTGTCGGTTCAAACCCACCAGCCACTCCTGGGAAGAAAGATGGGGCAATCTACTTCCGCAGTTATACTGCCTCAGAAACCCAAGGAGGGGTCGCTATGAGTCGGGTCTGACTCGACGGCACACAACAACAGTAGAGACGGAATGGACCAACTCACAACTTGGTTCAGATGTTGAGCTGATGACACTACACACAGAGAGGATTTGAAAAGGTTTAATACTCACATAATGAGGTTTTCTGTTGAGAGAAAGCCAGGCTCCCCAGAAGGTTGGAAAATGGCTAGAGTGAGAACAGGGAAAGGAGACTGCTTGGGTTATAAAATGATTAGGGGGTGGGTTTAGGGGTAATGTATGTTGTGTGAAGGCTGGAGCTTGTGTGGTGTCAACTTCCTACCACTGCCAAAGGAGGGAGCACCAGCCTTTTTTTTTTAATCTGTTTTTCCAGACATGGGGCAAAGCGTGATGAGGGAGTAATGGGCCTTAAAGACTGTCATACATCAAACATCAAAAGCAGAGGCAGATTCTTCATTATAAACCTTGTCTTCAACTCCAGAGCCAGGTGTGTACGTTTAGATCCATGACAAAGGGCCTCAGCTTCTGCAGAACACGCACTCCACCCAGATCAGAGGCAACAGTAACTGACGTGGCTTTCAGTCAGTCCTCCAGGGCTCCAGCTTGACTATGCTCAGCCCACTTTGTATCAATCTGCTCTTCCTGACTATCTGCCCTGTGTAGTTCAAGCCGCAATAGCAGATGCAAAGACATCAGCCTCACGGAGACTGTTTAACCAGTTCCCACTATTGCACATGGTCAAATCTTTGTAACAAATCTCATTTCATTTTTATATATACGTGTGTGTGTGTGTCTCTATGAGTCAGAATCATCTTGAGGGCAGGCAACAGGTTTTTTGTAGGATGTACTCAAAAAAAACAAAAAACAAACTTGCTGCCACTGAGTCAATTCTGACTCACAGTAACCCCCACAGGGTTTCCAGGCTGTAAAATCTTTACAGAAGTAGATTGCCTCATCTTCTTCCTACCGAGAAACTTGTAGGTTTGAACCACAGACCTTCTCATTAGCAGCTAAATGCTTTAGACACTGCACCACAAGAGCTCCTTCATATAGTACATCCTATAGGAGCTCTGCTGGTGTAGTGGTTAAGCATTTGGCTGCTAACCAAAAGCTCAGTGCTTCAAACCCACCAGCCACTCTGCAGAAGAAAGATGGGGCAGTCTGCTTCTACAAAGATATAGAGCCTTGAAAACACAATGGGGTCACTGTGTTGGAATCAGCTCGATGGCAGCAAGTTAGTTTTTTTTTTTTTCCATTTTTTTGGAGTACACCCTATAAAAACCTGTTGTTGCCCTCAAGATGACTCTGACTTATAGCAGCCCTAGGGACACAGTAGAACTGTCCCATAGGGTTTCCAAGGCTGTAATCCTTACAGAACCAGACTGTCATCTTTTTCCCACAGAGTTGGTGGGTTTGAATTACTGACATTTTAGTTATCAGGCGAGCACTTAACTACTGTCCCACCAGGGCTAAGTACATCCTACACATATCTATATATCTTTATCTCTCTGTGCGTGCATATAGATGCATGCATATGTGTGTGTGTGGGGGGCATATATATGCATATATACATATATATACACACAGTAGGCCCTCTGTGTCCATGTTCCCACATCTGAAAATACAACCTGCCATGGATTGAAAATATTTTGTATGAGGGTGTGGTTAGCAATTAAGAAGTCAAAGCAATCCCTCAAAGGCTAAGAGGGAGCATAGAGTGCTATTCACAGAGCATTGACATTGTATCAGGTTTTATGAGCAGTTTAGAGCTAATTTAAAATACATGGGAGGATATACATAGTTTCTATGCAAATACTATGTCATTTTACATAAGGGGCAAGGGGCTTGAGCATGCGTGGATTTTGGTATCTATGGGGGTCCTGGAACCAATCCCCTGTGGATAGCAAGGGATGATTGTACACATATATACACAAGCAGAGAGAGAGAGAGATGTCTCCAAAAAAAAACCCAAGCCAAACCAAACTCATTGCTATCAAGTTGGATCCAACTCATAGCGACCCCTACTTGGGTTTCCAAAGCAGTATCACTATGAAAGTAGATTGTCCAAACTTCCTTCTGAGGAATGGCTGGTGGGTTTGAGCTGCCAGCCTTCTGGTTAACAGTCAAAAATGCCTTAGGCACTATGCCACCAGAGCTCCCAGGAGTTTCATATATATATATATGTACATATATATGTATATATATAACCCCTGGGAGCTCTGGTGGCATAGTGCCTAAGGCATTTGACTACTAACCAGAAGGCTGGTAGTTCAAACCCACCAGCCACTCCTCAGAAAGAAGATTAGGCAATCTATTTCTTAGAGATACGGCCTTGGAAACCCAAGGAGGGGTTGCTACGAGTCCAATAGACTTGACAGTAGTGAGTTGGAGATATAACTCCTAGGGCTTCTGCTCCTCTGATGAATCATAATCTTAAATGTTATGGAACCCCAAACTTTACTTAAGAGATGGGAACACGGTTCAAAAAGAATAATTTGAAAACCCATCTCTGGCCATAGGATATTCCTATTCAACATATCAGATGGCTCTCAATGGCTCCCTAATTAAGTATGAATTTTTCATTAGGTGTTTAAGGACCTTGAGCTTACATTTTTACTCTGTACTCCTACCAAAATGGAGTGCTGGCAGCTCTCTGGCCAGATGGGCATGTTCACATACATAAAATGCAATGGTCTGGGAAGAAGGCCAAGGTCACAGACTTCAGTCCAGTCATGGCCCAGGTTAAAATCCCTGGCCAATCTTACCTTACTGATTTCCTCATCTGTGTGGTGGTGTGGGTGTGGTACCCTTGGGCAATCCTTCTCCTTAATCAGACTCATTTTGAAAAGCATGAGCTCATGTGTATAACTGATAAGATTATTTTTACAAAGAAGGATTCTCCATACTTTTATTAGAAACCACTTTCAAGGCCCTCATCATACATTGTACTTTCTAACTTGTAGGTCACTAGTTCAATCATGTCAATCATGAGATTTACATATGGATTAATCTTTTCCCCTTTCATTTTACTCTTGCTTCCCTTAGTTAGCATATTAAATGCCATAGTAATTTCTATAATACCCAATTTGGGCCAAGTGAAGATATTTTATACTTGCGGACAGGATTTAAAAGTGGCAGCATTTAAAAGCTTACGTTCTTATCAAGGCAAACAATTATAGTCATTTGAGTAATTCTTATTGACAGTTTCCTCTAAATTTGGTCTCCAAGTCATAAAAATTAATGTCTATAATTTGCTTTATGGTTCCACAGCAATGGACAGCAAGGAAAAAAAAGAGAGAGAGAAGGAGAGGAGAAATACCTACTCCATCACAGAGTGCAGCCAGAAATGATCCTGGGAGTGAACAATGCATACTAGTCAGAGGCAAAGAAAAGGAAATGGAAGAAAAAGGCCATTAAACAAATATACCACAGGAGAAATATAAACTCTATAAAAGACAAGTCTACTAATAAAAAGATAGAGTGCTAAATTATGATGACTCTACACTTATCTGAGTGATAGTAGTCATTTTTCAACTCCTGTTTACCAAGTCAAATTAGAAAAATAAACTTACACAATAAGAATAATGGAGACAGTGCAAAATAAGTATTGGCAAAATGCAGGTGGGGAGTACTTAGAGTAAATGTGAACATAAACATTTGGTCTAGATGATATGCATCCTACCATAAGAAGAAAATTAGCAAACATCTATTGAATTGCTTATAATTGTCTTTAACCAAAGCACTCAAGACACTATAAGATAAGAGCAAAACAGATGTGGTGTCATTTCACAGAGCAGGTAAGAATGGCTGAGCCAGCTATTGTAATTCAGAAACCCTACCTTAGCAATATCCTGAAACAAATACAGTAAGATGAAACATCTTTACACAGTTAGAACACAATGGGATCGTAAGCAAAAGATAAGATGGGCTTATAAACAAAATATCACGTTGATTTTTGCCAAGAAATTAGAAAATCAATGACTGAAGGAAATGAAGTAGATGTTTCATAATTGGCCTTTGGTGGGACTTGTGACAAAAATCTCATAAAATTTTATTTGTTAAATTTGTTTGAATTGGCTTAGAGATGGATTTAGTCACCTGTATGGAAAATTGTTTGCCTCGTTGAAGGAATATACCTAGAAAGCTCTGACAAGGATGACTGTTTATACATTTGAGTGTTCCTGGATCTTCCTTCTTCCTTTCAAGGCTTTGATGAAAATAAGGGTAGGGTTGTAGATTCAGGCACTACCATATACAGATGTTATGTTCTATAGTTATTTTTAGCCAACGAGGTGACATGGATTGATACAGTGGCTGCAACAATAGGTTCCAGTATAGCAAGGATTAAGAGCTCTGGTAGCAAAGTGCCTAAGGCACTTGACTGCTAACCAGAAGGCTGGCGGTTCAAACCCACCAGCCACTCCTGGGGAGGAAGATGGGGCAATCTACTTCCGTAGTGATACTGCCTCGGAAACCCAAGGAGGGGTCGCTATGAGTTGGGTCCAACTTGACGGCACATAACAACAACAACAACAACAACAACAACAACATAGCAAGGATTGTGGGGATGGCACAGGACCAGGCAGTGTTTCGTTCTGTTGTGCATAAGGTTGCTGTGAGTCACAGCCACTTAACAACAATAGGTGATAGCACATCCATTTAAAGAATGAAAATGTAGAAGGAAATAAAGGAATAGAGGAAAATGAAATATTTCTGTACATGAAGTACAAAATATTGGCTGTTTCTGAGAAGTTCTAGGTACACAAATGGAGGTAAGATTTTGGTGATTGATGTAGTTTTTTTTTTTTTTTTTAATCGTGATTTGGGTGGAAATTTACAAAGCAGGTTTATTTTACTCTCAACAGTTCACGCATATTTGATTTCACGGACCCAATTACAATCCTCAACCATAAAAAACTCCCCTCCCTGTGACTACTCCTCCCTGTGTCCTTCTTATCTATGCATTCCTGTCTGTCCAGCTTTCCCTCTATGTGAATGTTGCTCCTCTTATATCTCATGCCTGACTGATCTAAGGGGTGCCTCTCCCTGGGGTAGGTGTTTTGCTTATAGGTCTTTCTACTGTTGGGCTGAGAGTCAATCCATGGAAGTGAGTACATTTCCAGGCCCAAAGGATAACCCAAGGCCATAGTCTTGGGGGTTCCACCAGTCTCTATCCAACCAGTAATTCTGGTCATGGTGGTTGATAAAGTTTTGTTTTTGCTTTGTTTTGGTGAGTCTTGCACTAAAAACAGTTGAAGTCTAACCAAGAACTTAACCCTTAAAAACCTTTCCTCTCTTTCACTACCAGTTACTCTTCTCCCATTCTCTCACCTAAAAACCCTCCCTTGCTTTTGGCAAAGGAGTTGACAGGAGAAGTTGACAAGAGGCTTCCCTAAGAGGTACTATGCATGACAATAAGAGTAAGAGTCTTACCCACCCAAATCAGGTGAAAACTTGAGTCTAGACATTATTGATCCTCTTTCACCTAGAGTGGGAACTCCTAGACAAAATTTATCTGGTAGTATCGTGGTGCAGCACCTAAGGGACTTAACTGCTAACCAGGTTGACTGTTCAAATCTACCAGCCACTCCACAGAAGGAAGATGGGGCAGTCTACTTCCTTAAAGATTTACAGCCTCAGAAACCCAATAGGGGTGCTGGTTGCTATGAGTTGGAATTGACTCTATGGCAGTGAGTTTGGGCTTTTTTTTTTTTTTTTGGATCCCAGGGTATAAAAGTGGAACTTTTTCTCACTGGGACACTAAGAGATAAACAAATAGTAGGATTTGTAAGATGCTAAAAACTAGGTCATCTAACATAATACAAAAATAGGTGAAGCTAGGAAATAGATAAATAAAGTGGCAGAGTGGAAGGCCTGAACTGGCTCTTAAAGGAGATGCATTTCTGCTCATACCACATTGTCTTGATTCCTGAAGCGATATAGTAAGCTTCAGTACCAAAAAGAGTGATTAAAACTCACTGCCATCAAGTCAGATCCAACACATAGCAACCCCTCCTTGGGTTTCCGATGCAGTGTCACTACAGAAGTAGATTGCCCAAACAGTGAAACGCAAATTAAAACCAAAATGAGATATCACTATAGACGCTATATGAATGGCTAAAATTATAAAAGCATGGCATCGCCAAATGCTACAAGGATGTTGCTTAACAAGATCAGTCATACCTTGCTTAATGAGAATGTAAAATGGTACACTGGCTCTGGAAAACAATGTGCAGTTTCTTATAAAACTAAGCATTCAATTACTATGCAATCCAGAAACTTCTCACTTGAGCATTTATCCCAGAAAAATGAAAACTCATGTTTACACAAAAACATGTACATCAATGTTTATTAGAGTTTTATTCATAATAGCCAAAACCTGGATACTGTCTAGATGTCTCTCAACAGGTGAATGGTTAAACACACTATGGTACATCCATACAATAGAATTCTATTCAGCATTAAGAAGGAAAAAACCACTGCACAGCAACACTGGGTGTGGATGTTCTGGTTCCCTAGTGGCACTCTGACAAGAAATATGCCACAAATGGGATGGCCTTAAAAAAAAGGAGTTTATTCTTACAATTTGGAGGCTTTAAGTCCAAGTTTAAAGTCCCAGGCTCTAGGGGTTGGATGAAAGCCCCTCAACCTTGGAGTCCAGCTCTGCCTCCTGCTCCTGGCCCACTGGAGCTAGAGGCATTTCTTCACTCAGACAGCTGATGGCTGCTGAGGCTGAGAAGCCCCAAGGTTGACAAGTCAAAAGGCACAGTCCCGATGTTACCAAACCACACGGCAGGCCATTAACTTAAATCCATTGTAAATTCCAAGGTTGGCAGAGTACAGCAGGCTGCTGAGCAAACGACACGGCTACATGCAGGTCCAAGCGTGCCATAGGCTAGAGACCATTCCCAAAGCTTCTCCTTAAATACAGGAAGCAGACCACATCCCAAAGGCAGCTTCTCAGCTGCTTGTGGTAGATCCCTCCAAGGAGCTGATTGCCAGTCTCATCATGGGGAATAACTACCACCAGCTGCCCAGCCACTCAACCAGGCCCAGCCAAGTTGACACACAAACATAACCACCACAGTGGGTTATATTGGAAATCTCAGTACCATCTTCACAATTATTCTATAAACCTAAAAGTATTCTAAATTTAAGTTTTTAATCTACTCATTTTCAGTATTAGTCACACAATCAGGAGTTCATAGTCTCTTCAATCCCTTTTTACAATGAATAATAGTTACTACCCACCAGCCACTCCTCGGAAAGAAGATTGGGCAATCTACTTCCGTAGTGATACTGCCTTGGAAACCCAAGGAGGGGTCGCTACTGAGTCAGATCTGACTCAACTGCAGTGACGTTGGTTTTTGGTTTTACATTGTTATAATTATTATTGTATCTTCTGCCATTAATAGAACGCTTAATGTGTGTGGGACACTGTGCTGAGCATTTCATAAAAGTTATTCAATTCAATCCTCACATCAACCCCAAAGGGGTTTGGGATGTGGTCTGCTTCCTGTATTTAAGGGGAAGCCTTGGGAATGGTCTCTAGCCTATGGCACTAAGAGAATTTAAGCAAATTGTCATGGTCACCTTACTAGCAAGAGGTTCAAAATCCCAGATCAGTTTGACTCCAAAACCCACTTTCATACCTACTCTGCTGTATTTGTAAATTTCACTCATAGCAGTTCACAATGCTCTGATAGTCAAATAAAACAAGACAAATTTTAAATGTGACAATAAACAAATAAATAAAAGCCAAGCCAGAACAGCCAGCCACTAAAGTAACTGACTTGGAGTTCCTAATGCATTTTCCACATCAGCTTTTACCATTTCATTGATTGATGGTTGTTGTTGTTGTTGTTGTTGTTGTTGTGTGCCAGCCAGCCAATTCTGACTCATAGCCACCCTTATGGTAGACAACTATCCCATAAGTGGAATCATGATAAATGGAGAAAACAGTGAAGTTGTCAAAGATTCATATTACTTGGTTCTACAACCAACACCAAATCTGCAGCAAAAGACTTCTTTAAAGTGCTGAAGAGCAAAGATGTCTCTTTGAAGACTAAGATGCACCTAACACAAGCCATGAAATTTTCAGTTGCCTCATATGCATGTGAAAGCTGGTCAATGAATAAGGAAGATGATGAAGCGTGGATGCTTTTGAGTTGTGGTGTTGGGGAAGAATACGGAAATTACCAGTGACTGCCAGAAGAACTGACACATCTTTCTTGGAAGACGGGCAGCCCGAATGCTCCTTGGAAGCAAGAATGGCCAAACTTCATCTTACCTGCCTTAGTCATGTCAGAAGGGGCCATTCCCTGGAAAAGGATATCATGGTTGGTAAAATGGACCAGAAAAATCAAACCAAATTCACTTCCATCAAGTCATTTCCAACTCATAGCAACCCCCCTTGGGTTTCCGAGGAGGTATCTCTATAGAAGTAGATTGCCCAGTCTTCCTTCAGAGGAGTGGTTGATGGGTTTGAACTGCCAGCTTTCTGGTTAGCAGTCAAATGCCTCAGGCGCTACGCCAACAGAGCTCTTTGGTAAAGTGGAGGGTCAGTGAAAAAGGGGAAGGCCCTCAACGAGATGGATTGACACAGTGGCTGCAACGATGGGCTCAGAAATAGCAAAGATTGTGAGGCTGGCACAGGACCAGGCAGTGTTTTGTTCTGTTGTATATAGGGTCGCTATGAGTCGGAGCTGACTCAAGGGCACCTAACAACAGCAACAGCAGAACTACCTCACAGGGTTTTCTGGGCTGTAATCTTTATTGGGAACAGATTGCTAGGTCTTTTCTCCCTGAGAGTTGCTGGTAGATTCGAATCACCAGCCAAGCAGCGGAGCAGTTAACTGATACACCACTAGGGCTCTTTTTCATTGACTGCTAGTCCCCAGTTGTGACCCCATTACAACCAGTGTGGGTTGTTGTGATGCAATCTGTGCTTCCTATCTGTCACTCACATTCAATCCATGTTATGAAAGCTGGGGAGAAGGGGGGACCCGCAAAAGTCCTGAAGGTAGTACAAAAATTTTAAAAATGTTGTTTTCTGAGAAAATTAGTCTCCAATGGCCCTATGCTGACTGTCAATTCCCTTGCGGCAAGGAGGATTCTTTCAACAAAGAAGAGAAGTTTAGCCCCTAAAATACAGGTTAATCCTTCATTTTCCTAACAAAGACCCTCACATCTCCTGTCTATTTAACTAAGAAGCCCCAAGGCCTGGGCTGTGACTGATGGAAAAGCAATCTCCTGGCTGATGAAATGTTTCCACTGCTCTCCTGGCATTTTTAAAAAGGCAGGGAGCTCATATGAGACTAACGGGGCTAGTTTTCTGGAAGTTAAAGTTGGAAACCATTAAGGAAAAATATCTCAAGCTATATTCTGATCCGAAAATCAGCCCCAATACTTATTTTTAATATGGAAAATCATAAATTGCTAGAACAGATGCCCAATTGGGTTTGGGCAAGCTATGTGAATAAGACATGGAAAATGCATAAATAATCCTGAATAGAAAAAATAGACAGATTTCCTAAGCCACGTTTTAAACTTTATGACTGTTTTTCTCCCATCAGCCTTCACTAATTTCTGTTCCAAAGACTCTCACATGAACAGAGGCATAATCTCTATTGTCAGGATTCAAATTTCAATGGAGTTATAAGCTCTACCTTTCTTATGTTGTTTGTGTCTTTGCTATCCTTACTAGTGAGAAACCATTTTCATTCTCCTGGAATCCAGTTTCTGGGTCCATGCAGTTGGGGTGACCCAGCCAGACCGTTTTGCTCTTAGGTAATCTTTAGAACCTTAAAGAAACCAGGACTTCAAATGGGTTCAGTCATGTCCAAGGAAGCAATACCAGAAAACACCCAAATTTTTTAATGTGGGTAAACAGGAATGATAATCAGTGGAAAAAATTACGGTGGCAGTCCTGGTAGAAACTTAATCATCCTCTTTGGGAAGTGTATATGTTGCATAGTCACCATATCTCTTGCCCACAGAGTGGGAAACAGCTGTGCCTCGCTCAAAGACGGCAGCCAACCACACCAGTTTAAATGTGTGTTGCTCTCTGCAGTTTCGGCAATAATCCAGTCCCCTACATCAGGGTCTTATAAGGGCTCACTACACCTATTCCCAGTCTCCCATTCCAGAGCTTTGACCCATAATTTTTTCCATGCCAGTTATGATTCCTGTTCACACAAATTTTAAAAAGTTGTGTCTTTTCCAGTTTCACTTCATTCCAAAACCAAACTCACTGCCATCGAGATCTTAAGGACCCCTTCTAATCTTCCTTTCAAGGAGTGGCTGGTGGGAACCACCAGATTTCTGGTTAGCAGTCAAATGCCTTAGGCACTATACCATCAGAATTCCTGCTTCATTAGCCATGACAAAACCAGTTTGAATGAGTCTGAGCTCTGGAAGAAACCAGTTTTCTAAAGTTACCTTCAGGTCAAACAATACCCTAGTAAGCAGTTTAGTGGAGAATTTGTCTTACACATTGTGCTCTTTTGAAGAAATCAGTCAGTTTCTGGAAACAGTCTCCAAAGGTTAGACTGAGAACAATGTTTTAGGGTAAATCAGTAATTATTTGAGTTATATGAAGATGTCCATATTTGTGCCCATTCCAAAGAAAGGTGATCCAACAGAATGTTGAGATTATAGAACAACATCATTAATATCACACACAAGTAACATTTTGCTGAAGATAATTCAAAAATTGTTGCAGCAGTATATTAACAGGGAACTACCAGAAATTCAAGCCGGATTCAGAAGAGGATATGGAACCAGGGATATATCATTGCTGATTTCAGACAGATCTTGGCTGAAAGCAAAAAATACCAGAGAGATACTTACCTGTATTTTATCAACTATGCAAATGCATTTGAGTGCATGGATCATAATAAATTATGGATAACATTGTGAAGAATGTGAATTCCAAAACATTTAATTGTGCTTGTGAGGAACCTGTACATATACATAGACTAAGGGGCAGTCATTTGAACAGAACAAGAGGATGCTGAAGGGTTAAAATCAGGAAAGGTGTGCATCAGTGCTATATCCTTTCATCATACTTATTCAATCTGTATGTTGAGCAAATAATCTGAAAATCTGGACTATGTGAAGAAGAATGCAGCATCAGGATTGAAAGAAGACTCATTGACAACTGCAATATACAGATGACACAACCTTGCTTACTGAAAGTGAAGAAGACTTGAAGCATTTAGTGATGGAGATCAAAGACCACAACCTTCAGTATAGATTACACTGCAACACAAAGAAAACAAGAGTCCTCACAACTGGACCAATAAGGAACATCACAGAGAAAAGACTGACTTTATCAGGGATTTCATTTTAGTTGGATCCACATTCAATGACCATAGAAGGAGCAGACAAGAAATCAGATGACATATTGCATGGGGCAAATTCTGCTGCAAAAGAACTCTTAAAGTGTTAAAAAGCAAAAATGTCACTTTGAAGATTAAGGGACACCATTCCCAAGCCATGGTATTCTCAATAATCTTATATGCATGTAAAATCTGGACGATGAATATGGAAGACCAGAGAAGACTTGATACATTTGAATTGCGGTGTTGGGGAAGAATATTGAAAATATCATGGACTGCCAGAGGAATAAACAAATCTGTCTTGGAAGAATTACCAGAATTCTCCTTAGAAGAGAGAATGGCTAGACTTTGTTTCATGTACTTCAGTCATGTTGTTAGAAGGAACCAGTCCCTAGAGGAGAATATCATGCTTGATAAAGTAAGGGTCAGCAGAAAAGTGGAAGACCCCCAACAGGATGGATTGACGCAGTGGCTGTGACGAAGGGCTCAAGCATAGCAAAGGTTATGAGGCTGGCACAGGACTGGACAGTGTTTCGTTCTGTTGTACGCAGGGTCACTATGAGTCAGAGCCAACTTGATGGCATCTAACAAGAAGAACAGAAACATTTTTAATTGTTTTTAAAATAATGCATGAAATTCCTCCTAACTGCAAATTGTTTATCAGTTCTCTTCTGGCCTTCTTCCATGACAATGATGATAAGATTTGGTAAAAGAATGTATTCAGATTCTCTCATCTTCAAAACATTTTTGACTCTCTAGTCAAAATGATACCCCAATTTTCAAAGAGTATATTAAATAAAATTCAATCACTTTTACTAAAGAGGCAAGGAGGCCGCATCTTCTGACCACTTCTAACCACACAAGAGGAAGACAGAATCACCATCAAGGGCCCAAGGCCTATTCCTGTGAGTCTAGACATGTTGCCTCCCTGCAGCCCTTTCATCAACCCTGACACCAACCGTCCCTCCCGCAGCACCCACCACCTTTCTGCTGAGTTCGATAATTCGCTGCAGTGGCCACACAGAACTCACAGATTATGCAGTTTAATAGGAAAGCACCAGGCTAAAATTCAAGTTCAGGAACAATGCTGTCTCTCTCCCAGCAGTGCATGTCTCTTGGTGTCTCACTCAGCAATGAGTGTCTCTTGCATCTCTTTCTCAGCAGTGTGTGTCTCTCAGGAGTGCATTTTTCTCAGCAGCATGTTCTTCTCAGCCAGCTGTCAGAGAAACTTCTGCCTGTAGGAGGCCTCCTTTTGAGCCTGGCAGAGTGGCCAAACTACCCAATCATAATATCAGAATTCTAAGCACCTGAGAGAGCAAACTTCCCAGAACACTGTTTTGTGCAACTCTCAACAAAAATACCCCAGGTAGATAACTTTAACAATCAGGAGCTCCTCAATTGCTAACAGCAAATACCACCATGGAGTTTATAAAGACTTATGGCTAGCAAAGCCATACCAGGTGCGGTGTAGTAAATTCCTTAGTGTGGCTTTTCTACCCATAAGTCTTTGTAAACTCCAAGGTGGGATTTTCTATGAGCAACTGAGGAGCTCCTGATTGCTGAAGTTGTCCACCTGGAGTATTTCTGTTGGGAGTGGCAGAAAACAATGTTCTGGGAGGTGCCCACTCTCTCTCAGGTGCTTAGAGTTCTGATGCTATGATTGGCTAGTTTGACCACCCTGCCAGGCTCGAAAGGAGGCCTCCTAGAGGCAGAACTCTCTCTGACTGCTGGTTGAGGAAGACGTGATGCTGAAAGAGACATGCACCCCTGAAAGAGACACATGCTACTGGGAAAGAGACGCAAGAGACACGCATTGCTGAGACACTGAGAGACATGCACTGCTGGGAAAGAGACTGTGAGAGGCTATTGGCTGATGGACGGTGGGCTGGGAGAGAGACTGAGCATTTTTCCTGAACTTGAATTGTAGCCTGTGGTGCTTCCCTAATAAACCCCATAATCTGTGAGCTCTGTGTGGCCACTGCAGCGAATTATCGAACCCAGCAGAAAGGTGGTGGGTGCTGCAGGAGGAACGGTTGGTGAAAGGGCTGGAGGGAGGCAGCATGTCTGGCCTTGCAGGAATAGGCCTTGCGCTACTGATGGTGATTCTGCCTTCCTCTTGTGGGATTAGAGGAGGTCAGAACTTGTGGCCTCCTTGTCCTTTTTGCGCCAGGTAACTTAAAACACCACAGCTTTCTATTATTGGCTTAATATGATTTTTGTTGTAACATTAATTTTCTCCTCTGATTTTTCTTAAACTGAGCAAAATATGTTCCAATCTCCTATTGCCAGGGTCTTTATCTCTTTCTCCTGGCATCTTTGGAACATTCTACTTTGTGACATTTGTTGTTGGGTGAATAGATAGTAATAACTGTTTTCTCTTCTATGTGAATTTCAGTTTTTCGTATTACAAAATATCCTTGTTTGTCTAATTTAATGTGTTTTTGGTATTAATTCTATTTTGTCTATTTCAAGACTCTCCATTTTTTATTTTTAGTAAAATTTTAATAAAAGAGATTGTCAATCATTTTATTTGTAACCTTTTAAATTGTTTAATTTGATTATATCCCTATTAACTAGTGTAGAGCAGGATTTTGCTTTGGGGACAATCTGGAAGGTTTTTTGGTTTGTTTGTATGGTCCCCCCACTCCTAATAATAAGTTAGGCAATCCCATTCATATTTATTGATATAATCTATGTATTTGCTCTCTGTCATTGTTTTATGATATTTTAATTGCATATATATAAAATTGTTCATTATGTGTCATTGTTCTTGGACTATTCTCTTTTATAAGATGAATATTATTTGAGAATAAAATTATATAATGTCTGGAATTTAGTTTAAAATATATCAACCACAGAAAAAAAATGGCAGCACAGGGAACAGATATAATAAGTGTGGCAAATTTTTTATGATTATTGAAGCTTATTGTTGGGGTTCATTATAGTTTCAACTTTTATGTATTTTTGGAAATTTTTATTTAAAAAAAGTGTTTTGTTTATAAACAGTTATGGGAAAAAAAGATTTCCATCTTTTATACAAAGTTTGCGTGTTTTATATTTACTTTCACAATAAGCCTAGTTATATCTTCATGAACTTAGACCTGAAATAATTAAAACATAAGAGCTTCATAAAAGAAAAAAAAGTTAGTCTCTAAATCAAATAAGGACCTCTCTATTGCTTCCAGCTCTGCAGTAAATTATACATACTGTAAATGAGCACAGTTTCTTTTAAACTTACAAGAAACAATTTTGTCTTTGTGAGAGTATTATAACTACATCTAACAGCCTATAAAAAGCCTGTCACGATGTGGTTCCCATGGTGACAGGACATAATATATGTGTCCATTAAATTTTGAAATGCAGTGAAGTGTAATAAAAATCTACTTCAGAAAAATACACTTCTCAGCATATTTTTATTAATTAAAATATTGCATTGAGCATTTTTCATGTCTGCATTCCTGATAGCAAATAAAAGCATTGAGACAGATTAACTGTGACTCTTGAGTTCCGTCCAATATTAATTGGTACAAAATAGGAAAGGCATTTTTATAGAGAAAATATTTTGACTGGTGGCCCACAGTGATTAATGGGTAGGTAAACAGTTATGTCTGCTGCTTCCTGAACTGTACGTATACCATTTTTTCAAATGCCACCAGCATACAGATTTTGACATTTATGTCCACAGAGGCAGAAGCAGACTGGAAAGTAGATGTCTCTAATCCTTAGGGAAGAAGAGAAGTTCCTCACTGCTGATGCTCTGCCCCAGCCTGGCTGCAAGCATGTGAGCATTTTGCCTGTGGGATAGGCACAATATTGTAGAAGGCATTGGAGAAAAATCCATATACCCTATTTTTCACATGTAACATGCTCACATAAATAGCACATGCAGACATATAAAATGCATAGAGGATTGCATGGTTTTCAGAGAAACACATAACACATGTTATTTTCATAAAAATACAGTAAATTCAACCCTTTTGAAACAACAGCAACATAAGCAAAGACCACACAAACCATCTCAGTATGCCACTGGAAGCATGTAAGATGCTGGAAAAAGAAAAGGTGAGGGTGGGGACTGAGGAAACCCAAAGGTTCATCAGCCAATTTACTCTCAAATGCTACTCTGGACAGTTAAAAGTCTAAGCAGAATAACAGGACAGAAAGAGTTCCCTCAAGATAATTTCCCAGTTGTCTTAAAAAACTCAGTACCCACAAAGAGCAGAAGAGAAACCAGATGATTGGGGCCTTCTAAAAATTAAATTTTTATGTGCCTCCAAAGACTTCTCCAAAAGAGTCAAAAGAGAACCTACAGATTGGGAAAAAATATTTGGTAATAACATATCTGACAAGGGACTTATCTCTAGAATTTATAGAACACTCCAATACCTCAATAACAAAAAGACAAACAATCCAATTCAAAAATGGGCAGAAGACATGAATAGACACTTCACCAAGGAGGATATTCAAGCGGCCAACAAACATATGAAGAAATGCTCACGATCATTAGCTATTAGAGAGAAGCAAATCAAAACAACAATGAGATACCATCTTGCTCCAGCACTAGTAGCAAAGTTCCAACAAGATAGAAAATAACAAATGCTGGTGAGGTTGTGGAGAGATTGGGACTCTCATACACTGCTGGTGGGACTGTAAAATGGTATAACCATTGTGGAAAGCAGTATGGCAATTCCTTCAAAAGTTGGAATTAGAAATACCATTTGACCCAGCCATTCCATTACTAGATATATACTCTAAAGAAGTGAGAGCCATGACAAGAACAGATATATGCACACCCATGTTCATCGCAGCACTATTTATAACAGCCAAAAGATGGAAACAACCTAGGTGTCCATCAACTGAGGAATGGATAACCAAACTATGGTACATACACACAATGGAATACTATGCAACGCTAAAGAATAATGTAGAATCTGCAAAACACCACATAACATGGATGAACTTGGAGGACATTATGCTGAGTGAAATAAGTCAATCACAAAAGGACAAATATTGTATTAGTCCGTTATTGTAAAAGTTAAGGAAAGTTTTATCTATAGAAGGAAATTTTCTTTGTTGGTTACCGGGGGTGGGACGGGAGGGGAGGGAACGCTGTTAGATAGATAGAGATAAGTATTGATTTGGGTGAAGAGAAGGGCAACGTACCAAATGTGAATGACCAATATGGCACCATTGAGGATGAGAAAGACATAGAGAGGTACATGGGAGGTACAGACAACAAATATGAACCCTTTTGCACATACAGTACTGTGTTGTCAGGGAAAGCAAACATGGGTATATAGGTGGATAGATGGGTAGACAGGCTAAATGATTAGGTATGTCTATGAAATGGGAAGTGTATCCAAGAACATATATAGTGTTGGCAGACAATGGTCCTATAAGTTTATGTAAATGATCAGAATTCCCAAGTGCATAGTAGAGCTGACAAGAGACAAGGTTGTGGTCATTTCTTGGTCATAGCCAGATACCCAGAGGGACCAAGTAGTTGAACCTGAGGGTTTGGGACCATAGTCACAGGGACATCAAGCTCAATTGGCATAACATACTATACAAAACATTATTCCACCTCCTACTTTGGTGAGTAGTGACTGGGATCTTAAAAGCTAGCAAGCTGCCATCTAGATGCAACAATGGGTCTCTCCTCGTCCAGAGCAAAGAAGAATGAATAAAACCAAAATTCATGGAAACAATTAGCCCTAGCAACTGGTACACCATCCGATCTGCAGCCTATATGACTATGAGACCAGAAGAATTAGATGGTGCCTGGCTACCACTGTCATCTACTTGGAAGGGGATCTATGTAGGAGATCCTTGATAGAGAGGGAGAACAATGTGGAATAAAACTCAAAATCATTTGGAGAAAAAAACAAAAAGATGCAGGACCAGGTTTGCTTGTCCAATAGAGCCTGGTGGAACCACTGAGACTATGGCCCCTAGCTGCCCTTCAGGTCTGGAATTGAACCCACACCTGTGGTTTCCAGCCATACAAAAGACAGGCATATGAGTTGAACATTTACCTCAAGTAGATACACTCCTTGGAGAGAAGAATCATGAGAGAAAGAAGGGCTGCTTATGCACAGGGAGACAGGTCAGGGGGCAGGAGTGTATGGAAAGATGGACACTGGGAAGAGGTAACTGTGGGGAGGAAGTGGGAGGGGAGTTGTTGCATTATGGTAAACTGTGGTCAATGACATAAGACAAAGTATATGTGACCTGCTGTATGGAAAGTGAACTTGCTCTGTAAATCTTCACCCAAATCACAATTAAAAAAACAAACAAACAAACAAAAAAAAAAAACTCAGTACCTTTCATTTGAGCTCTGCTGTGTATCTGTCCTCCAAAATCAACAACTGAATGATTTTGATATACTTGAAATCATATGAAAAATACAACTGAAAACTTCATAGTTTCTGTTCACCTTCAAAATCAAGAACAGCATGAATTATTTCTCATAAAAGTAACCTGAGAGATGTTTTCCTTTGAGTTCTTATGTCATTCTGCAAAGCAACAGCTACAAGAAACTTTGCAAACATGGTTGTTGTTCCATGAAAACCCTGATCCCCACACTGAGCAACTACTCAGCTGAAGAACTAAGGAACTGGAGTTACTAGGTCATAAACTCTCCCTCCAAAAATTAATAATAATAATAATAGATTCCCATTACTTATCCACATCTCAGTAATACCCGTGGCATATTTTTTGGAATTATGGAAGTTTTTTCCTTGCTCTGCCACTGCCCCCAATTTAAACTATTCTATATGTAAACACAAAAAGAAGTGCTGGAGCATGGTATTTTATACTGGCTCTATCACTGAGGGCTGATTATCAACATTATATTATTTCTTGAATGTACAGATTCATCTAACCAATCAATCCATTAATATCTAGAAGCTCCTCAAAGCACAGTTTGTCTCTATTGGCTCAGAAGGCTTTTGGGACGTAGAGAACTCTAGGGGTTATAAACATGTTGAGACTACAATGAAAAGCAAAAGACATGAGTCTTCCAAATCTTGGAGGCTCTTTGGACCATGGAGCACTAGTATGGCCAACAGCAGCTCCTCACTGGGTGAGGCAAGAATATATAAGCACGCTCTCTTCACTACCCTAACCCAAATGGAGTATTTCTTTGTCAAAATAAATCTGAAGGTTCTTTGGGAGTTAGACATCCAACCAAGTTTCCTGATTTTCAACATATAGACTCCACCTTCTGTCTGGTCCATAATACTCTTATGGGCTCCTCTAGCTCCTGAAGCTTCATTGCACATTGAAACACTTATCAGACTATCTTGTAATGATCTTGTCCATACCTGCCCAGTAGACTGTGAGCCAACTGGTGGCAGCAAATGAATCTTGCTCTTTTTGGTATTCCCCCCTTATCAAATATTTAACACATAAATGGTGGTTTATATGTATGGTGCTGTGGATTACTTAATATAACCCTTTTAGCCATGCAGAGTCTTGTAACTTCCACATGATGATTAGGTGGGACTATGCAAACAAAATGCCTGTGGCCCACCAAGGGAACTGGACAGCCTGCTAATAACACAAATAAAGTGCATGGAGCTCTTGTGGGGGTAGAACCATGCAAATAACGTATCTGGAATCTTGATGAGGAGATGGGTCAGTCTTACTAGGCTTAAAATGAACAAATATCAGGGGCCAGAAGAGATCTCACCACCATCAAGAAAGAAGAGCCAGGAGTGGAACACATCCTTCATACCCAGGGTCTCTGTCCTAAGAACCTCCTAGACCCAGGAAACAGAGAGAGCTGTAACATCAGAGGAGGATGTTAGAAGATGATGAGAAGTGGGAGCAAAAACAGCAGAGAATGGTGACAGCACAACCATGAGACTGGCACAGACCATGTGGTGGGCTTCCCAGTCCACAGAGTGAGGCAGCTTTGGTATTTGTCACGGCCCATGGAGCAAGACAGCTGATGTCTTCAGGTCCAAGGCTTACCGGAAGACTGGTGCGCATCTGGTACTTATTGATGGAGCTAAAGAGCTTGGTAACATTTGACTGGGCAGGATAGAGGCCAGGCCCAAGAAGGGGCCGAAAGGAGCCTTCTCTCAGAGGCCCAAGAGAATCCTGTCCTCAGAGGACTGAGAGGAGCCCTGAACATCCAACAGGAGTCTTGCATGGCCAACAGGAGCTGAGAGCTGTCCTGCTCTGAATAAGGGAGAGTTTGCCAATATGTTTCCTGACTCTGATCCTGAGTTACACCCTGTTGATCCTAATCCCAAGTTTTAACTGTTACTTCCCTAATAAACTGCTTAACTGTGAGTATGTTCTGTGAGTTCTGTGTGGCTATTACAACAAATTATCAAATCATGGGAGATCAGAAGGGCAGTAGGGAACTAACTCAGTGGCAGGAATGCATAGGAAAGAAGGACACAGAGAAGAGGGGGGACACTTCCTGTAGGGAAGGAGTGAGAAGAGGGCTGTTACATTTTGGGTACTGCAGTCATTGTCATGAAAAAAAAAGGTGTATGAACTGCTATATGGAAAATGAATTTGCTGTGTAAACTTTCACCCAAATTACAATAAAAATTTTAAAAAATATTGAGCCCAGTAGAGAAGTAGAAAATGCCATGGGAGGGATGGCTAGTGTCAGGATTGTTAAAAAAATAAAATAAAAAATAAATGAGAAGGAGAAAGTCAGTATGTTTGACCTCCACTTCATAGGAATCAGCCTTGGGCTGCTGATGATCTTGATTTTCTCTCTTCCCTCTTTTGAAATTAGACAAGTTCTGATGACACCACTGTACCATTTTTACAATATGAGTGGAACAAGTCATGGTAATCTGTATATAAAATATTATATGCATGTTCACACTGATTCTGTCAAATACATAATAGCACACATCATCCTTTGCACTTCAAGATCACACTGTCTGGGTAGTAGACACACGAGCATGCATTACTTTACTGTCTATAACTTTTTGACTGAAATATTACTAAATTGTCAAGTATGAATATGGAAAAAGAGAAAATATATATATAGTTACTATTCTGCTCTTTTGTACTCATTCATTTATTTATTCCCCATATATTTATTGGACCATTAACAAAGAACTAGGTGTTGTCCTAAAACTGGTCAAAGAGTAGTGAACAAAATAAAAATGCCCTTCACAGCCACAGAGCTTGCATTCTACCATGCTGGGGGAAAAGACAGAAAACAAGTAAAGAAAGGTACAAAGTAATTTCAGGTTGAAATAAGTGCTTATAATGGAAAAAAAAAAAGTGCAGGATGCAAATGAGTGACTGGAAGGAGGGAGGCATCACATTACTAGAGTAGACAGATAAGGACTTTGAGATTTTAACTTACAGCAGGATGAATATAGATGACAGAGGAAGAGAGATGGGTAGCCACTAACATCCAAGAGTGGGCCAGGGTAAAGACCACAGAGGGCCTGAAAGGTCATTGTAAGAGTTTAAATGTCATTGCAGTGCCATGAAAAACCATTGGAGTGCTATGAGCAGAGTACTGACATACTTTTCAGGAGAGATCACCCTGTCTGTTGGGTAGAGAGTGGACGGTAGCCTGCCTAGAAGTGAAGCGGAAGATTCTTTAGGAGGATCAGGGTATAATTATTTCAGTGGTTCTCAAACTAGGATCCTTTTGCTCCCCAGCTGACATTTGGCGATACCTAGAAATGTTTCCGATTGTTACAACTAGGGGAAAGGGATCCTACTAGCATCTAATGGGCAGAGGCTATGGGTGCTTCTACATGTCCTACAGTGCACAGGGCAGTTCTTCACAAGAAAATCATCCAGCCCAATGGTGCCAGGATTGAGCAACCCTGATTTACTCTACACAGACGTGCTCTTCAGCTTCTGGATCTCATGCCAGAAGCAACAGCAAATAAAAAGAGGAAATTATATAAATTCTAAGGGCTTGTGTGTTGTGTGTGCACACGTACATGTGCATGTGAGTGTACAAGGTAAGCAAAGAAGAAATGCATGGAAAAACAAGAGCAAGTAAGAGGAGTACATAAAGAAGGACTTACAGTCAGCAAATGAGTCATCCACTATCACTGCCTTTTACACCAAAAGCAAAGATCCTTTGCTCTAGAAGCCAGGTGAACTCCCTTGACTTTCTTATTGCATCTTCAACAAGGTGACTCTCATAGATGGAGAAGAAACACAGTTCTTTATTTCCCTTTAATTAAACTTAAATGGCATTCCATTTAGATCACATTGTATTAATACTTAGAAATCCTCAATGAATGGCATTTACATGTCTTCAAGTTCATAATTTCACCTTCAGAAATTTGATCATTTTATTATTAGTGACTGTACTGAAAACAAAGAAGCCCTGGCAATAAAGTAGTTAAAGCATTCGGCTGCTAACCAAAAGTTGAAAATTTGAACTGACCAGCCTCACCACATGAGAAATATGTGGCAGTCTGTTTCTGTAAATATTTACAACCTTGGAAACACTATGGGGCAGTTCTACTCTGTCCCATAGTGTCCCTATGCATCGAATCAATGGCCGTGGGTCTGGGTTTTGGGTTTGGGGAATGAAAATCTTCTGTGCAACAACATCTGGACCCTTTTCCATACATATGTCTGAAAACAAAACAAAACATCCTGTAATAGGCATTGCTGTCAGGTAGGTTGTTCTAGGTTAATTTTTTTTTTTTTTTTTTCCATGAAGAAGCAGATATGACGAGATTCTCCCAACAAATTACTGTGTAGCGTTCTCAGAGAGGATTTCACATTCAAATGGAGCCCCTGGGATGCTGTTATTATTTGAAGATCACTTGACTCTTTCACTGAACACCTATCTTGCTTAATGTACCCCTATTAAATGTGAGCACCTGAACTGAATATATTAATGCAGGAAAGCAAGAAGTCATTCTGAAAACCCCAAGCCTGTTGCTTCTAGCAAATTCAGATCCCCTCTACACCCCAAATTAGAAAAAAAAAAAAGAAAAAAGAAAAACCTTATATAGGGACTGTCGGAGGTTTTCCGTAAAGTCTGTATTTCATAAAAGGTTGCATCCAGTGAAAATCAATAAAAATTAATGAAAAGCAAGATCACTTATTTATGTAAGCATGAATGTGGATATTGGACTTCCAGGAATAAAATATGTTCTATTGTGAGGCAATATATAGACAGACAAATATCTTAAAAGTAAAAATTGAAGTCAGCACCAATGAGGGTGGCAAGATGGGTACTTCCATTCTCTACTGAGATATAATAATTAAATTATTATAACCTTTCTCATAAACAATTTGGAATTACTGTTCAAGAATGTTTTAAAAGGTTTATGTTTTATAATGTGCTAACTATCCTTCTACCTAAATTTCTATCCTAATTATCAACAAAGAACACAAAGATTTATAAAAGATACTGTTTGTGAGATGATTAATAATAGGGATAAAGAGTAATAATGGTCAAGAATTTGCTAAATGAATTATAGTTAACCTAAAAAATGGAATAGTCATAAGCCATTGAAAATTAAGTCTTCATGGAAACACTCTAGATACATTCAAAATACTGCTCAGTGAGGTATCACAGAGCCTGAAACAGTGCCTGGTACAATAAGACCTCAATAAATATTTGTCAAATGAAAAAATAGAATATTGAATGAAAGGTGGCACAAAATCATTTTTCAATACGATTCAAATTATGCTGTAAGTATAATTTATGTGCGTGTGACATACATACATACATATTCCTAACTTTGCATAGTGAAAGACCTGGAAGCAAATACATGCACTTACTTACAATGGGTATCTTCGGTAGATTTGTGCACTGTTTTTATTTTTTCCTCTATTTTCCAAATCTTCTATAATAGCTATTTATCACTTCCATAGTCAGAAAGTGACAAAGGCATGTGTCCATTAGATATGTAATATGTGCTATTATTCATTTTGGTGGTTTTATTTGCTGACATAGACTCCATTTTTTTCTACTGCATCTCCTGAGTGGCTTATAGGATCAATTAGTTTAACAAACATGTCATGATGCCCTGCTAGGTGTCCGCCATGGGGTGGGGAGACATGAAATATCAGTATCTTTCCTATTGTTAAAGCATTTACAGTTTACTGCAGAAGATAAAGCTGAATGAAAATTTACATTTTCCCAAGGAGGTGGGAGCCAAGATCTTAAGGAAGTAACAGCACAATGGAAGGCAATGAACAGGAGGGCCCTTCCCAACCTGAGGGAGACCAGAAGAAGCAGCGAAAGCCAAAGGAGGAAAACATGAATGCACAAGACTAGGGAAGCCATGAAAAAAGAATGAATAGAAGAGGAATGCCAGTTGTCCCATGCTGACAAAAAATCACATACGCCCACACCTGAGATGTGAAGTAAACAGATCCCATGCTTAGCTTCTTGTAGTAATTATAGTCACATCGTCATTCCTATCTGAGACCAACCTCTAGACCAATCTACCATTCCCTCAATTTGGCTCGCATTGGTGAGCAAAAACCCCATTCCTTTGGATCTACCTCCATAACTCTGATAGCTTCTTTCTCTACTCTTTCCAACTCCCAAGTCCTCCAACTCCCTTTCCAGCCAAAGAAAAACACTCCATGATGCTGTCAGCACCAATGAGGTTTTAAGATGGTGAATTCATTACTTAATCTGCAGGCAGAGTCAATTGGAAGGAGAAACTGATCAGATGTAACTTTCAACAAAGATCAGTAGCTCTTCCCTCTTATTGTCAAGTCAGGTACTAAAGATGGTTTACCTTAATACCAGGTCCTCTGCATTAATAAGCATCAACTCCAAAGAGAATAGCCCTAGAGCAGAGGTGTCTCCAGCAGGGCTCATGGTAACTGACACTTTATTCAATGGCCACACAGATGTAATAATTATCAGTGTAAAAACAGGTGACTGATAAGAGCTAGGTTCATTTTTGGTGCATTGTATAGATAAGTAACTAAACTGGGAAAAAAAATTAATAGAGTTCAGAAACAATTCAACAAAACATAGCAACATAATCAAAGTGTAGACCACAGGGCACTAGTTTCATGGGACCATAAGAACTTTTATCATAAATGAGTATCTTAGTTAAAAATTCTATGAAACACTGGAATTGACAAGTTCTGTTTTACCATTTTCTTTAACATATCAATGTGGACTGAATTTCTCCAGAGAATGACAAAATACATAACAATTCCCAAGTTAGTTTGACCACAGAATTTCTTCATGGGATATTTTGCAGGTGGATGGTTTTATTTAGGGAGGGTAGGTTTAAAAATCATAGAACTGCAGTTAAATAAGATTTTAGAGCAGTTCTTACTGTGGCTGAATATTGTAAACATCTAAGGAACTTTTTAAAAATTCCAATGCCCAAACCATACTCCAGACCATTAAGTCAGAACCTCATGGACCAAGATTCAAGCATCAGTATTTTTTAAAGCTCTCCAGGGGATTCCAATGGCCAATCAAGTTGAAAGTCATTTCCTTTGAGTCTCCCAACCAATGCAGTTAGGCCTTCTTCACAATATTGTTGTGCTGCCTCTTTATGTCTCTATGTCCCCATGAGACAATGAAATATCCTTCTGCTGTGTTAAACATAACAGGAAGCACTTAATATCTAAGATCTGTTTATCTCAGTCATATCTTACATTACTAAAACTGTAGAGTACATGTTACATTCCATCTTCCATAAAAAAAAAATGAGTGGACAATATTTTTTCCTTTCTTAGTTGTTAGAACATGGTGATCCAGATAAAATTCACACATAGGGGAAAAAAAAACAAGTTTCAAATTTATTAATAGAGCTCTAGCAGCAAATATTGGAAAGCAGATATCTAGACATAGAGTTCAGAATATTAACTGCGACTTGTAATATTTAAGGGTAGAATTTTTTTTATTAATATTTATATATCTGATGTGTACAATCTAAACATCTAAATAGAAGGGATCCTTTTGCATTATGTAGATACAGGAGCAGTGAATGTAACCAGCCTCCAGGCCAGAGACTAAGACTGTCCTCGAGGTGATAGCTTACATAGGTGTACTTACCAATGTTTGCCTTGGTAAGAGCTTAATGAATTTTATTTCTAGTTCTCTCAAGCATTACTTTGCTCATTCTCATTTAATTGGAGTCCATGTTCTGTTGTAAAGCGTTGTTTTTATTTGAATGGTTAAAATAAAAATACCTGAACTCAAGGGACTACCCCCCCCACACACACACACACAAAAAAAAACACCAAATTATCAGGGCTTAGAAAAGAAATACCTTTGATTTCTTTTCTAAGCCCCAAGAATTTAAATACACTAAAAATCAGTTCTACAAATCATACCCCCAAAAGATGTGTTCCTGAATTGAAGTGAGTCAATATGTTATATGTCAGTCTGTTAAAATGCATAATAATTGAAGCTCTAGTCACCAATAGACTTCATGTAAAATCTGCATTGAAGCAAACAAAAGTCTTTAATGCTTTATCCTTAAAATTGAGAACGTTTATGGCAAGGTAGTTGCATTGTTTCTTTGAAGTATAAAATAAAGACTAATTATTCTCTAAAGCTAGCTATCTGAACTTCTTGTTGTTGTTAGTTGTCATCATGTGGGTTCTGACTCATAGGCACCCCATGTACAACACCATGAAACACTGCTGGCCCTGTGCCAGCCTCACAATTCTCGCTGTTAGAGAACACTGACGCAGCCACTATACCAGTCATCTCATTCAGGGACTTACTCTTTTTGCTGACTCTCTACCAGGATGATGTCTTCCTTAAAGGACTAGTCCCTCCTGAAAACAGTCCAAAACATGTGAGACAAAGTCTCACCATCCTCTCTTCTAAGGAGCACTCTGGCTGTGCTTCTTCCAAGAAGATTTGTTCATTCTTCTGGCCGTCCATGGTATTTTCAATATTCCTCAACAACATGATAGTTCAAGGGCATCAATTCTTCTTTGGTCTTCCTCATTCACTTTCACATATATATGAGGCAACTGAAAATACCATGGCTTGGGTCAGGTACACTGTAGTCCTCAGAATGACAATTTTGCTTTTTAACACTTTAAAGAGGTCTTTTACAGTGGATTTTCCCTATGCAATACACTGTTTGATTTCTTCATTACTGCTTCCATGGACATTAATTGTGGATCCAAGAAAATGAAATCCTTGGCAATTTTGATAGTTTCTCCATCTTTCACGATGTTGCTTACAATTCCAGTTGTAAGGATTTTTGTTTTATTTTGAGATATAATCTGTATATAGTCCGTGCTGAAACATCTCATCACTAAGTATTTCAAGTCATCTTCACTTTCACAAGCAAGGTTGTGTCATCTGCATATTGCAGGTTGTTAATGAGTCTTCCTCCAATCCTGATGCTGCATTCCTCTTCACAGAGACCAGCCGCTCAGATTATTTGCTCAACATACAGATTGAGTAAGCATGCTGAAAGGATATAACAATGACACATATCTGTCCTGATTTAAAACCATGCAGTATCACTTTGCTCTGTTAAATTGCCTCTTCATCTATGTATGGGTTCTGCATGAGCATGATTAAGTGTTCTGAAATTCTCATTCTTCACACTGTTGTTTATAATGTTTTTTAATGATCCATACAGTCAAATACCTTTACATAGTCAATAAAACACAGGTAAACATCTTTCTGGGATTTTCTGCTTTTAGCCAAGATCCATTTGACACCAGTAGTGAATTTTACTTGTTTGTGATATTAATGATATTGTTTAATAATTTCCTCATTCTATTGGATCAGTTCTCCTTACAATGGGTACAAATATGGATCTCTTTCAGTTGGTTGACCAGGTAGCTGTCTTCCAAATTTCTTGGCATAAACGAGTGAGTGGCTTCAGCATTGCATCCATTTGATGAAATACCTTCATGGGTATTCTGTGAATTCCTGGTGACTTGATTTTTGCCATTTCCTTCAGTGCAGCTTGGACTTTTTTACTAAGTACCATTGGTTCTTGATCATATGCTACCTCCTGAAATGGTTGAGTGTCAATCAACTCTTTTTGGTACAGTGACTCTGTGTATACCTTCCATCTTCTTTTCATGCTTTCTGTGTCATTCAATATTTTGCCCATAAAATCCTTCAATATTGCAACTCAAGACGCTTTTTCCTTCCTTCAGTTCTTTCAACTTAAGAAATGTCAAGCATGTTCTTCACTTTTGGCTTTACTTTGTCTTCTTTAGTTGCCCTTGGAAATCTTCCATTCAGCTCTTTTACTTCATTATTTCTTCCAATTGCTTTAGCTCCTTTACATTCAAGAGCAAGTTTCAGAGTCTCTTCTGACATTAACTTTGCTCTTTTCTTTCTCTCTTGTCTTTTTAATGAACTTTTGCTTTCTTTGTGCTTGATCCCTAATGTCATCCTACAGCTTGTCTGGTCTTTGGTCACTAGACCAAATCAAATCTATTCTTGAGATGATCATTAAATTCAGGTGGAATATACTCACAGTTGTACTTTGGCCCTGGTGAACTCATTTTAATTTTCTTGAAGTTGCATATGAGCAATTGATAGTCTATTCCACAGTTTTCCCCAGCTTTGTTCTGATTGATGATATTGAGCATCTCCACTCTCTCCTTCCACAGAGGTAGTCGATTTGTTTCCCACATCAGCCAGCCAGTGAGGTCTACTTGTATAGTTGCCATGTATGTTGTTGAAAAAAAAATGTATTTGCAATGAATAAATCATCAGTCTTGCAAAATTCTATCTTGTGATCTCTGGCATCGTTTCTATCACCAAGGCCATATTTTCAGCTACCAATGATTCTTCTTTATTTCCAGCTTTTGTCTTCCAATCACCAGTAATTACCAATGCTTCTTGACTGCATGTTTGACCAATTTCAGCCAGCAGAATTTGGCAAAAACCTTCAATTTCTTCATCTTTGGTATTAGTGATGGATGTGCAAATTTGAATAATAGTCATATTAACTGGTCTTCCTTGTAGGTATATGGATATTATCCTATCACTGATAGTATTTTACTTCAGGATAGATGTTGAAATGTTTTTTGTTGATGATGAATGTGATGCCATCCCTCTTCAATTTGTCATTCCTAGTATAGTAGACCATATGATTGTCTGATTCAAAATGGCCAATACCAGCTCATTTCATCTCATGAGTTTGTAGGCTCTTGATATTTATACATTCCATTTTATTTTTGACGACTTCCAATGTTCCTAGATTCATACTTAGTACATTCTACTCTCTGATTGTTAATGAATGTTTACAGCAAATGAAGGTCCTGAAAGCTTTACTCCATCCACATCATTAAAGTTGAGTCTACTTTGAAGAGGCAGCTGTTCCATAGTCACAGCTTGAGTGTCTTCAAACCTGAGGGGCTCATCTTCTGGCACTACATCAGAAAATGTTCCATGGCTATACATATATTTTTCACTGGCCAATATTTTAATGAGTAGGTCACCAGTTTGTTCTTCCTAGTCTGCCTTAGTCTAGAAGCTTTGCTGAAACCTGTCCACAATTGGCAACCCTGTTAGTATTTGAGATACCAATGGCTTACCTTCCAGCATCCCAGCAACATGCAAGCCACTATAGTACAACAAACTGACAGATGAATGGTGGTATCTTATCTTAGAATCACTTGTCTTTATTTCCTTCCTAATCTAATTTCCCTTATTATTTACATTGCTAATAATTGTTTTGATTAAGGAATTAGTTATAGAAATGATAATGATGTGTAATTAAGTATACAGACTTAGAGATTTTTGCCTTTAAATGTAATGCATTCAAAGAGCCAGATCTTAGTATTAGGTAATTTGTGAAGTTATATATTGCATTAGTAATGTGCTGGGATAGTCAAGGAGCTAAGAATCTCAAAACTGCCCCATAACCAATGACTGTTGCTCCTTAAACACAGAAAATTAATCTAAGTAGACCTTGAAAACTCAAATTTATTGAATTAAATGAGTTTTAATAGCCCAGTAACACACTGAAAGATAAATATTTCAATTTATATTGCATAGCAATTCATTGAATTTTATCTCTTGAGAAAAAATTAATATGGGTACAATATTTACAATATCTGTCTTAACAAACTCCTTCATAAACCTGATGCTGATGGTTTCTATAATTATGGAGTAAATATATATGTTGTTTCCAACTAAGTTTATAAAGTATTTTGAAACTTTGAACTATAAGGAGCAGGTCAACCATGAGTCAGAATGGACTCAGTGACAACTGCTGTTAAAGGAGCTCTGGTAGCATAGTGCCTAAGGCACTTGCTGCTAACCAGAAGGCTGGTGGTTCAAACCCACCAGCCACTCCTCGGAAGGAAAGTTGGGCAATCTACTTCCGTAGTGATACTGCCTTGGCAACTCAAGGAGGGGTCGCTATGAGTTGGGTCCGACTTGACGGCACATAACAACAACAACATAGCATTTATACGAAAAAAAAAGAAACACAGAGAAGGAAGCTGAGAAGATAAAGGGAATTTGTGGCTGCATTTAATTAATTCTGTGGTGAATTAAATACAGAAGAGAGATTAGACTTACTTTCTCTGGTCCTTCTTAGGGTTGGAGACCACATTGAGAAAGATTTCAGAACACGTCAGGAAATATTCCTGGCAATCAACATTGCCTAAGATGGAAAATCCTCCAAAAGAAAGTGAGTCTTTCATTAGTAAAGGCAATCAACTTCAGACTTGATAACCACAAGCGGGAATATTGCAGAAGGAGTTCTGGCATTAGAATTGGAGTCAACTGAGTTATTCTTAAAATCAGTCTCCACCCTAATGTCCTAGAATTTTCTAAAATTGATTACAGTTAGTAGGAGATTATATAAAAAACAAACATTTGACATATTAGAAATTGGAATCAACCCAAAATAAAACTTTTAGCCACTGGGAGATATGTAATGGTTGCAATTAAAAACATACTTTTTGTTAAAATTCTATACAAGTATAGTCATATTTTTCAATATTTCATATTAAACAATACAGAGTATTATATGTGGTGTAAGGGAGCTCTGGTAGTGTAGTGCCTAAGGCACTTGACTGCTACCAGAAGGCTGGCGGTTCAAACCCACCAGCCACTCCTTGCAAGGAAGGTTGGGCAATCTACTTCCATAGTGGTACTGCCTTGGAAACCCAAGGAGGGAACACTATGAGTCGGGTCCAACTCCATGGCACATAACAACAACAATAATGCCTAAGACATTTGACTGCTAACCAGAAGGTTGGCAGTTCAAACCCACCAGCCACTTTGCGGAAGGAAGACTGGGCAATCTACTTCTGTAAAGATTTACTGCCTCAGAAACCTAAAGGGGATCGCTATGAGTAGGAATTGACTTAATGGCAGTAAGGTCTTTTTTTTAAAATATGCTAATAGCTATCTTTAGATTGTAAGACTGTAGGTCACATTTCTTTCTTTCTGAATGCATTAATATAACATTTTTAAAAAGGATCATGCTTCATTCCGAAACAAAAAATTAGTGGAATTTTAGATGTGGATATTTCTATGTGTGTACCTTCAAAATGAAGTTAAAAACTGAGATACATAACCTGTCATCTAAAACCTCCCTTTGACTACAATTATATATGTAAAATTAAAAAAAAATAAAAACTATTTAAGTACCGAATAATTAATTATTTATCCTTTACTTTCTCAGTGTGAAAATAGCTGAGGTATTCTACCATGGGAGAGCTCACAAAAATTATTAAGATGTAGCATTCTGGATATATTTTATGTGTCTCTCATCACATAATTGCATCCTAAGGCATTAATTAAATTTCATAATATTTTATTTCAAAATAAATCACTGTTGATAAGTATTTAAGGTTATCATGTCAGCATCTATATCGATTCTGAGGGCATTGGAAGTAGATGGAATTCATTCTGGCCAAATTAAGCAGTTTACCAAGGATACCAGTGTCACAGTTCTGGAGGCCACAACTTGGAAATCAGTGTCACTAGGCCAAAATCAAGGTGTCGGTAGGGCTGTGCTCTTTCGAAGGCAGCTCTAGGAATTTTTTCTTTGCCTCGTGAAGCTTCAGGTGGCTGCTAGAATTCCGTTCCTGTGGCTGCATGACTCCAGTCTCTGCCTCCATCTTCACAACGTCTTTTCTGCCTGTGTGTGTGTCACAGTCACCCTCTACCTCTCTCCTATTACAAACACTTGTGATGGCATTTGGGGCCCACCTGGATAATCCAGGATTATCTCCTCATCTCAATATCCTTAACTTAATCATTTGTGCAAAGACTCTTTTTTCAAAATAAGGATTTCAAGGATTAAGCCCTGATATCTTTGGGCCACCACAAAGCCTGCTATATCAAGCCATGGCATTACAATCAAAATCACAACAACATCCACAAGGTGTGCACTTAGAGGAGGAAATCTCACTTATTCTGCTGAATATCATACAACAGAGCTAATCCAAAATATTTGTTATGCACCAACCATCTATGTACACTATTTTAAAATTGCAACTGTCTTCAATTAAATGAAGTGAATGATGGGAATACAGAAATACAATACAGAAAGCCTTAGAGAGTTAGGCTCTACAATTTTCAAGACTATTTAAAACTTCTGGAAATAAGGGTATGGGAAAAGTTAGCCTTTAAATACATTTTCTTGTTTCCACCAGCTCCACTCAGTGAACAATTCATTATTCTACAAGGTATAATGTTTCAGTCAGGCTAAATAACCTAGTCTGCCATTAGGTAAACCTTAGATCTCCTTCCTCTGGATACAAAGGTGAATAAATAGCTAAAAGCAGCTGCCCCTAGGAAAGGATGGTGATGTCAAATGCTTCTGTAACAGCTTTCTTAGTTGCTTGCATTCATTTCAGTTATCTGTTCTCCTTCTCCAGACACCACTCTACTCTTTAGCTTCTATAGCCAATTTGAGAAAACACTCAAAAAGTCTAATTTCTGGACTCAAAAACACTGAGTCTACTTTAGTCCTTTGCTCTAGTTTTGACATGCAGCCTTCAGATGTACATTTTCACCTCTGTCCTAACAACTAATGATTGCCTTGTTCTCCTGCACCTGCCAGGAAACATGTCTCCCTGAGCCTGGGATTCAATGGTGTCCTGTGCTTGAGAACGGACACCATGTTTTCAAGGCTTCCAGACATTTAAATACACAGAGAGAGAGACAGAGAGAGAGAAACTTCCAAAATAGAGTACAAAAATCGTGGTATTCTTTAACTGTTTATGTTGAATAAACTGGTGCTTTTAAAATGCAAATTGTTGGGACTTCCGGTAATATGGAGGAATAGGCAGACAAATGACACAGACCCTCTTCAACAAAGAAAAGAAAAACCAATTGACAGAGACACAGAAGATTAGCCTGGAAACCTGAGCTTTGAAAGAAGCTATACAAAAGTGGATTAGGCACCAACTAGTGGAAAAACCTGAACAAAAACAGAGAGTACAGAGATGGTTGGAGCTGCAGATTGTCAGCTACTCTGATGAGACCAACAGCCTGAATATTTCCAAGTGGTGTAGGGACCTGAGAATTGACCTAAAGTTCAGTCCCAGTCACCAAGGGCTGCAGGGACAAGTGCTCTGGTGGCTATGACTAGGAAGGGAAACAGCAAGGAGGGAGACACCTGCTGTCCAGAGGGTGCAGCCATTTTGATTGTTTACACACGGCAGCCATTTTGGATATTTAAAGTGACCGAGGGCACAGCCATTTTGAATGTTTACAAGTGGTGGCCATTTTGGATATTTAAAGTGACCAAAGGCTCAGCCATTTGGAATGTTTACAAGTGACAACCATTTTTGGATTTTAAAGTGATAGCATTCTCATTCGGATTCCAGGGACCTAAGAAAAAGCTGTTTGCCAGGGTCAGCAAGGACATACGAGAGGATACAACAGGAAAGGAGACAGGTGGTAAGTGTATAAGTGCTGTCAACTAGTGAATAGAGGAGTACAGCACAGTAACATACAAACAAAACAAAGAAAATGAAAATTATGGGCAAGTCACTCCAACATATAATCACCAATTAAATATAAACACAAAAACGTCACAATGCCTCGGAAACAACAGAGCATCACAGTCCACACAGAGAAGCTAGAAAAAGCAGGAGAAACAAGGGACCAGGATACAGACCCCAAACACATCCCTGAGGAAGATGCAGCATTGGAACTCCCTGATAAGGAATTCAAAAGAATTATATTTAGTTATCTTCAAAGGATTGAGAGACAGACTAAGGAAAACACAGACAAAACCCTAGACTCTTCTACACTTGGGAAGAAAACTATAAATCACGGGGTAATCTCAAAGAAAATGATAAACCTTTACATCAAAATAAAAAAGAAGACCAGCATAAATGTTCAGCAAATACTAAAACAATAGCAATGAAGGAAGTGATAACATGATTAATTAAAAAAAA